>NC_080043.1:23153485-23468122 GCF_012489685.1 Lotus japonicus
ACATTACAAAATTAAAAAAAAATTGAATGTAATTTCTTAGGTTCAAAATGATATTAAATATGCTCTAAAAAATTGATATCAAATAGTTTTAAAGGATTGATTTGAAAATGAACTAAAAAATTTAGTATTTTATGTTTTCGTGTATACATCCGGAAGATTAAAATGATTTTGATATATTAATTCAAAACATAACAAATTAGAAAAAAATGAATTAGAATGGAACTAGGATTAGGAAAAAAAATTAAATAAGTGATATATGTATTTATTAAAGAAAAATGAGAAAGGAAATATGAAAAGATCTAATGTACGTATGACGACAAAGTACTCTTATTCTATCCGTACATAACACGATATCAATACTAGTAGAGCTGGGTATGCGGTTAGACCGCCCCGCGTAGGCCCGCCCCGCGTAAGCCCGCCCCGCGTAGGACCGCCCCGCGTAGGCCCGCATTTAAACGGGCCTCTATTACGCTGGTCCGCCCCCGCCCCGCGGATTAGCGGGCTGTCCCGCGGGCCACAAGCCAAATTAAAAAATAATAAAAATACAATTTAAAACTAAATTAAAAATATTTTTTTTCATTAAAAGCCTTATAAATGACTAAATTAAAAAATAAATGGATTTTTTTCCAAAGTTGTCAAACTTTGTTGATACATAATAATTTATAATTAGTAAACTTAAATCCATTCTTAACTTATTGCATATAGTATTACTATAAATTCAAATAACATAAAAGAAAGTCTTACAAATCCAGACATTAAGTCTAACAAATCCAAACATGAAGTCCTTAAGTAATGCACACAAGTCTTACAAATCTTAAAGTTGAACAAACATGTCTTAAAAATCTAAAACAAACCAAGACTTTTTTTTTCTTTTGTAATGCGGTCCAGCCCGCAAAACCGCGGTTCAACCCGCCTGAACTCGCGGGTTGAGCGGGCCAGACCGCGTAGGCCCGCTTTTAAACGGGCAACCAATCACCGGGCCACAGCCCGCGCGGGCTGCGGGTTAAGCGGGCCGGCCCGCGGGCGCGGGCCAATTCGCCCAGCTCTAAATACTAGTAATACGTTAAGCTTGAAAATTGTCTATGATTGGAATAAAGTTTGAGTTTAATCCATACTGTTCAAGAAACTACTAATTTTGGTATTTTTCAAAGTGGTGATCCGGTGATCTTATCATATGACTTCACCGGTACATGAAATTGTCATGTGTATATTGTGTAATGAATCTTACATTAATTTTTTTTTAATTTCACTTTTTCACCTTAAATTAACTCATTAACTCCTAAGCTAACATTGACTTAAACTCGCACTCACTAATTAATATAACCCAAAACCAAATTAAACACAAAAAAAATCCTCAAACCAACCTACAGTTTTTCCAATTCAATCGACTCATCTTCTTCAACCACATCTTATATCTATTTGGTTTTTAAAGTGTACACATTTAGGTTACTTAATTTTTGCTTTGACACACTATTCCGTACTAGGGCCAATCTAGGTATCGAAGGTTCAATGATAAACCCTAGCAGAGCACAAATATAGAAATGATGTAATAAAGAGAGAATATTCTCATTAGTGGTAGTCAAGTTTGTCAGATACAAGGTAAGGACCTCCCTTTTATAGGGGGTGTGGTTCTCATCTAGATTATTCTTACATTTGGGCCTTACAATCAAGACCCAAATCCCTATGCAAATAAGACAAACCCAACAGAATTTTCCAGCTAGCAAGTGGGACCACCCGTATTGGCGATGGACCTTCAGACCGTTCATCGTCGCCCTTGCCTTCATGACTGATTCCTCGCCCTATTCTATTGGTGTCTCGGGCGGTCATAGGGTAGCTTGTGCCCCGCCCGGTCCACACACCTTAGTTATACCGTACCATACCTTAAACGGTCATTTGAGAAAATACTTATTAACTAGATATTACTACCCGTGCGTTGCACGGGTTTATTTACAATAATTTTACATTACATAAAATTATTATAATTTAAAAAATAAATATACACTAAAAAGCATTTTAATTATAAGATATAAAAATAAAAAAATAATTGTGTTAAGACATTTCAATATATAGTATTAGTGTTCTCTTTATGAAATATATAGTATTAACCAAATTTAACAATTAACATTGAAGTAATTTTAAAATTTAACAATATGATAAAATTTTAAGTTAATTTGAAATATTTTAGATTAAGTCATAAATTTTTAATATCATTAAATTAGTTGTAATTAATAACATTTTTTTATTGTTTACCGAGAAAATTATTTGTTTGGAGAGACAATAATAATATTCCAAATAGGTGCACCCCTGTCAAGACCAACAACATAATTTAGAACAAATAAGAAACAAAACCTAAACCATCCGTAAGGAAAATCAACTAAATAACAATTAAATAGTTTAATACATTAAGTAAGTGGTTATACATCAAGGAAAGAAGGGAATTTGAAGTTCTATATAAGCTAAGAGATAAGATGCATAAACATACAAAATTCCTAATGTATGCTTAATTTATGTAAATTAAAATTACATAGCAAAATTTAGATCTATGAATATATACCTTGAAATCCCACAGAGAGACCCCAAAATGACCCCGAACCTCATAAGTCATCTTAGATCAAATTGCTAGAGCCTAGAGAGCTATTTAAGATCAACATATGAAAAAATGAAAAGATAGATGAATTAGAGAATTACCCAGTGCTCTAATTTTCTCAAGGTTCCCTTTGATGGAACATGAATTGTCTTTTCACCTTCAATAGCTTGTTAGCATATAGGAACGTAATTCTATTTATAGTCCAACCCTAGCAAACCTCTTATGCAAATAAAAAGTAAATCTCAATTAGGAGAAATTAGGAGTAGGAAAAAAAAAGGAATTATGCAAATAAAAAGGAATTGTCATTGTTTCTGAATCTCGTACTAATCGGATAACATCGTATGATAAGATCCAACTTATCACTCAAAAGCTCCAATCACATGAATAATAGTCCAAGATGTTTAATCAAATCGTTCATTTCAAAATATGAATGAAATTTAAAATTGAAAAGAAAAAAATGAGCAATGCAAGAGATCAAATGATTTTAACATCGTATGATAAACCAATCAAGTTTTGATACATTCAGCTCATATCAGTTGTTAGCATGTCAAGAGTACTTTGGGTAGACAATGTCCGTAAAAAGCTAGAATTTTGAAGAATTTGGAGGGGAACAAAAAGAACTTGAAGAATGGGTATGAACTATGAAAACGTGCGTTTAAATAATGATTGAATAGGAATTATAAAAGGAGAGAGGACTCACCCAATAATTTATCCATAACGCAGATAGGCCCAATGCTATTCAGCCGTTTTTATGAGTAATATAGAGGTAGTGGAGCTAGAATGAAGCTGCACACCCCTTGAAATTAGTAAATTTACATTTAAAAAATTGCAAATTTTAGCAGGTGAAGTGACAATTGTTAAGGCCCCAAAACTAAAACTGATGGAATTACAAAGTGGAATCTTAACGGTAGAAAGGACAAATAAATGACCATTTATATTAAAGTAACCGAATGAAATTACTTGTGCCATTATATCAACCTGCGTTGGAGATGAAAGGTTGATTTGTTTTTATTTTTTTATTTTTTTTTAATTTCATCTTAAAGCAGGTGATGAAGATAAAGGTGGGGAACTTGATCATCTCATTATTGCTATTTTTCCAAGTTTTTTGTATTTAATACTTAGCTCAAGTGAGCTTTACTAATATACTAGAAATTAAACCCGTGCGTTGCACGGGTTCGTTTTTAATTTGTATTTTTTAATTGTAATATTTAAATTTACAAAAAGGTAACAAAGCTATTATTTAGAAGAATATTTAGAATATATGTATAATTAAATATAATTGAGTTATGATATTCTCACACTTTCTTTCTCTAATAAGGGAAAAAAGGATCAAACAGGTAGTTTTTTTTTTTTTTTTTTGCTTCATCGGAAGAAAAAATAGGTAGATTTCTATTGAGATTGAAATGAGAGTAGTTTTTTTTATATAAAAAAAAACTAATTACTTAATTAGATTAGTATTGAAATGAACGTGGTAGTCTACTATTTTTTTTTCTAATATTGATTTAGTCGTTGCAATGATGTTATCAGTTGTGCTAATTTTTTTTTTATCAAGATTGATGTGGTTGTTTACCATTGCTGGTGGCATAGAAGTTCTTTTAAAATCACTTTCACGAACATAAAAATAGATTCTATCTAACTGCAGGATGGACGTCATTTGTTTTCTTTGAACGATTAAGTTGCTATTTTTTCCATAATATGACAATATTGAGGAGTGAAAGATTCCTATTTCTTATCAAGAATATAGTGAATACTACATTTTATACTTATCTTTCTAGTGCAGTATATAAATTTATGTGGCTCACACTTTGTTCCTGATTTGTGTCATATAAATATAGAAATGATGATATATTTGTATGATTTCAATTGAATGAGAAGAATTGTTTAGTAAATTACCATATATGTGAAACTCACCGTTTTATTTTCCAATCATCTACAACGGGGATATATCACTAAGTAATGTGTGTTTCTTGTTGTTGTTGATGATCTTTCTCCTGCAATAAAGAAATAAGAATGAGTAATTTAAAAGCAATTTTGAAATTAACTAAAATAATTAAAAATGATGTTACTCTTTTGCGAAAACCATTTGCAGATATAACTTTGTGGTCTGTTACATTTTTGGCATGGATGTTACTCTTTTGCTTATACATTTGATATTTATTAAGTTTAAAACTGAAATCATTAGTGCACAAGTTTTCACTACCCATTCATTCACTCACTAAGCTATCTCATTAAAACACCAATTTTTTTACTAATGTATGTAGGTTCTCACGTGTATTTGTACTTAATACTTAGCTCAAGTGAGCTTTACTAATATATATAGATAGATATTTTTTTTTGGAAAACCCAAATATATATATATATATATAATTACTTTGGGAAATAAGAGCCCCAAGTACAATATAGATAGATATATATATTGATAGAAATTTTTTATTTTAAAAGTATTTTATCTAAATTATTTATTAATAAATATTATTTTGTTTTTTATTTTGATTTTTTAAATTTGTCAAATGCAAAGCTCAAGTCAATTTTAAGTCTGAATGTTGTTATTTAATATAAGTAGTTGAATAGGTTTTTATAATACAATTTTTTTTAGTTTCTAGTTTATTAATTTTTTTATTTTTTAATGTATTTAATATAAAGGTATGTGAGCTTTTATGGTTTAATACATATGTGTATTTGTACTTAATACTTAGCTCAAGTGAGCTTTACTAATATATATAGATATAGATTGAGTTTGCTATGAAGCACCTTAGTTATATCATTCAAAATGTAGGCCATTGTACGTGATTTGAATTTTCTATTACAAAAATTAATTATAAACGCGTTTAACTCATACTATATAACATGTACCAAAAAAACTCATACTATAACATAAAAATACCAGGCATAATATATATATATATATAGGTGCTGATTAAGAAAAGCCTGAAGTACTCCCGAGTCCCTAAACGCACTAGTACTACATACTGCAGATACATAGCAGATTATTGATCCAGAAAACAAAGATAAACTACATAAAATTTTCACCGGTTTGTAGTTAACAGTAAGCACTACAGAAGATTGAAAAAGAAAGCTCTTGTAACATGAACACCTGTGGATACTTAAGTATAAAAGGATCGATTGAGATTGAAAAGAAGGTATGCCAATTGCCAAAGGATTGAGGTTGCCCTGAGGAAGGGTGAGTAATTGTGAAACCCACCACTACCATTGTCCAAATCAGGAAACATGTGAATGATTGTGTCCAGCACCTGCAACACCATCCAACATCTCTCTACCAATAGTGCTAAGCCATAAAAGCGCCAAATTATGGGGTGGTGGCTGGGAAGACATTGATGGATGTGAGCTGCTTGCTAGCTGATTTAAGAGAGAAAATTAAATGAGTTGCCTGATCTTCAAGTTAATTATGTGGGAAATTAAAGGACCTGTGTTAGAGTGAGATAGCTAGAGCTGTGGGAGGGGGTTTAAAAAGGAGTGAAGACAGAGGGGTTTTGAAATTCTGATATGGGATATCCATGGCATATGCATATGGGATATGCGGTGACCAACTTCAATGCTCCATACACTTCATGGCCCTGCTCCCTTTCGGTATTTTTTTAAAGAAAAGTGTTTTGTAGTATATGAAATATAAGATGAATGATGTGATCAGAGATAAAGAGAAAGTGGTTGAAAATGAGATGTAAGAGAAATTAAACTTATAAAAAACTACACTCTGATTTGCATATAAATATCAAGTGTGAATGAATCAGCTCATAAAAAACTACACATTCTTTTTCACATAAAATTTTCTTTTTTGGAACTTGAACTTTGGGAAGTTAAATTTATGTATTTCGGAAGTTTTCTTCCGCATAAGTTTAACTTGGTGCGCAAGTTTAAATTTGTGAAATGCAAAATAATCGAAGTGTGTTAACTTGGTGGAAAAAATAATCAAGTTTACAACTTTGGTGATTGTTCTTTTTCTTTGAGAGCGAGCTCAAGTTCTATTAGTAATACAATCTTTTGCTTTCTGAATTTTTTTTACACTACCCATGCACAAATTGAGCTCTTTATTAATTATTTTCTAAATCAAATTTGAGTCTTACTTCCGCCTCTTCTTCGAACTCCCCGTTGGCTTCGAATATGTGGAAGAAGTGTTTGAAATCTTCTGCTCTCCCTCGGTGTAAGGATATTGCATGGTGTGCGTGTACGATTATTTTGTCGGTTCGTCCTTTGATGGTTAGAAGAAGGGTGGACTTGATTACCTTATGTCCTCTTTGTGGAGATGGTGAGGAGACAATGGAGCTCATCTTCCTTTTTTTCCCACTGGTTTGCTTCAAGCCTTGGCATGCACCTCGACGAGTTGTCTTCGATCATTTGCTGAGTTCATGGTGTGGTTTCTCTCATGTGTTGATTCAGAGGCCACAAAGACGCTCATGACGTTGTTGTATGTGTTATGGGAGGCTTAGAACATAGATGTGTTCGATGGTGCAACCTTTTCGTGTGGGAGAGTACTAGCTCGAGTTGCGGCGCTTAGGGACCTCCCTTAAACAATCCTCCTTGCCTGTGACATGTTGCGGCAGACTCCTCGATGTGGCATCGTCCTCTCCCTGGTTGGTTTAAAGCCAACGTTGATGCTTCGGTTGGCTTGGGTATCAGTTTAGGTTTTGGCATGCTCGTTCACGATGGGGATGGTGAGGTGATGGTCGCAGCAACTACTTACCCTTTTTAGGTGGTTTCTCCTGATTTGGCAAAGGCTCTTGTGTTCCGGTGGACAGTGTTGCTTGCAGTGAATCTTGGTTTTAGGACTTTGTGCTTCGAGACAGACCGCTTACATTTGTTCCAATGGTTGCAATTACGCTCCTTTGGGGGCACCTCTTATTTGGATTTGATTATTAGAGATTGTCGTTCTATTTATTTACAATTTGAACTTATTAATCTTTTGTTTACTCATAGGAGCGGTAATAAGGTCACATATTTCCTTGTTCAAAACGCTTCCACCTTTGCCAATTTTGTTTTGGTGGAGAAGGTCCTGGTAGGTCTCCTTCATTATATGTGTTCTGATGTTTTGGCCTCTGTGCCTCCCTCTCTGTTTGATTAGTGAAAGCTTCTTCAAATATTTTTTAAAGCAAAGTATATTTATATTATTTAATCTTTCATATTTTTTTAAAACCAACTTATGTGGCGTTCGACAGCTGTTCTAAGGAAGAATCTACATATGGACAACACTGTTAGAATATAATATAAAACCATTAAAGTTGCCCTTACCCAACAGCTTAAGCTTTTGGGTTAAGTGGTTATCTGACATGGTATCAGAGCCTATCCTAGATCCATTTGTTGTGTGGAGACCTCCCATATTTGGGCCACCCGTTGTTGTTCCCACGTTCCAGTCTGTTCAATCCTGGACGTGAGGGGGTGTGTTAGAAGTCCCACATTGGCTAGAGATAAGAGATAAGGCCAATCAAGTGTTTATAAGGGTTGTGCAAACCTCAACTCTTGAGCTAGCTTTTGTGGTTGAGTATAGGCATCCCAATTTCTAATATGGTATCAGAGCCTTTATGACCGAGAGGTCTAGAGTTCGATCCTCGCTCCCCTCACTTTCTAATTAAAAAGTGGAATTTAATTAAGCACTTGGTAGGTGGGCCTGTGCATTTGTCCACGCTTCAAGCCCAAAGGGCTCTTGCGTGAGGGGGCGTGTTAGAATATAATATAAAACCATTAAAGTTGCCCTTACCCAACAGCTTAAGCTTTTGGGTTAAGTGGTTATCTGACAAACACATGCAATTCGAAGGACGGATGGTATGCGCTATTAGTAGGAAAAACTACTTTCTTTAATTTCCTCTAATCTTAAACTAAAGCACTATCTTTCACAATTTAAAAAAAAGGAGATTGTTTAAACTTCAAAAAGGTGAAAAGGGTGCATTTTAAATAGAAGTTTCGTTCCACTTTCTGATTTCTAAATTGTGCAATTCTTTGGTAAAGAAAGGAAGAGTGAGTTGGCTTGACATGTGCTACTCATCAAATATGGGAAGAGGAATATATAAGTGGGTGTTGTAGTGGATATATAGGTAGCTAGCAAGAACATTGCACGGTATATACTTTGTGCGTATTTGTTTTGGGATTTATCTGGTACATCGTGTGGTTAATTTCTCATACTTTGGAAGATGGGATTATTGGTGATCATGAACTAGGGTGTTACCACTTACTGACTTACCACCCACCATATGCTATGTCTCCAAAATGATATTTATAAATACCATAGCAATGTTGGCTAGAACTGTAAACTAGTTATATATTAGGCTTAATTGCAACTTTGGTCTCTGACGTTTACAAAAGCCACGATTTTGGTCTCTCACCTAATTTAATTACATAAATCGTCTCTCACCTAACACTTCGTGAGCAACGTTAGTCATTCTGTCAATTTGCTAACGGAAGGAGGCTGAGGTGGATTAATAATCTGGCGTGGACGACACTGGGGAGTGAGAGTGAGTCACATGGGGACCCTTGTACAATCCACAGCCATAAAACACCCTTCCATGATTGTATGGTGTCCTTGATGCTACAAGGAGAGCTTCAACTCCGCAATCACAAAGAATCTTCAGTGGCTTGGACCTGTGGAATCGCCTTACAGATCCAGAACAGGCAGATGAACCTTCGCTAAATCCCCCCATAACCGTCGAACCCCAAGGACCTGCAGTAGTTGGAGAAGTTTCTTCGTTTTTCATGCGAGTTGCAGTAGTTGGAGAAGGACCCTTACCCTTACACGCGAGCTGCCTCTGTTTTATAGGAGAAAAGGGAAAGAAGGTGACCGTTGGAGGTCATGTGCTCCCCATGTGACTCTCTCTCACTCCCCAGTATCGTCCACGTCAGATTATTAATCCACCTCAGCCTCCTTCCGTTAGCAAATTGACAGAATGACTAACGTTGCTCACGGAGTGTTAGGTGAGGGACGATTTATGTAATTAAATTAGGTGAGGGACCAAAATCGTGGCTTTTGTGAACGTCAGTGACCAAAGTTGCAATTAAGCCTATATATTATAAATGAGGATTGGGGAGCGCTATCACGGTAGGGGCATATCCAGTTTTATTTACCCAAAATAAAATAATAAAAATATCTATAAATATTTTGGAGAGAAATAAATAAGTTTTCTATATAAAAAATATAGCGGATAAATAAATTAAAATTTTTAGGAGTTCATGGCCACTCTACAAGCACCCTTAACTACACCCTGATCAACGCTCTGCAAACACATCATGTGATTGATTATTTTCTCTAACTCTTATTCATATATCTCTCTAAAAATGTAAGGTGGAGAGGTGTGATGAAAACATAATTTTGAAATGTGTTTAAGAGAATGTACAAAAGAGTGCGTTATATATGTCTTAGGAAGTGTTTGGCCTTACTTATTTTTTACTTTTAAGTTACTTTTAAGAAAAGTTAGGTCAAACACACTTGATAATAAGCTCTTAAAAAATAAGTTACTTTTTTTTAAAGAATATATAAAAAAATCACTTTTAAGTGAAAAGTTAAATGAATGAGCTTTTTTCAAAAAAGCTGTAGAGACATCACCTCTACCCACCAACACCACCACCACTACTTCTACCATCACCTCCACCACAACCGTCCACCACCACCACCACTGTTGCCACCGCCACGACCACAACCTCCATTGCCACCACCACCACCACAATCACCTTCATTGCCACCACCACCATCATATCCACTACTACCACCATCCCCCACCTCCACACCACCTCTACTGTAAGACCCAAGATTTTAAGCTTAGAATAAGTGGAAGAGATTTCCATTTACGATTAGGGTTGATGTAATGTGAAGGGAAACCTGAACGAAAGTTCATTAAATGAAATATATTTATGAAGGAGAAAGTTCAGGAAAAGTTCAAGGATTGCATTATGATCGATAAAAGTTATAGCACGAACGTTTTACGCTTAAACCTAGGTCAGAAACCCTAGTATATAGCTAATTTTCACTTTTAGGCACGACGGAAGTTAATTCCAAAAATCTTCAGAGAAATGTTAGAACTTCTCTTTTTCCATATATCACAATCGTTTCGAGGCGAAACTCTAGGATCTACGAACGTCCGATTCCAATCATCGGAAGTTTGCCGAAACCGAATCCCTGGTATTTCAAAACCCTAGAATTTCTCGACAATGAAGACTTTATCTATTCAGAGCTTCAAATGAATATTCTACACGCGTACACCCATTTCTCTTGATGATTTCAATCTTTCTTCAGAAGGAGGTTTTCCATTCCGACATTCGATGCAAAAAGCAACTTATCGGGTAAAATAGTTTTACACCGACTTTGCACCGACTTTGCATTAGTTGCCAAAAATACAAGGAGACATCTTCTTAGCTTAGGAATTCCTTTGCCAAAACCTATCTTAGAATTCATGGAGAATGATGCCGGAAAAATCAGATTCGCGAAACTTTCATTTCGCCGCGAATTTCCACCTTCTATATATAGCCAAGAAAGGAAGAAAAATACAAATTTTCCACCATTTTTCCCCACCCAAACCGCGGCCAAGAAGGAGAAGAAGGAGGAAGAGATTTTGTTCAATTCTTGCTTGATCGTCGATCAATCAGTTGCTGCTTCAAGGCTTCGAGGTATAGTCGCTAATCCTTACCTCTGATCGCTTTTTCCATAGCTTTTCTGTAGAGTTTTCTGAGCGGATAGTTTATGGGTTTTTGCAAAACTATCCTGAATCTTTCATTTCTGATTCTAAACCTCTTCTACATGTGCCCAAGATCACTTCTGCCGGATTAGATTTTCCGTTATGTCGCCGGAATTCCGTCGGAATCAATTTTAGCCTAAAATTCCCATTTTGGAGTTTTTGGAGTAAAGCTTCAACCTTTAGGCTAAAAACTATCGCCTTAGCTTAGTGCTAGTAGGATTAGTTGTCATAAACGTCGTTGGTGACGTCCCCGCAAAATTTTATTTTTGGGATTTCAGTTTTGAAAATCCTAAGTTAAAAATCATGACCAAAATACCCCTGCGACAGTTTTTGATCCGATAATTTTTCCGAGTTCAGAATACCCTTAGTTACGGCTTATGAAAGCATAGGAACCAAGTTTGATCGAAGAAAAATCGAGCCCCATAATTAGCCAAAGTGGCCGAGCCTATTAGAGGGGGGAGGAGGAAATTTCCTTTTCCGAAAACTTGTCTTTTCGCGCTAGATTATCGTACCTTAGAGTATAGATTACTTCGAGTAACCTTAGTAAGTATCAATAGCTTAGTTCCGATAGATTCTGATAGTATTTCTGTGACTTTGCTTTAAAGGAACTTTTGAGGAATTTCCTGAGGAGCAACGCTTTGCTTGTGAGGAAGAGTTAGAAGATAATCCTGGAGAATCTGCAGGTGAGGGCTTCTCACTGAATCTCTAGTTAATGCTTAGGGTCGATGTTTCGACATTGTTTACTGTTTATGCACTGGAATTGTGTGTGATTGGAAAATGTTTTCTGAGGCTTCGGCTGACAATGTAGATGATTCATCTACTGAATGTTTTTGAAGATTGACTTACATGCTATGTGCTATGTGGGTAATCTAGGATGTGTGGTGCATGCTTTATATGCTAAGTGCTAAGTGTTAATGTTGAGATTTCTTGATATATGACATGTTGTTGATTGTGATGATTTAAATATGCTTTACACTGGAAATCTGAGATTCTGAACGGTGAGAATAGCGGGCAGGTCATGCCGATTTTATTTTGAGAGTTTTGAGAAAGTTTGATAGGACGAACGAGGTTCGGGCCTTGATTTTGTTTAGTGGATCGAGACATCCTCTGGAAGCGACTTGGGATTGGGAGATCCTGCAAATGTATAAGACTTGCGATAAGACAAAATGGAATCTATTTTATAAAGAAAACTCATAAGACCTTAAATAACCTCTAAATCTTTAAGTAATGATAACAACCTCGAAGGAAGGCATTGGAAGTGAAATCTTAATTCTGGAAAACGAGGAGTGTCGTCGGATCCAAGTGTTGAGTATGTCGTTGTTGTGCTGTTGGAGCAGCGTTTGATGTCGTGCTGTTGGAGCAGCGTTTGTTGTTGTGCTGTTGGAGCAGCTATTGTGGTTGTGCTGTTGGAGCAGCTATGTTGTTGGGCGTATCTTCGACTTTGCGGCGCGAATCCGTATATTCAATCCGATGGATTGGATCGATTCGGCGGCAGTCACTCAGGCTCGCGTGAATCCGTATGTTCAATCCGAGGGATTGGATCGATTCAGCGATAACCTTTCGACTCGCGTGAATCCGTATGTTCAATCCGAGGGATTGGATCGATTCAGCGACAACCTTTC
The DNA here is from genome assembly GCF_012489685.1 of Lotus japonicus. Taxonomy (NCBI): domain Eukaryota; kingdom Viridiplantae; phylum Streptophyta; class Magnoliopsida; order Fabales; family Fabaceae; genus Lotus; species Lotus japonicus. Next base: position 23,166,367 of record NC_080043.1, read on the forward strand.
GACACGCGCGAATCCGTATATTCAATCCGATGGATTGGATCGATTCGGCGGTAGTCACTCAGGCACGCGTGAATCCGTATGTTCAATCCGAGGGATTGGATCGATTCAGCGATAACCTTTCGTCTCGCGTGAATCCGTATGTTCAATCTGAGGGATTGGATCGATTCAGCGACAACTTTTCGACACGCGCGAATCCGTATATTCAATCCGATGGATTGGATCGATTCGGCGGTAGTCACTCAGGCACGCGCGAATCCGTATATTCAATCCGATGGATTGGATCGATTCGGCGGTAGTCACTCAGGCACGCGTGAATCCGTATGTTCAATCCGAGGGATTGGATCGATTCAGCGATAACCTTTCGACTCGCGCGGATCCGTATGTTCAATCCGATGGATTGGATCGATTCGGCGATAGTCATTGGACACGCGCAATGTCCGTATGTTCGACTCTTTTGAGTGAACCGACTTGGCGTTGTCATTTGTTGCGTGTGCGAGTCCGTATGTTCAACCCGGGGGGTTGGATCGACTTGACATGCCTAATTGTTGGGCTATCCTGAGGATAAGTCCGGGAAACCGGGAGTTTCCGAGTATGTGATACTCTTTGCTCGTTGAGCAGTTGTGACCATCGGATTGAGATGAGTCGGATGATCCGGAGATCATCACGAGTTACTATGTGGATGTGAAGAAGTGTCTTTTGTCGCAGAATCGACTTTACCTTAGGGTAAGCTTTTAGAGACTTTAATTTACCTAGAACACGTGGCGACGTGTCGAGTGAGAGTCGGAGACGTTGTTTGACTAATCATCCTGCATTCATGCATACTGATTTAGTTGTCGAGTGTGATTGTTATTTGTTAATCCTATGTGGAACATGTTAATTGTTATTATTGCTGTTAAGTTCATTATGGAATATGCAACCCTAGGATGTTATCCCTAGCTATAAGCCTAAGTGGCTATTCTTTTATCTATATCTATTGGTGCTATTATTTATGTAATTCTTTGGAGTTGACCCTCGCGTCTTCTGTGTGTGCTTTGGCGGACAAACGCCCTTTGTCAGATGTCTTTGGCGGACTGGTTCACGACGGTTCACCCTTCGGGGGAAACTAGAGTTGGGATGCTGGAACAGGAGCGCATCGCGATAGCGAGCGGAGGACAGATGGTGTACATAGACTAGGTCGTTCTGGATTTCGAATTCGGACGACGATCATGCCAGCATGTAGGATTGAGTGTTAGTGTGAGCTCCTCGAGATGAGATTAGTGTAGGAGTAGAGTCTTAGCTCTGAACATTATTTGTTTCATTCGGGACAGGGTAGTTTCCCACCTATAGCTTTTTGTGTGGTTTCTTTACGGGAATCACAGAGAGTTGGTTGGACTTAGGAGGTCTTGTTTCAGGCCGATGGGCCAGCTTATTCTCAGTTTTGAGGGATAGTGTTGCGGACACTTACCTTTAGATTTGGTTTGTACATTTTGCCTACGGGCGCTACTTTTCTTATTACCCGTCACTGGAGGTTTACTCGTGACGTGGCTAGCCACTTACAGCGGAGACTGTTATATATATTGTATATTAGTTCTGTTTATCGTTACTGTTGGGTTTTATTTAATTCAGTCTTGTCTTAGTTATTATCAAAAAAAAAATATTTCACGTTTTTCCGCATTAAGTTTACTTTTGGTTACTAAAGTGACGCCACCGAAATCGGGGTGTTACATCTACCATTACCTCTCCGCAACTGTCCACCTCCACCATTGTTGCTACTCCACGAGCATTGTCACCACCACCTCCATTGCCACCGCCACCACCACCACCTTCATTTGTAACCACCACCACCCATACTGTTACCGCCACACTCCACCACCACCTCCACCACAACCGTTCACCACCACCATCGCTGTCGTCGCCACCACCGCCACCACTTCATTGCCACCACCACCATCACGTCCATTACTGCCATCCTCCACCACCATGACCACCAGCTCTATTGCCACCAACACCACCACTTTCATTGCCATCACCTTCATTGCTACCACACCCCACCTTCCACTACCACCACCCCTACCATCACATCCAATCGTTCACCGCCACCATCGTTGCAACCGCCACGACCACCGTCACCACCACTGCAGCCTCCAGAACCACGACCAATGCTATTGGTGCCAACGCTTCCTTCGAAATCCCCACTACCATCGCCTCCACTATCACCACCACTGCCACCATTAGTAAAGACCACCGCCACTGCGACCACTACTAATAGGTAGCAACGACCTCCATCACTAGTGCTACCTGAATTTCCACCATCATGTCGCTTCAACCACCAAATGTTGTGAATTTACTTACTAACAAATAGCTTTTAAATTAAAAGTAACTTTTAAGTTATAAAAAATAAAAAACTGACAAACAACTTTTACTTTTTTTTTTTCTTCTTTTCTAAAAGGCCTTATTTTTCACTTTTACTTAAAAGTAATTTTTAAGAAAAATAAAAGTCGGGCCAAACACTACCTTTAATCTATACTCTTATGAGAAGTTAAGTTGTGACCAATTTCATTAATGACGTTTAGTGAACTGAAAAAAGAATTTTCATTCACAAGGGCAATTATAGAGTGAAATTCTCAATCAAAGAAGAATCCTAATTTCTAATAAAAAAACAAAGCTAAAAACAAAGAGGAAAAACATTTGCCAAGTTTCTAGTTAGCTTTTCATTCACTGTTAAAATACAATTAATAATATGACTAAGGTTAATTTTTTTTTTTGATAATGACTAAAGGTTAACTTTAAGACTAAGGCGAACCATACACTTGCATCATCCCATAACATTTTATAATAAAATAAAGTAACTAAACATATAAATAAAATGACTAGCCATATTTTGTTTTTGTCAAAAGCCATATTTATTAGTCCACTTAGCCCAATAAACTCAGTGTCCGGAGGCCCATTAAAATACTATCAACATAATACTATCATTCCCATATTTTTTTTATTTATCATAAATGTGTATATATACAAGTTTAACAAACTAACTAAAGGTAGTAAGAAGTTACAACTTACAACAGAATACCACTATTCAATTACATCATATCACTAATTAACTAATTTAATCACTGATTATATAGCTAATACTCCCCCTCAAGACGGGAGGTATAAATTCAAAATTTCAATCTTGGAAGTTAATTGTTGAAAAACAAAAGCAAAAATTGGTTTGGTAAACAAATCAGTTAGTTAATCACCTGATTTTATTGGAATCAACCGAATCGATCCAGCTGGTACCTTCTCTAAAATGAAGTGACAGACAATTTCGATATGCTTGGACCTCTCACGGAAAATTGGATTTGTGGCTAGATAAACAGCAGACTGATTATTGCTAAAAACCAATGAAGGTCCTGGTTCAATGTGAAAATCCCTGAGAAGAGAGTGTAACCCAATAAGTTCACTAGCAACATGAGCAAGAGCGAAACTCTATATTCAGGCCTCCGAAGATGATCATGACACTACCTTTTGCTTCTTCGACCTCCATGAGACAAGAGCATCACCGATGAAAACATAAAGACCAGATGTGATCCTTCTTGTATCAACACAACTACCACAATATGCATCTGAATATACCTTTATATTTTAGAGTAGTATTTGCTCGAAATAGGGGACCCCAACCAATTGTCCCTTTCAGATATCGAAGTAGATGATGTATGGCAGACATGAATTGACTTAGCTTATTCACGACAAAACATATATCTGGTCTTGATATTGTCAGATATAGAAGCCTCCCAATCATCTTTCTATAAAGAGAAACATCATGCAAAAATCATCATCAGAACTACCAAGCTTTGTATTAGTTATTGATAAAATCAGTACCTTCAAGTAGAGTCATCGTACGTGTACTTTCTCTGAGTTAAATAAATTCTCTTCTTAGAGTACGTGCAAGTTCAAGATCGAGAAAGTACCTAAGATCACCCAAAACATTTAATTCGAAGAGAACTTGCAACCGTTGGACTTGCTATGATAATTAACCCGTGTAGAAGTTGGACTTGCTATGATAATTAAGCTGTGTAGAAGTTGGACTTGCTATGATAATTAATAATAGGCTTAATAGCTTTTTTTGTCCCTAACATTTCACGATATGATAGTTCTGGTCCCTCTTAAAATTTATTAGCATAAACTGTTCTCATGTTTACTAATGCTTTTAGTTTTGGTTTTCCGTCAACTTTCATCCAATATTTAACAGTTTAATATTAAAAAATTAATAAAATTAAATATAAAATAGTTTCAGATGATTGAGGAGATAAAAATGTTTGTGAGATGATGTAGAGGGAGATGGAGATGATTTTCATTTCTAGAGTTTTGATTTTTTGGGTTTTCCTAGTTTAATGAGAGAGAATTAGATGATGAAGATGATGTAAGAAGGAGATGCATGAAGAAGGATGGAAATTCATAATATTCTGGGTTTTAAATTTTATTTTTAATAAAATCCGTTAAATATTGGATGAAAGTTGACGGAAAACTGCAACAGTTAGTAAATGTGAGAGACATTGTATGCTAATAAATTCCATAAAAAATCAGAACTATCAAATCGTGAAACGTTAGAGATAAAAAAAAGCTATTAGGCCTTAATAGTAATGTAGTAGGGCTCGTTTGACATGTCGTATTAGACATGATAGTATAAGTTTATACAATACATTATGGACTTATCCATTGTTTGGTGGTCACATTGTGTTGTATAAGCTTATGCATCAATCTTCTATTATCCATCAAAATGATGAATTATTTAATCCACCCTATAGATGATGGATAAGACATGATAAGAGTACAATGTATAAGCTACTTGAATATATTTAATCAACCGCCACCACAATCACCCTCCACCACCCCCGCCACCACCGTTGTCACAACTGCCGCCACCACCACCACCGCCACCACCGTTGCTGCCATCCCCACCACCACCCTCCACCACTACCGCTACCACCGTCGCCGCCACCACCACCACTGTCGCCACCACCATAACCACCCTCCACCACTACCGCCACCACCGTCGCCGCTAGTGTCTCCGCCACCACCACCACTGCCGCCACCACCACCACCACCCTCCACCATCACTGCCACCACTACCGCCACTGTTGTCGCCACCACCACCATCACTGTCTTCGCCGCCACCACCATGCTCCACCATTGCCACCATCGTTGATACCTTCATACCATCACTTTCGCCGCAGCCCCCACCCTCCGCCACCGCCGCCACCAACACCACCCTCCACCACCACTGTCACCACAACCCTCCACCATTGCCGCCATCACCACTACCGCCACTACCACCACCGCCACCACCACCGCCACCACCACCGCCATCATTATCACCTTCCAATACCACCACTACCACACTACCAGTGTCGCTACCAAATTATACAGTGCATGACCAAATGATGTATAGTAATAAAATTTTATCAGACCTTATCCTATCAGGTCTAATACAATAATGTCTTATACTATCAGATCTTATACTATAAAACGTATCAAACGAGCCCTAAAGTTTCAAGTACAGTAATTGTGTTTTTCATCTTCAGCTTTTAACTAAGCTGCAGTATAATTAAATATTTAATAATTAAAAAACGGCGTCGTTTTGGGGTTCGTTGATTTAGCTACTGTCAAACTTGACGTCTGATTTAAGATTTGGAACTTACCGTCAATTACCCGGAACACATCAGAAACGGCCACGTGTACCAAAATGATGTCTGCTTTGAAAGAAAACAACAAATAAAAAATTCAGACATTAGTGCAAGCTTAGTCACGGCGGTTTCCAAGGAAAAGTCACACACACGCTGACGTGTCCTCGTTTGTTCTTTCTTTCTTTCTCTCTTTCTGAATTTTTCTCCTTCTCTTTCCTTTCAATTTTGTCTTCCATTTTTCCCTCTGAGATTTTCACGCTGAGATAGGGTTCTACTTCGAAATCAACACAAGAACTTCACTGGTACGTTCCTTTTCATCTTAAACTCGCATCGGATGCTTTAAATGCTGTGTTTTTTAAAAGTTTTAGTTGATTCATGTGAGTTTGATGTTCACACTCCGATTTCATTGTTCATTTCATTTTCTTTGTTTTTTACTTTCGGAAAATTGAATGATCTGTAATGTCGATTTGATGAGCGCCGTTTTGCATATCCTGAAACTTTGTAAATCTCAATCTTTGAGAATTTATGCTTTTGCGTCCTTAAGTGGTCTAGAGTTTTAATCCTTGCCGTCCCGAATTCTTATAAGAAAAAAGAAGTTGAATTTCAGCACATGATAGATGGACTCGCGCATTGTCCACGCTTCAAGCCCAATGACATCTTGAGGCGTGTTAGAAATATAATATAAAACAATTCATGTGGCATTTACCGATAGATTAAGTTTTTGAGATAATTGGTTTCTCAACATGATACCAGAGCCTATACTTTAGTCGTTTAGTGGAGACCACCTGTGTGTGAGCTACCCGCAAATGTTCATTCATGCAAGTTTCACGCTCCAGATGTCCAACTCTGAGCGTGAGGGTGTGTGTTGAGAAGGCCCATATTGACTAGAGAGATGACCAAGATAGAATTATGTATGAGAAGATAATCCTCAACTCTGTAGCTAGCTTTTGAGCTGAGTTTAGGCCTCCCAAATTTTAATACTCACTTTGCTAATTTATTATTAAAAGCTTATGTTCACTTTTTTCATCATGAATAGAAACTGAATAGAATTATTATCATTATTATTACTACTATCAATCAAGCATGCTAATATATAGCTGGTAGTAATATCTTTCAATTGCGAATTTTGAAAATTCCAAGTTTGCATTTTGTTATAGGGCTAATCTTTAAATTGTCTGTCTCTGACTTCTCCTTGATTGCCCGCATGTTGTGCAAATTTGGGTGCATTTGAATCATATTAATTTCGATGACTTGTACAATTTAGAAAACTAATTGCATGTTTGATTGAGCTTCTGGTTCCTCATAGTCATTTTGAAACCTAGATGCTACTCACATAAGCTTCTCCATAGAAATGATTTTGGCTTTAGAATTAATTGTAGAAAGATTTCTAGACATGCACTAAATTAGAAATGACTGTTGCTGGACTGCAAATGCGGCTGTGCTAGAATCTACTTTCCTGATGGATTCCCATTCTCAGTCATCAGGGAGGCAAGGGGATGGAGGGCGGGGAGGCACCCGATATCATCTTCCCTATTGCAAATGTGGCACGAGATTGAGGATGAGCAGGTGGTGAGACAAGTTCAAGGAAGACCTGGTGAGGTTTAAGTTCAACAACGGAGTGATGGGTTGGTTGCATTTGCGGACCTCTCACAGGAAAATATGCCAGAGAGCGCTCTGATAGAAGGGCATATCACAGAAGATGCAGTTTTGGGTGAGAATGAATATTAAACATGGTCACAGTCACAAAGTCAGGGTGAGTCTCATGATGAACTAGAGGATTTGAACAATTCTAGCAGTGAAAACTCCTCTGATATTGGTGAAGTTGAAAGGGAAAGAGTGAGGGCAAGTTTTCAGGGAATGGATGAGTAGTGGTTCTGGGATCATGCATAAAATATTTCTCGTGGAAATAATTGTTCAAGGGGAGAATGGCTTGGGGAAACTGAGCAGGAAAGAGTGAGTAGCATAAGGGAACTGGCACAAATGAGTAGCCAACAGCAAGGTGCTTCTTTGGGGGAAAATGGGGAAGAACAATTTGCTGAATCTGCTACCCAAGTTCATGTTCGTGATGGATTTGTTCTCAATCAGAACGAAGGTCAAACTGAGCAATCACGGAGAGGAATTCGTAGATTACGTGGTCGACAGGTTCTGCTTGATATGCTTAAAAAGGCTGAGATGGAAAGGCAAAGAGAAGTTCGGGAGTTGTTAGACCATCGAGCTGTATCTCATTTCCCCCATCGCAATCGCATTCAGGTTTGTCCACTAAATGATTGATATCTTTTGAATTGCATTTCTTTTCTTTTTCTGTACCATGTGTATAAAGTGTGGACCGTGGACGTTGGGCCACTTTTTCTATTTAATGAGTAAAATATTTGCTTTCTTGAGTTAGAGTGTTGGAAGGCATCCGTGAGTGAACACTATTTATTTTTATGCTCAAATTGTAGGGGAACTTGAAGTGAAACAATTTCATTGTAGGCATTGTGAAAGGAGAAAAGAGAATGCAGTCTACACTATAGAATAGCAAAAACTAGAATTTGAAGAGCATATAATTTAGGAAAAAGATGAAGGAAACAGAAAACATGATGAGGGTCTGTTTGTTTGTGCTCTTATTAATAAAATAAAGTTTACATTTTTTATAATAATTATATGTAAAAAACCTTGAAAAAATCTGTTTTAGTCTCAAGCTAAAAGTAATAGCTTCTGAAAAGAAAAGCTCTAAAAAATGCTATCCCTTAAAGTCGCTTTATTTCAAAGTTGAAACAAACTCATCCCAAAACTGAATCCATAAACAAAGAATTTAAGATCTAGGACTTAATTTGAATCTGAGCTTTTCTCTTGCAATTGATGATTGTTTGTTAAAAATATTTTCAGGCCTTGCTTAGAGGCAGGTTCTTGAGAAATGATGGATCGGTTGATACTAACAGGTCCACTTCCTTTGCAGAAAGTGAATTAGGCTTATTGAGACAGAAACAGACTGTTTCAGGTCTAAGGTATGCAGTTCATATTTCCAGTAAGTGTAGAAGAAACTAAGTTTTATTTTTATGTTAAATTATCTGGATTTCTTTCTTTCACTTTCAACTTCTCTATTTGGTGATTTTTTTTGTTTTCCTCATTTTCTTGCGTTCCCTTAATTGGTCTAGCAACTTCTGCTGACTTTCTCTTCTATCTCAGATCCATATAGCTGACTTGCTCTGAGATTCTGCTAATTTGTCCCTCTTTTGAATATCTAATGACTTCATTCCTGGTTATATATCCTTTACACTTTCTAGCCTAAAAATACTGAGGGCAGACTGGTACACATCTCTGGTATTTGTTCAAACATGTGGCCACTTTAACTTGATGCAACAAAAAGAAATTACTTTTGTTATTATAAGCGTATTTTTGCTGAATGAGACTGTAAAACAAGAATGTTGTAATACAGTAATACAATATCAGTGTAATTTACCATTTACAAACACAATTACATCTCTTCTAAATAAGATGGTAAATTGAAATGAAGTATCTGATTCATTTTAATTTTAATTTTAATGGTATGTTTTTTGCAAATATGATAATTTGATTTTCATGATTTCCATGTGTTTTTTCATTTCTTGAAAGCAAGGTTTATTTGTTTAAATTGAAAAAAAAAGTCATGATACAATTGCATGAAGTATATGTTTTTATAGGATGCTTTTTGTTGGGAAATGTCAGATTGATGGTTTAAGTTAACCACTGCTTGAGGACCATCTTGAAATTAATCTTGTATCAAATGGTCCAAAGTGTTGAAATAATCTTCTTTACCTTATTTCCACTTAATCTAATTGAAGTGTAACTATTCCTTGTTGCTTTAGCTTTACTGCATAAAACTAATTGTCCTTTTTCCTTCCTTCTTTAAAATTGTTTTAAGCATCTGCTTTATGCCTGTGATGTTAACTTGTCTTCTGAACAGGGAAGGGTTCTTTTTTAAAAAGGACAATTTTGGTTGCAGTGAAGCAACCAGCAACCAATCTGATACCTCATCTGACGATGCTGTTGATGTTAATACAATTGAGCAAACTGAAGCTTCCACTTCACAAGTGGTCCCCACTATACATTCTGAACAATCAGAGCCTAATAACAGGGGAAGTGATAGATTTGGGATATCAGGTGGTCAAATTTGTTCACAAGAAACCACCTGTGAATATTTAGATGGGCAAAACACTACTACTCATGTAGAAACAAAAGAGTGGGAATCGTCTTCCTGTACCAGGTTTGAACTTAGAGATGAGACTAGACAAAATGTTGGTATGATGTCAACTGAAGATACTGTTAATGACCTTACCGAGAATAGCTTGCAAATTGCAGTTATGGATCATAGCGATATGCTGGAACTAATTGAGGTGCATACAGAGCAATCTCAGCTGGGTGATATAGCTGGTGATGAAAGCAATCTATCAAATCACAACAATCTTGTAGAGGGAAATATTGTTGATGATGCAGATTTAATCGAATCTGTTGCGACGGAAAGAGAGCAACAAGAAGTTATTGGTGAAATTGAAGAAAGTGACTTGCATCAAACTAACGTTGAATGGAGAGATAGCACCCAGGAAAGTGTGGATGATAACCATCATAGTAGCACATCAAATGAATGGCCCCAGAACATCCTGGAAAATGAAGATGGAGAAAATTCTCGTTTGCAAGAGCAAGAAGCCTCTGAAGTGTGGCAAGAAGATGGTGACTTTCAAGAGGCGGTGGAAATTTGGTTGGGTGGACCTTCTGATAATGAAGTAGCTCCCGTTGGTAGAATTCACGGATTTTATTTTCCAGAAGATGACAATGTGTACAGTGTTGAACTCAGGGAGCTGCTAAGTAGGTATGCAGATATTAATGGAGAGTTTCGGAAAATCTCTTTTTTTTTAAATGGAATGAAAAGTAATTTAGAATAAATAGTTATGTTTCTTTTGCAGGAGAAGTGTCTCAAACCTCCTACGCAGCAGTTTTCGTGAAAGTCTTGACCAGTTGATACAGTCATATGTTGAAAGGCAAGGTCATGCTCATGTCGAATGGGAGCTGCAAGAAACATCACCTTCTTCTCCATTGGCAGAACGAAACATGGAGCAGCGGAGTAGGGATAGTCTCGTTGGTTCAGAGGCTCCTGTTAATACTCCACTTGATCTGCCCTTGCCACCAACACCTCCTCCTCAGCCTTTGTGGGATCGGCAATCACGTCATGATACCTGGTCACAGAGTGACATGAATAGTCAGCGCCTGGGAATTGTGCGTTCACTTGCAGGACATAACTGCTTTTCTTTAGTTGATGTACTCCACAGTCTTGACAATAGTGTCCATTTTTTAAGATTTGGATTCTCTGCTGTCAGGAAAATCCTAAATTCATGCTACTAGGAATTCGAGTTGTTTGATCAAATTCGGACAACTCAGATATTCCTTCAAAATCAGACCGCTAAATTGAACTCGAAATCGTCTGATTTTGATTGAAATTTTCTGACCGCAGACAATCCAAATCTTAACTTCTTCCACCTTTTTAAGATTTGGAATCACTGTAGTCAGGAAAATCCTAAATTCACATATTCAAGGAATTTGAGTCGTTTGATCATAATCAGACAACTCGATGTTCCTTCAAAACCGAACAGCTAAATTGAACTTGAAATCATCGGATTTTGATTGAATTTTTCCTTCTGCAGAGACTCCATATCCTCACTTCTTCCACCTTATAACCCCTGCTATATTTGATTAAGATTCTGATTTGATTTTTTTGGCAGGAATGGGATACTATTAATGACTTGAGGATTGACATGGTTAGGCTACATCAAAGGATGAATAATATGCAGAGAATGATGGAGACTTGTATGGATATGCAGATTGAGTTACAACGCTCAATAAGACAAGAAGTCTCTGCAGCCCTCAATCGCTCAACTGGTTCATCAGGTCTGCAATATTCTTGTCTCTTTATATCCTGTTTCCACAGCCTTTGTCTACCTGACCTTAGATGTTAATCTTAAGAAAATTAACTTTATGGATACTCTTAAATGACCGCGTTGAGTTCTTCACAGGAAGCCCCCATGATTCATCATCGGAAGATAAATCTAAATGGGAGTGTGTCAGGAAAGGGCTTTGCTGTATATGCTGCGAAAGTAATATTGATTCATTGTTGTATAGGTACTATTCAGTATCTCTTTTGAGTCATCAGTCACTAGTTTGTTTCTGATGTGAATCGCTTACATGTCATTGTACCTGTCCTGCAGATGTGGACACATGTGCACATGTTCAAAATGTGCCAGTGATTTGCTCCAAAGTAAAAGAAAGTGTCCAATGTGTCAAGCACCTGTGGTGGAAGTTATACGTGCTTATTCTATACAATAGTTTTTTGCAAATTTTGTTATTAAAGGGTCACTGGATCCTAACAAGTTTATCTCGGGACGTTTCCAGGTATATTTTTTTTCTTTTTATATATTTCTTTTGCTGTTTCATGCGGTGAATACTGTATTTATGTTGAGTGCATCAATGGAACACTTGCTGTTTCTTTTTTGGCCATGATTCTGAAGAGAGTGAAAAGTGTTATAAGTTCAGTTTGGGAGTTTGAGAATCCTTTTTAGTCTTTCTCATGTAGAATTGCATATTAGCATTTATCTGTTTTGAGCGTATACCTTGGGTTTCTTATGACATGTTTGGATCAACTCTCATTCATTGGAATACAAGTTTCTCCCCATAATTGATTTTAGGCGGTTTTCCAAACAAGGACTTAGTGATCTGTGGTGTCGTACTGATAAGTGGTAAACAGCACATTTTACTCCAGGAAGTGATGGTTAATGTACTCGTGGGTCATATACTATCTGGAAATGCTTTTCTCCCATCCATAATTTGATATTATTTGCTTTGGTGTATGATTGATACTTTCCAATATATCTCTTGTTTAAGTTACTCGTGCTGGTGTGGATTATTTTTAGATGCTCAATAAATAAGCTGAAAAGTTAATTTTGAGGACAAACTTTTAGTGACCAACTTAAAGATTAAGATCTTCTGTCTACACACTACACTCTTACGCGGTCCACATAAAAAGCAACAATTCTTGCACACACATAGGTACACACACACACTCCAACTTTATACAGTACTACCAATCAATGCATACATGGACACCTTTTTCCCCCTCCCTATCTCTGTTTTCCGATCACATCACATACCATATCTATTACTTATGTCTACTCTCTTTGCATCCCTTTCTTTCTTTAGTGGTCTAAACCCTAAATTATAAACCCAGTGGTTGTAGATCAATCCTTACTCAACTGTATATACAAAAGGCTGAAGCATATATCAGGCACCATAGGAAGTATAGTTGGTCACAGCTTTGACTCCTTCTGCAATTGCATGCATCCCAAGATCTCCGAGCAAAACCAGCTTCACTGCGCCTTGGATCTCCCTTGACGACAATGTCATATGTCCTGTGTATGTCTTCAACTTTGCAGCCTTTTGTTAGGAACCCAGATTCCTAACAGTGGACCTTGAAAATAAATGCAAGAAATAGAATGAACAGATTGTTTATTTGATGGGCAAATGGAAATACAGAGAGGGAATGGTATCCCAAATCTGACACAGAGCCTAGCTCCTATAGGAAGCTTAGAGCTTCCTACTCATCTCTACAAACTCAATGATCCAAAGATGACCTCTCAACCTCTCCATTCCCTTCTTATATAATGGCCTATTACAATCATATTCCTCTCTCTATTCTGTTAGGTAGTTGCTAGTAATCCCCACTTTGCCCCTTCTAGAATACACTATCCATATTCCTTGGTTGAATGATGGATTAAAGGCTCATAAGTGACATTTGGGCCTGCTTGGAAATCCCAGGGTCTAACAATACCACCTGCTGAAAGATCAACCTTGTCCTCAAGGTTGAAAACAGGGAATTGGCTTCTGATGTTAAGAGTGTCCTTCCATGTTGGTTCATCCGCAGGTTTGCCTTGCCATTGGATCCAGACCTGAGGAAGTGTAGATCCCTGTCTGGTAGTGAAGCGATTAGTAATTACTGAAAAAGGATGCACACTAGCCACTTCTTCTCCTGTCAAGTGATCTAGAAGTTGTAGTTCCACAGAATTGTTTCCAACTGCTTCTTTAAGCAATGAGGCATGGAAAACAGGGTGCACGCGGCCTCCTTCAGGTAATTGTAATCTATAAGCCACCGCGCCAATCCTTGCAATTATAGGATAAGGGCCATAGTAGGGAGCAGTCATCTGGGGACAATCACGGGTCACAACTGAATTTTCTCTAAGAGCCCTGAGCTTGATGAAGACCCATTCAAATCCCTCAAAAACAAAAACAGAATAGAAAGATAGTTGGCACACAACCCTCATTTCAGTCACCTCATCAGAATACCAGCCACTGCAATGAACAATTCTGCCACAAAAACACAAGTGATCAACACAGCTTCTACCCGGATCCCATAGTTGCAACCGGAAAGAGTACCATATGCATAAAGTGTTGGGCCAATTACAATTGATGAACAGTGGTTGACACAACAGTGAAACACCATCTACAAAAATAAGCCTCTACAGTAGCCAGCTAGTGCAATCCTCAACAGCTAGGCTCAGCACTCTGATATTTCCCAAGCCATTGTCTCTTCCACTTCCCGCCTTACCTTGGACAAACTCAAGAACTGTATTGTGGTCATCAGCTTGATACCACCCCTTTTGCTCATGTCTTGACCCCGAAGCATTGAGCTCTTCACTTGGAGAATCCACACTTTGAAACCCAACAATCAATTCAACAGAGGCATTTAACCAGTATGTCCCTGAACTTGATTGACCCTGTGATAGAGATGGTGGAACCCAATGACTCCCACCCCGATCCCCCTCCTTTTTTTTATTGCCCAGAATTGAAAACATCATCACAAATGCAGTAAAAACTTGTAAATCACCTGAGTTGTTTTTCCACATCCTTTGCAATTTTATTTGTGACTCTGGAACATGTAATCTGACTCCATATTGACCCTTGTAAATGGATAATTTGGGTTTAAATCCAAAAACTGAAATGGCCCACTCTCCTGCAGTTTGTTCGCTGGTTGTGTCCCTTTCAATACCGTGGTGGCTTGCCTGTTTAGCTACATGTGCAGCTACGACCTCCGTGACGGTGCCGCAATAGGGAGGAGGTTTTGATGGGGGTCTTTTGGTCGACCAACATGTCGATAAACACTCCTGAGTTGAGCACCACATGCCCTCAGTGAATCCGTTACCATTCTTCTCTGTTGTGTCCCCAGAATTCTGCAATTCCTTCCCTTTTTGGAAACGCGTCGATCTCTGTATTTGAGGTGATAGGCTTGTCTTCATCTCCATGTGTGACCCGTGTTTGCCTTCCTGGTTATAACATTGTACCACTTCTGTCTTTTGGGCCCAATTGTTTGTTTGGTCCAATTCCAACCATTTGAGGCTTGGGAGACTTGGGCTTGACCCATTTGTTGTATCAACCCAATTCAGTCCCTTACCCATTCTTCCTCTGTGCCCACGATCTATTTCCTCACAACTCGACAGAACAAGCGGTGCCAAGAAACCCCTATCACGCCACAACTCCGGCGGCCTCGCCGGTGGCGGGGGTGGCTGTACTGCTTCCTTCCAACAACTCCGGGGAAAACAATTCTCTCCTACCCACTTTATAAGTTCAAGCGTACTACCTGAAGGGTTTGGTGGCTTCGCCGGCGGACGGGTCGACCCGGCTTCCTCTTCCGCTTGCTTCTCCGGCGTTCCTTCTTCCTCCTGCTTCGCCGGAGTGGAGAGTTTCAACATTAGAGCCTTGGCCTCCGGGATGGCTTGCTTTTCCTTCAAGGTCGTCGGTCTCTTCTCTGTTTCCAGATCGCGACTCTGAATCGCCACCACCTTCTTCCCAGTTTGCTCTAGGGTCTTCTCTCCTGATTGTTCTGGTCCTCCATTTCGGCTCCCTTCTTCATCAGCGGGGATCCTCTTTCCCATGGCTCGTTCCATCATCAGAACCAGGGGTGAAAGCAGATCCTTCACCGGCGTTTCTTTCACTGCTCCACCAGAACCGCCTTCATCAGCCATCGTCTTTCCCAAGGTTCGCTCAAGCATTGCGAGCAAACTCGCTTGAGTTTCCTTCATAGTGGCCTGCACATCAGCAAGAGTAGCGCGAAACTCTGAGATCGTGGTTTTCAGCGCATCAACCCTGGCTTCCATTTGTTTCTCCTTCTCTGGTGGCTTGCACTGGCTCTCCTTCGATAATCCGATAGGTCGGACCATTTTGTTAGGAACCCAGATTCCTAACAGTGGACCTTGAAAATAAATGCAAGAAATAGAATGAACAGATTGTTTATTTGATGGGCAAATGGAAATACAGAGAGGGAATGGTATCCCAAATCTGACACAGAGCCTAGCTCCTATAGGAAGCTTAGAGCTTCCTACTCATCTCTACAAACTCAATGATCCAAAGATGACCTCTCAACCTCTCCATTCCCTTCTTATATAATGGCCTATTACAATCATATTCCTCTCTCTATTCTGTTAGGTAGTTGCTAGTAATCCCCACTTTGCCCCTTCTAGAATACACTATCCATATTCCTTGGTTGAATGATGGATCAAAGGCTCATAAGTGACATTTGGGCCTGCTTGGAAATCCCAGGGTCTAACACCTATCAAACATGTCATTCATCAAATTATTCAGAATATATAGTCATAGCTTGAGAAGAAACTCCCATATCAGGGTGCATTTGCTTCAATACCCTGTACATGTATCTCTGATTCCCTTCTTGGTTTCGGCTCCCTCTTCTCTTCTCCCTTTTTCTTTTTACCACCCCGCTTCCTGGCTTGAGAAGAAACTCCCATATTAGGGTGCACTTGCCACGTTTTTTGTGTGTTTCATTTTTCAATCCACATGCATCTTCCATAGAGACAATTCTATTCTAGCCCGGTAATGGGCGGCAAAGCTCTTCATACCCTGTATTTAACGCAATTGCATTCACAATGTCTCTAATCCGATATCTATGCTTAAACTAAAATACCACTTACCTGTTTATCTCCTTGCTTGTATCTATTTTAGCTTTTTGTTCAAGCTTAAAACTCTCTTGAGGGCGGTTCATTAATAATCCAAGCTTTGTCTCTGGTTGGGTAGTTATAACAGGAATGGCACGGTATTGTTTCCATGTGCATGTTTGAAAATATATTTTCATACAATTGATTCTACGTTAAAATTAATTATAAGGAGAGTTTCAAAAAAATTAATTATGGGGAGGAAATTGTGCAATTAATTTCTAATTGTTAGAATTGATTTCGGGGGGAAAAAAAACTAATTCATACCTGCTATAAGTCGCTCGACAAACTTACATTGCTTGTCGCACTCTTCTTCAATTGCATTGTGGTTTTAAAAGACTTCATTACTGGAGCTTATTGATGAGCAGATTTTCCGATGTGTATGAGAAAAAGATTTTGTTGTTGTAACGTGTAATATTGGTTTAGAGGATGCACTTTTTAACTTATAACCATGTTTTTTTCCATGAAGTTTGAGCGAAATTTAATTTTTGTTTCTCGTTGACGTAACTTCTCAAAATCATCTCCACGGTTATGGAAATAACTGATTTTAGTTCCTACCGGAGAGGTGACTCCGGCTAACTTGCGGATTTGTCCCATCATGCATATGTGGCATGCCATTTTAATGAGGGACCAAAATCAATTTATTTTATAATGAGGGACCTAATCTAAATTTTCTAATAAAAAATTATTAATCCTAATCTCGCATCTTCCTTGATCTTCATTTAACAACAAAATCCCAAAAAAAATTTATTTATCACCATCTTCTTCAGTTCCTTAATTTAGTCATCAAATTCCAACATTGAACCTGGACAAACCTCATCATCTTCATCACCAGGCCCAAAAACAATCCCTTTCGTCTCTTCCTTCCTACCACAGAATATCATTCTTTGTACCATCCACCAATCAAAGCTGGTTTGAAGTTTGAACCAAAACAAACTGAAACACTCAGTCAAATGCTAACAGGCCTAGAACGACAATTATTTTACTTCTCACCCTTTCAATTCTCAACTGAAACCAATATCACTTCAAACGACTATTATTTTACTTCTACCCTTCATTTCCTTCCAATGCTACCCAATCCCCATCATCTTCATCACCATAACCTTCTTCACACATTGTCTTTATTTATTTAAATTTCACTTCTTTAATTGATTTGCGATAGTTTTAAAGAAAATCGCAGTTGCAATTTCCATGAACCAATTTGATGTGGAGGTTATAAATCTCTCTTATTTGGGATGTGTTAGAAGAATGTTTTAGGTGCGTGATGATGCGTGTTTTAGGTGCTGCAATCGGTTTGAATCCGCTACTCATTGCAAGGGGATTGCATTCATATGAGGATCCTACCTTTATGCAATTTTGGCACCTGAAAATTATTGAGAAAATGAAGTTCTTTCTTTAGGTTATTTTCCATGACTCTCTACCAACAAATTCCCTTAGACATGCTATGGGATTGGCTCTGTCGACGTGTTCTAGATGCCACAACCAGTATGAATCTTCTACTCATTACCTTCGTGATTGAATTCATGCAAGAGAAGTTTGAACCCGTTTGAGGGTGCCTTTTGATGCGACTTTTTCCCACTCTTGTTTGTGAACCTGGCTAGTTTTGTGATCGACCATAAGGATCAACGTCGTTTTGGGATTATTCTCTGGTGGCTATGGCGTTGGCGCAACAATTCCATCTTGGTGGAGCGTGTTTTGCAGTATATTGTCTCATCTGTTGCGAACTATGATGATTTTTTGTCTCCTTCTACTATATCAGCATTGGATCACTCTAGTAGGTTGTTTTGGTCTTTTCCCCAGAACTACAAAGGTAAAGTTGAACATCGATGGCTATTTTAAGCTGCACAATTAGCATATTGGCTATGGTGCCTTGCTTCGTAATGCTTCCGCCATTTGGTTGGGAGGTTTTTCGGGTTCTGTCGTTGGCTTTTGTGCTATCTCTGCAAAGCTTTTAACCATCAAGTATGGTCTTCTCTTAGCTTAAGATTTGGGCTATTAACATGTCATTTGTGAGAGTGATTCGCTGGATGCTATTAGGATGTTGGAGGGCTCTGCTATATCTTTTCAATTGGAGCTGTGATGGGAGACACTGTTGCAATTTCTACTCGCCCGTGGCGTGTCTCCTTCCGACAAATTTGGAGAGAGGCTAATTTGTGTTATGATAAGGTAGCCTCATTGAGTTTGTGTTTCCAGGTTCTTCTCAAACAATGGTCTTTGCCCCCTACTGAATTAAATCCGCTTTTAGTTTCTGATCGGCGTTGTTGTGCAGACTTAGTGTAGTTTGTCTTTTTATAGGTGTTCACCAAAAAAGAACCATCAGGGTAGATATAATTAAAGTCTATTTTAACATAACTAATTTCTTTCATATTTG
This sequence comes from Lotus japonicus, assembly GCF_012489685.1. NCBI lineage: Eukaryota > Viridiplantae > Streptophyta > Magnoliopsida > Fabales > Fabaceae > Lotus > Lotus japonicus. Next base: position 23,185,386 of record NC_080043.1, read on the forward strand.
GGTTTTAGAAACTGAATTAAATATGTTTAAAAGGTAATTTATAATAAATTTTTTTTTGTCTTGGCTTGACCAAGGTATTCCCACAGCCGACAGCCGTGAGACTAATCCCTCGCCCCACGGTCAGCGCACTAAGCGGTAGGGGGCTGATGAGTTTTTTCTATTCGCAAGAGTTGAGATTCGAACCCCAACCACTTACTTAAAGGATGAAGTGCTGAACCACTACACGAACCCACTTGGTTTATAAAAGAGAATAAACCATAGGGCGAGTGAGTTTAGTTGATAATCCACTTTGTATATTATAGCCAAGTCCATAATAGATTTTTCTAGATGATCTGAGTAAGATTCATCAAATAAAAAACTCATAAATATAAATTAATTAAAGTAGATATGTCATAGTGGGCTTTAAGGTTAATGAATTTGGTACACACTCATAACCAAGTGCATAATATAATTTTCTAGAAACTCTATCTGTTAAATATTTATATAATTCAAAGTTCATAACTGTAAATAAATTAAAATAGATTTCAATGAAAGAATTTGATTAGTGTAAATAATGAACTCATAGGTGAAGCCACTGAAGCCCCCCTAGTGATCGTGCTCAAGTGTTCCTTACAAGACATACTACGTGAGCGAGGCTTGCTGGAGTAAGCTTGACCGAGCTTGTTTCAGGCTTGGACATACGTGTCAGTGGAAGATATGATGGTGCGTGCATCCGCATCAAAAGAGAAAAGAAGTCGAAGATACAAGAGTCGATACTGATGTACCCAATGAGAGTATGCAGGATTGATAATGGCGTTGCATGTTAAGTTCAAACGCTAAACATCGTTTATTATATTTTAAATGATAGCAATTTCAAGAGTATAAGTGTAATAGTTAAAAATTTCATGTGAATTATATTTCAGGAAATAACACTTATGACTCACATCCTCCATTGTCTGGTGATTAATTGCAAGACAATGCTGCAAGATAGTTCACACAAGAGAAGAAAGGTCAAAGCTACGAGACAGTCTGCACAAGCAAAGAACAATCAAATCTACCATACCGTCTGCACAAGAGAAGACTACACTCAGTGAAGACATTCATCGTCTATCTCAAAGCTAACCAATGGAAGCAATGTCCAGAGAATGTGCGCCATCTTCAAATTGAAAATATCCCTGACATTCTTGAAGAGAAAGTCAAGTGCAAGGAATCACGTGATACTCTACAAAGCACTCTGATCAAGAAAACAAGTACAATGTTGTTAATATCAAGTTTCCTCCTTCTCTCACATAAGGAATGGAATTAATCTTATCGTTTGTGCCTATTGTGCTCTATCTTAGTCAGACAACACATATTCAAGACAATTCAGTCCCTGAGAAGAAGTTACAAGTGATTGGTCAAAGTTCACCGTCTAACTCAAAGTGACCAATAGAAAGAAGTAAAGAAGAACACATGAAGTAGGAAGATCGTTTGAAAGAAGAAGCCTATCATATAAAGTAAGCTGCAACGTCTAAAGAATGTGCATCATGTTCAAAATGGAAAAGGATTCAGAATAGCTCTGTGAAGAAGTCTTAAAGCAAGATCACATGATTTGACAAAGTACAATACACAAAGTGAAAGTACAATGGTGTCACTATAAAATTACCATATCTTCACACCAACGGATAGAAGCAAAGACCAATGCTATCTACTAGCTGATATATTATATCTTTTGGGAAAAAAAAGTCTTCATCAAACAATGTCATGCATTAATGCACCTGACACAAGTACACTAAAGCATTGTTTGATCCAACGGATAGAACCTTTGTGAAGAACAAGCTCCAACGACTATAATCTATCTCACAGAAGATTCAGAAGTATAAAGAGCAAAGTCTGAAGACATCGCTAGCTAGCTTTTGAAGCTCACACTAAAAAAGGCTTATCAACTTAGTCTGCTTCAATAAGAGAGAAGTTTTTTTCTAAGAGTCAATTCCTTCACTTGCTCTCTCATGTAGTAGAACATAAAGTATACTCTTAGAGTCAAATCTCATCTTTAATACCTTATAGTTCCTGAGCTTAAACTTCTCTACTATCACTCTTGTCAGAAGAGATCTCTGTAGAAATAAATGATCTTGAAAAGATTGTTTGAGGAGAAGTCCTTAGAATACTTGAATGGAGAAGTCATGCGAATACTTGTAAGGAGAAGTCCTGAGAATACTTGTTCGGAGAAGTCCTTGATAATAATTTATGGGAGAAGTCCTAGAGAATACTTGTTGGGAGAAGTCCTAAAGAATACTTGTTGGGAGAAGTCTTGGAGAATACTTATAGGAGAAGTCCTTTATACTTGTTTAGTGAAAATCTTGGTAAAGCCAAGGACTAAACGTAACCCCATGTTTTAAGGGTGAACCAAGATAAAATTCTTGTGGCTCTTGTTTTCCTTCTTATGCTTACTTATCCGATGCACCAAACAATTTCAACAAAGGTCACACAACTTTCAAATGTTTAGAAGAACCAAAGTTTTGGATGGAAAAATTCAAACCCCCTTTCTTGTGCTATTTATGAATATCTCATTGCTACCTTCACCAATGGTTTTTGCGGGACATGGGGTGACACCAGCGACATAACCTTCAAGGTCCTGAGCAACAAGAAGTGATCAAAACCTTTTGTACCATGCAGAATAATTGGTGGCATGGAGTTTGATCGGGAACTTGGTAGTAATATTAAACTCAATTAGAGAAGTAGAGTGAAAGGAGGCCATGAGGATGGAAACTCTGGTGAAGCAATAAAATTCGGATACCATAGAAAAAATATGGAAGAACTAAATTAATATTCACACGTATAGTGTTATAGGTGATATATCATATGAGAATTCAGCTTTTATGTGAGAGTGAGATGAATCATTATGAGCTATTAGATATAATCATGAACGGTTAAGATTAAAATAATTTAATTATCATGTGATTGTCACGTGTGAATTTAATTATCATGTGATTATCATGTGTGAATATTAATTTAGTCATTCCATCCTCATGGCCTTCTTTCACCCTGCTTCTCTAATTGAGTTTAATATTACTACCAATTGATCATGTGATAATTGCATGATAATTAAATTCTCTTAATTTTGGTCCTTCATGATTAGATCTAATGGTCTTCTCTCACTCTCATATAAAACCTCCATTCTTATACAACACATCTAATATTACACATGTATATACAGTTGATTATATAGGTAAGGGAAATGCTTAATGACACGACTTAAGTACCCCACGAAACTCACGAATACTATGATTTGGTTTTTTCAATTTCCTTTAATGTCTTTTGATTGGTTATTGAAGGGAGTCGTACGCTATCGTGCTAGAACTTGTCGTTCCAAATAGCACAGCTCTAAATGTAATTAATTTTAAATTCAAATAAAATAAAACAAAATATGGAAAATCTCATAATTAAGAGAAAATAAATGTGCTAAATCATTACGTCATTAATACGCCAATAATCATATTGGTTGAAACATCAAAATGTGAATTCATGGTTGCATGGCTAACATTCATGAATTGCATATCTCTCTTATTAATACTCAATACTTAGGAAACCTTGTCCAACTCTTACCATCATAGTCACTGCTATCATTCACTCATCATGAATTTCAAGCATGATAGAAAAATGTTGTAGCACCTCTTATTCTTTTATCAAATCACTAGCCTGCCTATTTTCCTCTTCTTCAATGTGTGAATAATTAGTTGGAAATTTATCGTGTGCATTATCATCCTCAACAACCCTATTTTTTGCATTATCATTCCACACTCTGCCTAATTGCTTCTTCTTGAAGGGTAAGGTGAATGACGTTTGATTAGGAGGCACAAGTTGAGAATATAAGTATGAGTTGGAGTTGCACATTGGTTAAGAATGAGTGAGATGAATATTTTATAAGAGACGTGACCCATAAACTCAGTGCCTTAAGGTTTTTGGTTAAGATGTGGCGTCCAGTTCTCTTGGTGTCTTGTTTCTTGGTCCATTGGTGCATGATCTCATGCTTTGGGCTCTCCATGTATCCCCAACAAGTAGTATCATAGGAGATGGTTGGTGTAGCCATGATTATGACTCCTTGTGTCTCGTTGAAGTTTGTAACTCTTACAATCAAGGTAAAGTTTGTTGGGGTTGATTGTAATGGTGAAAGAAGTCCCACATCGCCCAATGTCTTAAATAAAGAAGGAGGTAAAAAATTTGCTATTTGAGAAGTCTCACATTGTTTAGTGTGGTGAAGCAAGAGGGAGGTAAAAAATGTATATTAGACTCTAGTTCTTTGTTTTTAGATGTAGCAGCCAATAGTACTTTAAGCTTATATCTAACTTGGTCTAAATATTTGCTTTATGAGAGTGTGAGTGTGACTGTACTAAGCTATTAGGGAGAGTGTAATTCAGGTTCCCTCTGATACGATTGTCCTGCACGATGCTGGGACAAGAGGTTCGACAACCGCGTAACAGTAAAACAAAACTTAACAACAGAAACAATAACACACAGTAATTGTTAACCCAGTTCAGTGAAAACTTTAGGGTAAATGGTCACATTGGTCCTTGAATGTTTGCACCGACTTCAGAATCGTCCTTGGATGAATTTTATTAGGCTCGCGGTCCCCAGATGTGGCAAAAAATAGTCATATTAGTCCCTGACATTAAAATCCCCTAACGTCCGTTAACCCAATTAATAAAAGTCAACATTATCTTTCTAATTTTCTTTCACTTTGGTCCCTTTCTTCTTTCTTCCACCCTCTTCACCCCCTCCTTCCATCATTTTCACCAAAACCCAATTTCAAAATTGAACTATCAGCATATGTTTCCAATTGGATTCTTGAAAGGAAGCACAAAAGGAGATAGGGATCTGTAAACAATTTTCCACTGAAATCAGAAAGGCCAAAAATTCAACTTTAATCACACAGTCAAAATATTCATGAACCCATTTTCAAGATGAAATATTTCTGTGATTCCCATTCCATATTTTCTTTCCCAGAAAACAAAAACATACACTTTCTTTTCATCCTTCACCAGAATCAGTGAAACAAAAAATTCACCCCTCCTCTGTTTTCATCCTCAAAACCAGAACAGAGAAGTCAAAATGCAACAGTAAACCCAAATTTACACACAGAATTCATGGTTTTCATACAAACAACACTTTCTCTTTCAGCTCAGGACTAGTCTCACAACCCATGAAAACAAGACCCAGATGAAAAAAAAACAACAAATACACACAAACACTCAGAAAATGTTGCTCTTCTGGTGAACCAGCAAAGACCCAGAAACTTTTTTAGAAGCTTCAACCATGGGAATTCGCTGCAAGAGACTCAGATCCACATGGGGGTTGTAGAACAATGGTTGCATTGACTTTGTGAGGAGAATGGTAGCTAGCTAGCTAAACTAGTGACACACACAGTGAGGTTCTGAAACAGGAAGGGATGGTGTTGGTTTTGTTTAATATAAGGAGACAATGAGATCGTTGAAAGATTATGGATGTGATTAATGGGAGGAAGTTGCTTGGTTCGTACCCGTGTTGATGTTGTTGTTGTTGTTGTTGCAGAGTGAGAGTGGCAAAGATGGGGGGTGGGTTTTGGTGAAAATGATGGAAGGAGGGGGTGAAGAGGGTGGAAGAAAGAAGAAAGGGACCAAAGTGAAAGAAAATTAGAAAGATAATGTTGACTTTTATTAATTGGGTTAACGGACGTTAGGAGATTTTAACGTCAGGGACTAATATGACTATTTTTTGCCACATCTGGGGACCGCGAGCCTAATAAAATTCATCCAGGGATGATTTTGAAGTCGGTGCGAACATCCAAGGACCAATGTGACCATTTACCCGAAAACTTTCACCTACGTCTGGAGGGTTTGCACCCAAAGAAAGGAAATCCACTATCTCAAGATTCAGGGATTACAGACACTCATGAACAACTCAGTTCATAGTTCACTCCCTAATCTACCCAGTGTATTTCTACTTAGAATCTCAACCTAAGTATGAGAGCCCCTGTCACTTTCTCTCAATCACTGCCACAGTGATTGGTGAACACAATAAACAAGTAGAGTTTGAACGCAATCAAACACACAGAATCTCTCTCTGCTTTATAGAATCAGTGAGCAAAGACAGATTCACAACTAACAAAGGACAAAGCACAAACACAAATCCTAAAACACTCGATCTCTCTCTATCAGCTTCGACCGTCTTCATGTTTTAGGTCTTCATCCTTTTATAGACTTCAGCAGCGGTAGCATGGGCTTTAGGGTTGGCACGGGCTGAAGAAACAGATTGCAGTAACAGCAATTCAAAACGCAATCTTGATAGATTCGGTTTCTTATTGCACAAGTAAAGATAGAAACCAATCTTTTAACAAAGATTGTTTCAACAAATAACAACCCAACAAATAAACCCTTCTGGAATAGCTACTTGCTCCTCAAGTAACTCAAAAACATATCTTCAGTAAATCTTCAGAGGGCCCACAACAGATACACAAGCTAACGACTGATGCCCTAGCTTCACGAGGTCAGATGCCACGGCATCTGCTTCGACAATCGGTTGTTTTGACAAAATGCATGGCAACATGTTCTAACAGAGAGATTGAGAAAAATAATATGACATGCTGGAAGTTTGGAAAGCATGTGTATGTGGAGAAATTGTCCAGGTGGAGCAATATCTGAAAGAGACTCTAAGGTAAATGCTAGAAATGTCTCTCATGTTACGGAAGAAGTTGATGATCTTCTTCGAAATATAAAGTTTATCCTTATGGTATTTCCACCATACTATGAAAAATGATAAGTTATAATTGTGTTGATCGTTGAATAACTTCCAAAGAAAGCCAACATGGAAGTTGCACCATAATTTCAGCAAGACTTCGATGTGAAGAAATTCTTGGGAAGTCGTAGTTCCAAGTGAAGTGTACTTTCTATGGTGGAGTATGATTATTTTCTTTGTTGGTGTAGGAAATGAGAATTATGATTTGCGGTGAAGACAACGACAGCCGGTACAGACAATGGAAGCAGAAATGTAACTCTTACAATCAAGTTGAAGATTGTTGGGTTGATTGTAAAAGTGAAAAATTCTCACATCGCCCAATATCTTAAATAAATAAGGAGGTTTAAAATATGTTATTAGAGAAGTCCCACATTGTTTAGTGTGATGAAGTAAGGGGGAGACCAATGCTATATATTAGACTCTAGTTTTTTTGTTTTTAGATGCATCAGTTAGTAGCACTTTAAGCTTATATCTAACTAAGTCTCAACATTTGTTTTGTGAGAATGTGAGTGTATTGGGGAGAGGTTGAGAGAAATTTATGTGTAGTAATAATCTTCACATAGTGTTTTTTCTTTAGTTGTTTATTTAGACAGCGACCGTGGTTTTTTCTCCAGTTTTAGAGTTTTTCTATGTAATATTCTCGTTTTTTAATTGTGCTTATTTTTCTTCAGTGGTGTTATTTCTCAACAAGTGGTATTATAGCTGATGGTTGGTGTAACTACGGTTACAACTCTCTGTGTCGAAAGTCTTCATAGCCAGCTTGTCCCATTGACATGGTGATACGAATGGTGGCCCAAGTGTAGATAACTTCCGCATAGGGGGGCATGATAATGTGGTGGTGACTCGCACTTGAGGGGGAGAACGTTTAGAATTCAAGTGTGAGTTGGAGTCCCACATAGATTAAGAATGAGTGAGGTGAAGACTTTTATAGGATATGTGACACCCATAAACTCAATGCCTTAAAGTTTTGGGTTGAAATGTGGTGTAGGGTTCTCTTAGTATCTTGTTTCCTTAACTCATTGGTGCATGATCTCATGCTTTGGGCTCCCCTATCCCTCGAACAACACACTCTTCACCTTCATTTGTTCATTGTCATTATGTGCAGACTCAGCATCTCTTACTGATATCTCAAATCCGTCATCGTTTCATCTCTATCATCGAAGTGCACATCTGGAACTGTGACACCAAAGTTTTGTATAACTCATTGGTGCATGATCTCATGCTTTGGGCTCCCCTATCACATGATTGTTTCTCATTTTTCAAGGTTCTAGGACACATAATAACTCAGAGGGTTCAAAAAATGTAAGGACCCAATACCTCATATTCTACAAATACTTGAACCTCACATCTCTTGGCTAGTGCTAAATTGACCATTTTAATGCACGTGTCAAAATTTCATTAGTTGAGACATGAAATAAAACACAATTTAGAGAACGAGGAGAGGATTTTGATTCAACTTTGTAACAACAACATAGTTCTTAAGCCTTACTCCATAATAACAAATGAACGGTTTATAAGACAAGTGCCCTTAACCATGTTGGGCTAAAGGAGATGATTTAAACTATACGAGGATCATTACATTAAGGTAAAAAGCAAACTAAATATGGACTCGACACCACATCTTTCACCCAAAACCTTAAGACATTGGTTTATGGTCCTCTCATTTATAAAAAGCTCAAAGTTATCATTATCTTCCAATGTGAGATTTACTCACACTTAATATCACAACAAACCTCCCTCAAGTGTGAATCCATCTCAAACGAAAGCAGAATTCTCCAAATACTTACACCGTCGTTGGGCTGATCAACAAGACACGTTGCCTGGTCACAACATTGCTAGGAAGACTTTCGACACAAGGAGCTGGTCACCATGACCAAACAACCATCGACTATAATACCATTGTGATGGAAAATTCAAAGAAAATAACAATGACAACTCAAACAGAGCATTATTCAGCGGATAATAATTTTCTTGACTTGCAAGAATCCGTGAGTAGCAATAATAAATAATTATTGCAACTAAAAATCACAAACAAAGAGACCCCAATCAAGTTTTTAACGTATAAAAATTAAACATTCTCAATGTGATAAGTAATAAACCATAGGCACAAGCCGGTCGATCAAGCTACACTTTGATCAAAATAAGGATTTAAGAGTGTCTTTAAATTATATCACAAACCGTGCTCAACAATTAGCCAAAGAAAAAGACAAGCATAAAATAGAGAACTAAGAAACCAGAAAAAAAAAATCAGATTTCGCCTCACTCATATTTAACCAATGTGGGACTCCAACTCATCCATATTTAACTAATGTGAGACTCTAACTCACACTTGAGATGTGACCCATTAACTCAACGCCTTAAAATTTTGGGTAAAGTTGTGGTGTCAGGTTCTCATATTGGTTTTTCAGTGCTGGCCAATGAACTCCCATATCTTCCCAACAAACCATGCCGTGATTTGCAGCTCGCATTAATTATAGAAGGGCATGACAATCATGATAAGTTTAAAGAAAGAAACAAGACTCTCAGGCTACATGATCTATCTTTTTCTTCTAAAGCTAGGCCATAATAGTTGATAACTAATTTCAGCCATCGAAGATTAAGGCTACATTTGGAAACACATTTGGAAACACAGCTTAATTAAGCGTTTATGGTCATAAGCGTTTATACATAAGCTATTTTAAATTTTTTATTGAAATAAATTGAAAATAAGTTATATATAAGCATAAACTCTTTTTCATAAGCTATCCTGAATAGCTTATGAAAATAAGCTCAAAACAGCTTATGGCAGGCCATAAGCTGTTTGCATAACCTCTCCCAAACACTGACATAAGAGCTTGTGCTATCAGATAAGCTCAAATAAGCTCTTCCAAACGGGGCCTTAATGTTCAATACATTCCATTATGGGGGTTTTCAGATGTGTGTGAGAGTTATGCGAGAATGGAAATAAATCAAAGAAACCAGAGAAAACAAACGAAGTTCGAAAGAAAGAAGAATTTAAATCCTCTTATGTATTTATTCTCACATGATCATATCATGTGAATATTTGAGCTTTTAATTATATTTTAATGAAATATGAGTCTTTATTGGATATATGGAGAGAGAAAGTAAAATTGTCGAGAAATAATACTAACCATCAAATTTCATTAAAAATGTAATCAATAAAGGTCCAAGTCTTTCACATTACATACGTTCAAAAAAAAAAAAAAAAAAAAAGTCTTTCACATAACATGATCATGATCATGTGAGATTAACACATGAGAGATTTAAATCCAACTTTGGAATTTTTTTTTGTCCTATGTTAAATGATTTCTTAAAAGATATATGCTCCCTAGATTATTTCCCCTTACCCCCAAATTTCTCCAAATTGATAAATGAATAAGGGGAAGGAAAATTTCAAATTTTCAATTCAATTTCTTTCTATCTTGATTAAGCTGTAATAAACTCAAGAGTTGCATTTACAAACCAATTTTATACTGTTGAAATGAGTATCTTTGTGATTTTGGGATCATTATTTTCCATGTATTACATGGATGGAAGTGCAAAGATCATGTATGGAAAGTCAAATTGGATTCTGAACCAGGAAAATATTAAGATTTTACATCTTTCTCTCTTAAACCGGAACTTGTTCAATATATTTAAAAAAAAAACAGAAATATTAAATTATAGATAATGATCGATAGTAAAGCACACCTAAAAAACGAACTTGTTTAATATAATACCCAATTCTTATTAAATATGAATATAATATTAAATCAAGGCTAGATACAGAACCAGAAATTAAAATTGATTAAAAAAGAGCAAAAATTTAAACATTAAGCAAAATCAACAATGGCCAATTAGAAGATGCAACACCAAATTTTAATTAAACAGCAGAAATAAAGATGCATGTATGGATGCATATGAATAGCACACTACAGGGTCATACCGAACCTCTGAAAACCTATGGATCGAAGTTAACTATTCTACATGAACTACATAGACTCATAGAGCCTCTGAAACCTAATAGATGGATGATGATTAATTAATGTGAGGATATTCACTCACAATTACATGCATGCAATAAATTAAACTAAGAACTCTATAAGAACTAGATAAACTCCAATAACTGCATATGCGTTGCATCCAAATTAAACGGGCTTTAAAATCTTCACATACTTCTGCGGCGCCTCTTAGCCCTAGCCTGCTCTCCATGAAACTGCTGGAAGATCATGTCAAGAAAGTTGGGGTTTTGTTCCTCGCCAGTTGTTGATGATCTTGGCCTGCAGTGAAGCGGAAATGGTATTGCTGGGGGCAGATACTCTCTTTTTTGTCTTGGTGCAGGTGGGCATGTCAAATGGGCTGTGATCTGATTCTCTGGCCTTGTTGGTGTTATGCAATCTTCTTCTCTCACCTCCTCCATCATCCTTTCAATTCGAATCATCAGAATTGGGTCCAACTCTTCATTTTCTCCTTCTTCATGACCATTGTTCAGCCCTTGAGGTGGTGGTGGTGGAGTGGCCATGGAACTTCACTAGCTCGCACTGCAAAAAGAAAAAGAAGAAAAGCAATTCAATAGGCTACAAAATAAAAATCTTCAAGACAAAGAGAGAAATATTAGGAAATCAATTTTCACCTTGTTTTCCTCTGAGTACTTTTCTTTCAACATTGAAACATTCCTCCCTTTTTATAGATGTATATTCTCTCACGTCTCAACGTTCGAATGCGTTAAAGTAACAGATAATTAATTACTGGTTTAAAGTCTATTTAGATACATATTAATTTTTGTTGACTAGAAGTGAGTACAGAGTCTGGGTTGGCAAGGAAGAAACAATTTTTTTATTTTTAATTATTATTAATTTTTTTTTATAAACATCATATTGAATAAGCATCTAGCCGTTGGACTCTTTTGGTGTACTTATCCTGTATACTTGATATTTAAGACCTTTAGTTGGAAAGTTTTATGTTATTAACTATTTTTCCTAATAATTTTGTGAGTGCATTAACCCCCAATTCAATAGCTTTCTATAATTAATATCTAACATTAATACGCATTCACTACTAGAAAAAGGACTTTTCACATCAGGGTTTTCACAACGGTGGAAGAAATACCTGATGTGAAAGATAACGCGGTGGCAATATTGAAATTATAGTGAACTTTTATGATAGTTTTCACATCAGTTGGGAATATGTCTGATGTGGAAAATAATTAGTAAAGACTTTTTTACAACGGTGAATATAATAACCGATGTGAAAGCTAAACACGGTGGCATTTTTGAAATTTTGATGAAATATATTTAACATCAGTGGTAGTATAACCGTTGGGAAAAGTCTTTCAAGATATCACAAATTCACAAACAAACAAACACTGAATCCCTAATTTGCTTTCACGACCTAAACACCAATTCTCTGAAGTTCTCCTTCCTTCCTTCCACGGCCTCACTTTCAGACCACCGATTCTCTGAAGCTCTCCATCGCCGTCGTCCTCGCCTTCCCATGAATCCTCCTCTAATCCTCGCCTAATCCGCCCGAGTGGCCCGCGATCGTTGGCCACACCGGCACCGATGACGCGAACGAGTTCTGATTCAGAGGGTTGCTGCCCTAATCCAAACCCCTCTTCTCCCTCCTCTCCGCCGTCGACCGCCTCTCCCTCGCTCAACAATTTCAAAGGTTTGTCAAGAGCTCACTGACCGCGTCGAGGATCTGGGGCTATAGAAGCTAGGGCATCTTGTTCACAGTGGTGGTGGAAGCGAGCGAAAGAGAAGAAGAATGGAGGGAGCAGAAGAAGGAGTGGAGATGATGCTGGATTCCAAGGACATGCAACAACATAGCAAAGCCTTCGACAAGCTCACTGAGGGCGTCGAGGATCGCCAGGTCGATTCCACTCGCGTTCAAAAGGTACCTTTCATTCAATCCAACAATACCCTTTTCCCATTCACCTCGCAAAATCGATTCCCTTTTGTTGTTTATGTGTGTTGCGTGTAATGGGTATGCGGTGATTTTGCAGGCCATGGCTTCCATTGCTACACCTGCTGAAGTTGATTGGAACGATTCAGTGTTTTAATGTCCATGTGATTGCAATACATAGTAATATAATCATTATTCGACAACTTAGTGTAGGGTAAAACTGCTGAGTCATAATAGTTCAATTTGTACCTGTGCTATTTCATTTTGGCCTTATGTTTGAAATCCTTTCATCAGAGAATGAAGAAGATCTTTTCATCGGAGACCATGGACATCCCCGACGGCGTGAGCATCAAGGTTGAAGGCCCTCGTGGGGATTTCCAGCTCATCACCGATGAGAACGGCAAGAAGAAGCTCAAGATCGAGGCCTGGTTCGGTACCCACAAGATGAGGCTCATCTATGCCCATTTTCCCATCAATGCTAGCATCACTAATCACAACAAGGGCATCAAGATCCATAGCTTTCTACTTTTCGTTCACCCTAAACCCTATGTTCAACTCCTTTGATGATTTCCGTTAAGATTGGTATATGGGTCAGATAACAATGTTCATTTTCAGTCATCTTAGTTTCTCATTTGCTTGCTTGTTTAACTGGTTAAGTGCTGATCATTTTTTATTTTTTATTAACTTTGAACTGTGCATTTGTGTCAATAATGTGCTTTTTTTCAAGTAATTTAATTTTGCATTCGTTTGTTCGTTTAGTTGGGTAATTCAAGTCTGATTTTTCTTGTTGATTAATTGAACTATGGATTTTGTCATTGTGCGATTAGGTGAGGAAAGTGGATATGCTTGATGGAGTTTCCATTGTGCAATCTGAGAAGGTGAAGGATGAGTTGGTTTTCGATGGAAATGACATTGAGCTTGTTTCTAGGTCATGTGCCCTTATCAATCAGGTACAGTTTTTTTTCATTCTATGGATACATGCTAATGCCTGACTTTGTTGTTGTCTAATTTTTGTCTTGCTTGGATTTTAATTTTGGTTATTTTGTTGTTTTTGTTACATAAATGCCATGTTAAGAACAAGGATATCAGGAAGTTTCTTGATGGTATTTATGTTAGTGAGAAGGGGACCGCATTAATAAAGAAGGTACTTTTTTATCACCTTTTAAGTTCATTGATGATTTCTGTAAAGATTGTAATATATGATAGATAGTAATATTCATTTTCAGTGATCTTAATTTCTAATTTGCTTGTTTGTTTAACTGCTCATTTTGAATTCCTTGCTTTTTTCCTAGCTAGAGAATGATTTTTTGAAGAGAGATAAAAGTTGTAACACCCCATTTTCTGTTATTAGGTTATATATTATTTTATTTTAATTAGTATTATGGTATATGGTAATTAAGTGATTTTGTTAGATAATTAAGTGATTATGTGATATAGATAAATACGGTTTTAGGGTTTAGTATGAGTAATTGAGTGTGGGGCCCATTGCATGGCTATTTAAGGGTTAGGAGTGAAATAGAAAGAAAGAAAAGAAAAAAAATAAGGATTAGAAGAGAAGCAGAACAAGAAACACGTGAAAGCAGAGAAGGAGAGGAGAAAAGAGGAGAAAAGAGGAGAAAACTTAGAACTGATCTACAAGAGGTAAGGGTTTGAATTCATGTTTTATGGATTGGTATGATAGTGGATAATGATAGAAAGCATGATTTAGGAACCCTAGGTTGCAAAAATTCCCAAATTGAAATAGTTAGGGTTTGGTTTTTAGATGATTTTGGGGGTAGATGATAGGCTTGCATGATGCGCAGAAATTTACGTTCTCTTGTACCCTTTTTCGTGCTATGTTAATGGCCGAATTTGAAGAAGTAGTCTTCATAAACGTTGTAGGGTTTTCTGTTACGAAACTTTTGCCACTGGTTTCACGTCATTCCGATGTCTGTAGCTCGAGTTATGTGTATTTTAGTGAGTATAGGTTAAGCTGTCCAGTTTCTTACGAACTGCGGTTAGTGTACGATTTTTCCTGATTTTTGTACTTCGAATTGTGACTTGAAAATTTATAGAGGTTTACAAAACGTGTGTACGGAACCATGATAAAAATATTAGATTTTTCTGAGTATATTTGATAATTTACATCTGTTTAATAGTTCATTAGATGTGTGGTGCGCGCACATGGCGAGTTGCGCAGGAAGATGTCGCAAGATGTCGCGACATGGCGAGTTGCGTAGGGAGATGTCGTGAGATGTCGCGACATGGCGAGTTGTGCAGTGAGATGTCGCGAGATGGCGAGCATGAGCATGTCGCGAGTTTTTGGGAAAATTTAGAGAGAAATCCAGTCTTTAGGAAATAGTTGCAGAACCTGTTATATATGAATTATATTTAATTTACATCTATTTTTAATAATCATTATATGATGTTGTTTCTGAATTGATGTTATGTTTGAGATGCTAAGTTGTTGTGATTGCAAGTTGTATAATTGATAACATGTAATATGTGTTTTGTGCAACTGGTGATGAATATGCTAAAATAATTAGGACTTGGAGATGGTCTGAATATGCATATGTTAGTTGAGTTTTGCACAATACACTGCATAGTTGTCAAGAGGCAATGTTTGCTAGTTCTCGTGGAGGCTAGTGACTTGTCCCAAAACTGGAGTGGTTTTGAAGCCTAGAGCGAGGGCTTTATTGGTGGTTATCTGTCTGGAGTGGACGCGGTGATACCGCTAAGGATAACAACTTTGGTACCAAAGGCATTTGCACGAGTCTCACTTGAGTCATATGTGTTATGGTGATATTTTTGGAGAGATTTGATGTGGTGGTAATTAGAGACTATTATATATGTTCTAATTGAGCTATAATTTATGGAGTATTTGCCATAACTGTGAACTTGATTAATTATGTTAAAATTACATAATTTATTATTTGTTAGTGAATGTGAGTAATTTATGTGGAGCATAGATAAGCTTTTACATTATTTATTATTATGCTTATCCATATGATATGAGTTCTCACCCTTCTGTTGGAATGATGTTCTATGCGACATCGCTCAGGTACTGAAGATAGTAGAGCTTCTCGCGAGGGTTAGTTGGAGGAGCTAGTCTTTCATTTACGGTTTAGTTAGGAGAGTCATGCTCTGTTATGTAACACCGGGAAACGTTTAGTTTTGTACCTTGATGTTAAGAGTTACCTATGAACTCTCTTTATGTTAAATTTTGGAGTTGAAATAAATCCGCTGTGCTATGCATATGATGTTGCGACATTAAAGTTGGAAAATTTATATATTTATTATGAGCATGACATGTGTTTTGATTTATGTTTCTGGAGAATAAGTGTGACACCCTCTGTGTTATGCATTTTACTCTGATTTATGATATATTATTATGCGGGGTTTAGAGGGTGTTACATTAGTGGTATCAGAGCATGGTCGGTTAGTAGACTAGGTTTATCAGCATGTTTATTAACATGTTTAATTCCTTTTGTATTCGATATGTGTCTATGACACAATCGATATTGTTTTGGTCAGTAGGATAGAAGAAGTCCTACCCCGAGTTGTTAATTTAAGGTAATTTTCGAGGGCGAAAATTCTTAAGTGGGGGAGAGTTGTAACACCCCACTTTTCGTTATTAGGTTATTTATTATTTTATCTTAATTATTATTATGCTATATGGTAATTTGATGAATTATGTGATTATAATTTAAATCTCATGTGATATAGAATAAGATTTAGATAAATAAGTTTGTTAGGTTTTTGTGTGAGTAATTGAGAGTGGGGCCCATTAGTATGACTATTTAAGGGATATGAGTGAATTAGAAAGAGAGAAATCAGAATTTGAGAATTGGAGAAGTTAGCAGAGGAGAAGAAAAGAAGCGTGAAAGAGAGAAGGGGAGAAAAGAGAAGAAAAAACCTAGAATTTGATCTTCAAGAGGTAAGGGTTTGAATTTATCTTGTATAATTGTAGAATAACAGAGGTTGAGTTTAACATGAAGGAACCCTCATCTTTTTTGAAAATTCAGAACTGAGAGACTGTGTTGAGTGTTAACATGTGGTGAGAAAAATTGATTTTGAGCGAAATTGAGGTTCCGGGGAAAATTGGGTTCTATTATGTTTTGCCCGCAGATACCCTAACAGTCTGTGTTGTAGAGAGCATAACTCTCTCTACAGAATTCCAAATTGAGTGAAACCAATTTTGTATGAAAGCTAACTCATAGGGCTATGTTGGGTAATATTTTCATAATTTTTCGATTGCTGGTTCAATACCAGAATCATTTGCAAGTTTATTCTGTTTCTGCCCGCAGACACCCTAGCAGCCTGTGTTATAGAGAGCATAACTCTCTCTACAGAATTCCGAATGGAGTGAAACCAATTTTGTATGAAAGCTAACTCATAGGTCTATATTGGGTAATATTATCATAATTTTTAGATTGCTGGTTCAATACCAGAATTATCTGCAAGTTCACTCTGTTTCTGCAGAAACCCTAACAGCCTGTGCTGTAGAGACCATAACTCTCTCTACAGAATTCCAAATTGGGTGAAACCAATTTTATATGAAAGCTAACGTATAAGGCTATGTTTGTTAAAATTTTCATAATTTTTGGACTGCTCATTTAGTACCAGGATTATATGCAAGTTTGCTATGTTTCTGCTTATTTCTGAGATTGATTCTGAAACTGATTCTAGTAATTGATATGAGACATTTGATGATTTTGTGTTGCTATTTTGTCAGTGGAATAGTGAATGATTTGATAATTGTATTGAAGTGTTATTTTGTGCAATTTTGGTGTGATTTCCGTTATGGAATTTGGTGAGAAAATATGTTATATATTTGGGGCTGGAGTGGTCTCAAATTGCATGTTTTAATTTATGAGTTTTTGCACGAAATACACTTCATTTAGTCAAGAGGCAACGTGTCGGTTTTCATCGGAAAACTGAGGTTTGTCCCAGAACTAGCGTGGTTCTGGAAGTCTGGAGTGGACTTCATTGGTGGTTAACTGTCTGGAGTGGACGCGGTGATACCGCTAAGGTTAACAATTGGTACCACATGCATACATTAGAGTCTCACACACTAAGTTTCACGTTTTCAGTGGTTTTATGTGTTTGGTGATTTGTTGGTGAATTGTTTTGCTGTTGTGGTAAAGTCGAATTATTATTCTTCTTTAAGCTTATAATTTTTCGAAACATTAATAAGAATTGTGAAACTGTCTTGAGAGAAAATATTATAATCACTCAGATTTTAAAGTAAAGGTGAAGAGTTTATAAAGCAGGATCTGAATTGTTTACTTGCTCTTTGTTATGTTATATTTTATACAATGTAAGTTCTTACCCTTCTATTGGAATGATGTTCTATGCGACATCGCTCAGGTACAGGAGGTAGAGATGTGGCTCATGAGGAGTAGCTTCGGAGAGTCTTAGCTTATGTTATTATTATTATTATTATAAAATAAGTGTCTTGCTCTGTAATGTAACACTGGTTAGATATTTTACGTTACTTTTACATTTATGTTGAGAGGATTTTATAATCTCTTCTTATGGAAGTTGTTGAATAATTTTCTAAATGATGGCGATGTCGTACTGTTGACGGCCGAAGTGCTTATGAAATTCAGTTCTGAGTATGATGAATTTTATTGGAATATCATGGAAGATAAACCTATTTAAATAAGTGATTTTATGCATCTTAGGATTATCTGACTGGTTTAGAAATTTCATTGGCAGGAATAATTCATTCTTTGAAAAGCATATGAACTTATAAATTTTCAAACACAATCAGTGTTAATTTTAATGAGTTTTCGTGAAGAAGTGTAATACTCCCTTGATATGTTTTTAAACTCTGATAAACGTTTTTAAATAAAACAATGGGAAAAAGGGGGTGTTACAAAAGTGGTGGTTATTTGAAAAGAGTTGTGTGTGAGAGTTATTTCTAGAACTGTAAGAATCATGGCTAGTTTCATTTAGCTGGAAAACATGTGTATGATCTGAACAAATTCTGGATTTGTTGCTGGAAGGGTAGGCTGGTGTAAAGGCATCCCTATGCTTTTCTGAGACATGTATCTGTATATTTGATTCTATATAGTACTTGATACTTGTTGATAAAGTTAAGAAGAGTAATGTGTATGTTGTGCTTGCCTGTTAGGAAGCCTGAAAGATACTCAAGCGTTTATGTGATATACTCACCCGTTGGCTTAAAAAGAAACCTTTGGAGAACCCATTGATGTGGAGATTATAGGAAGCCTGAGAGATGCTCAAGCTTTTTCTCGTAATCATGCTCACAAAGACACTGGTAATTGAGAGTTGATACATGAATTTTAGCATTCTTTGTATAGAAATTATGTTATCAGTACTATTGCAGCTGGACTTGATGGAATTCATTTAGCTATTTCTACTGCCACTCGTTTAGCTATATTGATATTGATTCCTCTCCCACATCGGTGACTGTCTCTGGCCAGATTATTTTATGAGGTCTCACATTTACCCAAATCTTTTCTCTTTTTTTTTTTATTTGCAAAAACAAGCACTCCTTCATGCTGCTAATTCTGATTACCAAAGTTTCATAATCATCGTTTGCTCATAAAATTCACAGAGCCTCATCCATGTCCATAAAAGCATGATCTGAGTTTTTTTATTGTTGCAGGCCTCAATTGTCATTTTAGAAATTCACATCCCTCACTCCTTAACTGTTTACCTACATCATTTTGTATTTGGCTTTTCATTTTTCTGTCATTTAACAATTTCAGTGTTAGCTGCTTCTTGCTTTTCAATTTTTTATTCTCTTTTAGCCATCCTGATTTAACTCCTGTTTTTAATTTTCAATTGTTTAACCTGCATCTATGTAGAAAAGTTAAGTTTGCAATGGATCAATGTAAATAAATGAGAAAGCTGAAGTTTGTTGATTTAGTTCTCTATTTCTCCCTCATCTTTATTCTTATATTCTTCCATATGTAGGTGGTGAAAAAGATCGTTATGGGGAAAAAGATTGGAGCATGTATTTAGTAGAAAGTCTAAATTAAGGGTATGTGTTTATCTAATATCTATACTTGCAGTTTTTGTGCATCAGATTCATTATGTAATGAATGAGCTAGTTATACTGGTTGAGAGATAGTTAGTGCAATGTACTAATGAAGGGTTAGCTAATGAAAATAATATTCATCCACTTTCTCTCATTTCCTTCTATGTTAGGTTAACAGTGTGTGCTACTTCACTTTCTGTAACTAGAACTTTGGAAAGTTAAATTAGTTATGACCTAATTATATGAGCTATTTCTGAATGGAAAATGTGCTAGGTATGACTTTTTAATTGATTCCAAACATAACTGGTTTTGTTTTTTTTTAAAAAAAAAAAGACTTTTCACATCGGTTTTGGAATAAACCGATGTGAAATGTGTAGTTTTCACATCGGGTATTTGATTCCACCGATGTGAAATACACGTACAGATTTAAAAAAGAAATTACTAAACAGACTTTTCACATCGGTTGCGGCATAAACCGATGTGAAATGTGTAGTTTTCACATCGGGTATTTGATTCCACCGATGTGAAATACACGTGCAGATTTGAAAAAGAAATTACTAAACATACTTTTAACATCGGTTGCGGCATAAACCGATGTGAAATGTGTAGTTTTCACATCGGCTGTGTACCCGATGTGAAAAGGTGTGGACATACCACATCACCTTTGCTTACATCGGTTGTATACCCGATGTGAAAAGTACTTTTCGCCCGATGTGAAAAGTACTTTTTGTAGTAGTGATTTGCTCATGATAGCTAGAGAATATCTTCTTAGGTGAGAGTGTGGTGAGAATAAATCGTGACCGTTATGTTTAATTGTAAACAGATAAGATTAAAAGTTATTTTTTGTACGTGATCATTTTTTAATCTTAATCTTTTATGATTAGATCTAATGGTCATGATTTATTCTCATCATTCTCACATAAGGAAATCATTCTCATAAGATACATCCCTTATACCATTACATTGGTAAATTATTTAAACCACATGTATTCTTCACTCAGGAAATTCCGTTCGAGTTGGATTGGACTTCTATAGGAGCAAAGATCTCCTCCCTATACCAAATATTAAACGTAGCTGCATCCACAAAGACTTAAGCCCGAAGCTTCTACTGAATATAATTAACAATGGCTAAATTGGTAAATCAATTAATTATCTAGTAATCAGTGAAATGCACCGTCTTCCAGTTAAGTTAATTTTGATATATCTAAATTGCTATTTAATAGTTCATCCGTTTTAAAATAACTGTTAAGAAAAAGAAGAAACATACATATTAAAAAATGCAATTAATACAATTAACTTCTTAAAAATATTATTTTTGGAAAATAAATTAATGTTACATTGTGATTTTAACTGGATAATTTTTAGGCTTAAATAACCTTTTGGTCCTTGAAATTGTAAAGGGAATCAAATTGAGTCCCTGAAAAATTTTCGCATCAAATTAGATCCCCGGAATTTTATTTTAATCAAATTAAGTCATTTTGCTCGATTTTGACTGGTCAACGGTCCAGTGGCAAACCTAATCAGCTGAGAATGATCACGCAAACTTTTTTCACATCACTTTTAGTCCCTTGAAAAATATTTTAATCAATTTTAGTCCATGTTCTTCCACCTTTATCTTCTTCCTCTTCCTCCATAACTCAAATCCTTAAACCTATAAATTCAAGACCCTTAAAACATTATATGTTCATCATATTCACCTTGTTCTTCCAAGCAACAAACAAATGCCAAGACAGTAAATAACAATGGCTGGTGATAAAGATCATTACTTTATTGGTGCAAATGACTTCTCGAAGATGAATATTCATCCATGTATCGTAATTAACCAAATGTATCGTAATTAACCAAATGCCCGTTGTGAGTCTCCCCATTTTTCAGCTCCACCAACTATTTTTTTTGAAAACAAAAGCTTATATTAGATGGACAATGGTTGATATTACAGTCAACACAAAACATTGTGAGTAAAGTCCCCCAATACTAACATAGCAAAACCTAAAACCAAACTCTCCCCATAAAACAATACAAGGCGACAACTTAAAGAACTCTGCAATATTAGCAAGTCAAACCCAGAGCACAATCACAATGGCCAAACCCCTGATCAAGCAGTAAATGGCCAACGAGAAGAGACATCTTTCGGGGACCTAGAAGAGGCAAAGAGTAATCCTCGCAGACCCAACAAAAACAGAGCCTCATCTCAGCATTAGAGGGAACGCGGATCAGCAGGAGACATTGGCCAAAGAAGAGAATAACAAAAACAAACCATACTTTTCAAACCATACTTCCGAGTGCGATAACAATGACAAGTCCAAAACTCCGGGAACGAGCGAGCCACACCCGAAGGACCTCCTAACCTGCACACTCTAAGTCGGCTGGACCAGCACACCAGACTACGAAATTAAAGCAATGCCAAAGTCACCACAACCCAAGAAGCATGATGATCACGAAACCAATAGATCCCATAACCATCACCAACAAGCCCTTACTACAAACAAAGCCAAAACTAAACAAACAGAAAACTAGCACATGCTCCAAACAACCTACAAACCCATACCAACAATCCAAAACCAACAGCCAGCCGCACCCCACTCGCCTCCACCTGTCACAAACCCAACCTCGCCTCTAGAACCACAAAACCACCGCTGCTAAATATACGTCAGCAAGCCCCAAAGCAAGACCCAAAACTCACCTCTGGAACCCCATTACCACCTTCGCCAACGACATCTCTACAAACCCCAAAGAAATCCCCAAATACCGCCTCAGGAACCCGCACAACCACGGCTACGCGCCAACATCATCTCTACAAACCCCAAAGCAACCCGCCTCTGGAGCCCCACAACCACCCACGCCAACACCATCTCTGCAAACCCCGAAGCTGGACCCAAGCACCCAGAACTCCCAGTCACCAGAGCACCCCGAAAAACCAACCTCAACCCCCAAACTGCTCCCCATTAACACCAAACGCTATCTTCAACGACCGGAGGAGCCACCACGGCGGCGAACCAGAACAATCACAAATTTGAAAGAGGGAGATGGGAACGACCCTAAGGAGCGACGGGCGGAGGCACGCCGTCGCCCGGTGGCCGCTGCTACAAAGAAAGAGGACCAAAAAAGCTGAGCTCGTACTTGGCCATGAAAGTGGAAAGAAGAAGAACAGAAGATCTAAGAAAAGGAGAGACAAGGAGACGAAAGGCCGGGGCTGCCGCCGCGCAAGCAGGCGGCCACCCAAGCAGACCCTAGATCTGGAGAGCTCTTGGAAAGGGAAAGTTTTAGAGAGAGAAAGAAAAAAATCCACAACTCCACCAACTATTAAAGCAAGTAAAACATAAATAAGAAACCACAAGTTACAAATCAAACAAAAAAAGTTGTGGAATAGAGAATAGGATGAGTTACCATAAGGTGGCCTTGAGAAACTAGTCTTGAGAAGGGAAAGAGGAAGCTGCAATAACGAGTAAAAGGAGAAGCTAAGAATCAATAGTAACAGTAATGGTAACCCAACTGCTTCGATTTTGATAAGAAAATTTTCTCTAGAACAACAACCTAGGGTTGGTTGCGATGAGTTGAATTCCCATTCGAGTTTCCGCTTAAAAATTTTGTTTTTTCTTTTAAAGAGGTACTTACCATGATGATTTCTCAGGTTGTTGTGGTGGTTTGTAGTGTCGACGATGATGATGTTGTGTTTGAAACCAAGAAGAAGGCAGAGAAAAAAAGGGAGAGAGAGAGAGAGAGAGAGAGAGAGAGAGAGAGAGTTCCAAACCCGTTTATGATTGCTTTCACTGTTGATCTCTTTTTTTTCATAAGAGGATTGTCGTCAATACCTCTTCTTTTATGCATTTGAATCGCAAATTTTAGGGAATTTTTTTAATTTTATATTGTTAATTTCATTCTTGTTTTGGAAGAACAAGAATGATTATGAACATATAATCTCTTTTGGGTTTGAAATTTATAGGTTTAAGGATTTGAGAATGCTGCGTGCGCCGCGCCAGTAGATCCTAGGTTTAAGCCATCGAAGTTTAAATGTTCAACATTTGACATTCCATTAGGGGATTTTTCAGATTTTTTTTTGGATTAGCGAATTAATAATATAAAAGTGGAGTATTTGGTATACTCCAACCCATATACAAAAAAGAGATATGTACACTAAATAGAAACAGTACCAAGCATATGCAAAGGCATTAGAGAGTACAAAAGTCCAAAGAAGAGCGACGATTAATTAGATATGTTAAATGATTTCTTAAAAGATGCACGCTTTCTAGATTTCCCCCCTTTTTCCCCAAAACTTCTCCTAATTGATATACGAAGGGGAAAGAAAATTGCAATTCTTCAATTTCTTCAATTCATCAGTTTCTTTCATCCTTTATCCTTTATTATAAGTTTTGAATATGAAGTGTCAATTCCTGAAAAAAAAGTTAATGGAGGGCACAAATCTTAAAATTTCCTTAAGTTAGCTTAAAAAAAAAGAGTGAAAGCAAACATCTGAATTAATCGTACGTGATTAAGCTGTAATATACTCAAGAGTTGCATTCACAATGTGCGATTATCTTATTGACTTTAGTTTAGGACCATTATTTTCCACGTTTTTTTCATGATGGAAGTGCAAATTCATGTAATTGAAAATCAGATTGGATTCTGAACCAGGACAATTTTAAGATTTTATATCTGATCTTCTCTATTTTTTTCTTAAATGAAAGATTTTACATCTTCTCACATAAACCGCAACTTGTTTAATATCATGCTATACCCAATTCTTATTAAATATGAATATAATATTAAATCAAGGGAAGATATACCTAACCAGAAAAAATTGATAAAAAAGGGGTAAAAATCGAAACTTTAAGCAAAATCAACAATGGCTAGGTAATGGCTGATTAGAAGATGCAAGATCAAATTTTAAATAAACAACAGAAGTACATATGCATGGATGGATTACCAAACTACATGGTCATAGAGAACATCTAAAAACCTATGGAAGTGAACTATATATTCTACATGAACTACATAGACTCATAGAGAACTTCTGAACCTAATAGATGGATGATAATTAATTCATGTGAGGCTATTCACTCACAATTACATGCATGCAGTAAATTAAACTAAGAACCTAAAATCTAGATAAACTCCAATAAGTGCATTTGTTCTGCATCTGAACCGGCTCTAAGAACTTTCACAAACTTCTGCGTCCCTTAGCCCTAGTATGCTCTCCATCAAACTGCTGGAAAAACATCTCCATCTCAAGCCAGCTGGGCCTTTGTTCCTCACCAGATGTTGATGGTCTTGGGATGTGAAGCGGAAATGGTGGTGCTGGCGGCAGATACACTCTTCTCGGTCTCGGTGCAGGTGGGCATGTCAAATGGGCTGTGATCTGGTTCTCTGGCCTTGTTGGTGTAATGCAATCTTCTTCATTCACCTCCTCCATCATCCTTTCAACTCGAATCATCAGAATTGGGTCCAACTCTTCTTCATTTTCTCCTTCTTCATGACCATTGTTCAGCCCTTGAGGTGGCGGTGGTGGTGGAGGAGTTGCCATGGAACTTCACTAGCACTGCAAAAAGAAAAAGAAAAGCAATTCAATAGCTACAAATAATAATCCTCAAGACAAAGAGGAGAAAAAAAATCAATTGTTACCTTATTTTCTTCGGAATACTTCTCTGATTGAAACTTTTCTCCCCTATTTATAGATGTATACCCTCTGAAGTCACAATGTTCGAATATTACATTAACTGGCAGTTACAGGTTTAAAGCCTGTTTGAATACATGTTTATTGGAACTTATTTATTAGTAAAACCATTAAATAAATTTCAGTAAGTATTTTCTTTTTTTTCATCTAATTGTTATCTGGACAGATGATGTGAGTACAAAGTCTGGGTTGGCAAAGAAGTAACTGATTTTTTGTTTGTTTGATAAGGAGAAAGAAACTGATCCATCCTATTGAATATGCATCTAGCCGTTGGACTATTTTCGACCGTTAGATGGAAAGTTTTGTGTTATTAATTATTTTTCGTAATAACTTTGTGATGCATTAACCTCTAATCCTACATCTTTCTGATTATTTATTATTAATTATTATTTATTAATTAATATGCACAGTTTGGATTCATTATTACCTTAATTACAATGCCAACAATTACTTATCCAGTCAAATAAATATCTATATATAAATAAATAATTTCATTAAATATTTTAAAGGGACCTCCAACAATTTAAAATATTTAATAAGTAGTTAATATATAACATAAATATATTATGCATATTATGTGCTCATGATACATTAGATATCATGTATCTTATGAGAATGATCTTGTTAAGTAAAAATGATGAGAATAAATCGTGATTATTATATCGAATCTCGAACAATAAAAATTATAGGTTAGTTTTTTCTTTTCAAAAATCACTTATTTTTGAATCTTTACCATTCACAATTAGATTTAACGGTCATGATTTATTCTTACAATTCTCACACGAGGAGGTCATTCTCATAAGATACATTCCTCGTACCATTACAAAGCAAAATTATTAAATATAATTAAGTTTTTTTTCGCCTAAAGTAAAATGTAAAATTAGAAAAATATACGGGTGTGATACTCTGCCCTCTCTCCTCTTCTGTTCGCTCAAAACCTAATTTCCTTGGGTGACCGCCGTGCCGCCACTGTGCGCGGCGACAACCCCTCTGTTTTTTCTTGCCTTTTGTCTATTCCGCGGTGCTTGGCGTCATGTTTCTTTAGCTTTCAATAAGGTGGCGGGTCTCCCTTGCCGTTCTCTCTTCCTGTCACGGCAACGAGGCTTTGGATCGGTCGATCTGGGTCGTGCTCGCCTCAAGTCTCTCTGTTCTCTGTTCCCCTGAATCGTTAGTTGCTGTGGTGCTCCGCTCCTTCCGTTCTGGCCCGTGATTTACGCTCCTTCCGATGTGTTTGGCTTGCTGCGTTGCTCGGTAATGGGTTTCGTCCCCTGTTCGCGGGATCGACCCTGTTATGCTCTCCCTTCGTCATGGTCCTTGATGCGTTATGTTCGTGGTTCCTGCCTCTGATGTGTCCGTCGAGAACTCTCTGTTCTGGTCTTGTGTGGGTGTTTCTCCTAGCTCCCCACGCCGCTGCTTCTCCTCCCTTCTTCACTGGCGCCCGTCGATTATTTAGGCCAGGTTTTCTAGGTTGATGTGTTTTGGGGCTATTCCGTTTTTCTGCAGGGTAGTGGGTTTTTGGTCAGGGAGCTTGTGATGGTGGCTGGATGTGGCGGTGTGGAGGTTGAGCAAGGTGTTGCCTCGGCCAGGCTCAGTTGGGTTTGAGGTTGGTGGTGGTGTTGGCCAGGTTGGGTGTTGGTGAAGGCAGAGGTTCTTCTCTGTTCTTGGGTAAAAGCAAATGGTCTGAAGATTTTGCTGAAGATTTCATTGTTCACAATATAAAGGTATGAAGAGCAATTTTTTTGCTCTTTCTGAGTTATTTCATCATTTTGGCAAGGAAATAAGTTTTGTACGTTGGGGAGACCAGGCTGGTATTAGAGGGTTTTCAATTGCCTCGGCCAGGAAGGTAATTGCTTTGTCGTTAGTGTTTGGATCGGGTGATGGATACAACCTGAACTCAAATTCATTACCACAAGAGGATAGTTCAATTCGTAGTAGTACAGAAGCAAAGAAGAACAACACATTTGAAGATCAAATCCAGGCTGAACGTGAATCTTTCAAAGCTGTTTTTGACATGAGACGACACCAGATTGGTGGTCTTATTGTGGAGGATGGCTGATTTAGAATCTTGGTTTACTTGTGATTCATACAACTAGGTGTTGTTGCTTCTTCTCCTTAATTTTCATTAGTGTCGACGAGATTGATGAGGTTACGGTCACCTTCCGCCCTCAGCGTTTTTGGCTTCTGCTGGTGTTGATTTCTTTTGAAGGATGTTGGGTCTGGGTGTGGTCGGGAAGCAGTACTGACATTGGTTTTTGGGTTTAGGTCGTCTAATTTGTGTTTGTTTCTGTTTCCTTTCTCGTTTTACTGTTTGTTTTTGGTTTCTTAGGGCCTGTTTGGTTTGCGCGTTTTCTGTTTTCATTTTCACTAAAATTAGAAAATAGGAGTGAAAATATGTTTGGTTAATTTTTTGAAAATGTTTTCTTAGAAAATATTTTCGGAAATAGGCTCAAATATGAAAATAAGAAAAAGACGTTTTCATTGTTTTCTTTGAAAATCCGTGAAAATGGAAACAGTGGACACGCGGTGGCTGTCTCGTAAATAAGTGGAACTTTAATTTGTATTTGCTTTAAGTACTTACGCATCCTGGGCTCAAATCCTGCACACACCAAAATTTATCCTATTTAACACAATAGTACTTTATTTGGTTCCGTGCCATCTGTTACTGCATCACGAGAAATTTGTCATCATCCATATTTTATTAAAATCCTTTTATTTTATTCAATTTGTTATTAATCATGTACTCAAGTCAAACTTTTTTCTTTTGAAATTAAGTCAAACTACTCATGTTTATCCATATTTACGTTATCTATACAAACAAACATAACGTCAATATTTTTTTTATCCATATTTATAATTATTTTGTTCAGAATGTTTTGTACTACTTTACATTTTTTTATTCCATTCTCTTTTTTATTTTTGTAGATGTTAAAAAATAATATTTTATTATCATTAATAACCCACATAATAAAATTTGTTCATAAATTATTCATATATAAAAGTTTAGATATACTCTTTTATTATTTAAAAGTTATTTTCATAATCATTTGAAAATAGTTTAACCAAACACATTTTCAATGTTTTCATTTCCAGAAAATGAAAAATATGAAGTTAAACCAAACATGTTTTCTTAATTTCAAAAGTTTGAAAATGAAAATCATTTTTAGAATATGAAAACAGAAAATGAAAATAGAAAATACTTTCTCAAATCAAACAGGCCCTTAGGTGTTGGTCTAAGTTCTAGCTCTAGCTTTGTAGCGTTCGATGGTTGCTGTTGGTGGGTTGTTTTAGAGGTAATTGGTAGGGTTTTGATGCTTATGCATGTGGATTTTTAGAGGTTTTTGGGAGGTTTCGGCTACAATTGCCGAGCTTGTTGTCGACTTTTGTTGAAGTGGTTACTTTACCCATGTTGAGGGGGATATTTCTCAACTCTATCCTTATATATTTATATATCTTTCACTTTCTAAACAATAATATTAAAAAGAGTTTTTGGTGAAATTGGTTGATCCGGTAAAGTGAATGATACATGGAGAAATTGGTAGCTAGATCGAAGAATTGTGAGAATTTATTTAAACAGGTTAAAATCTGTGAAAATTAAACAAAACGAGTGGTATTCAACCGATCAGAACCAGCCATATTTCAAATTTTCCATTTTTTCTATTTTATTATAAATTTATTAAAATAAATTTAATTTAAATAAAAGTCTAATATTAGAAGACCCACATACATGATGTTTTATTATTCATTTTTAATCTTTGAATATATACAATCTGGTGATTTTATGTTCATCTATAATTTAGTATGAATTGATTTCTTAACATTTTGTGTTACTAAATTGTTGAATAGTTTTCACTCATTGAAAAAGATATTGCGTGGGTGGCTCTGCTAGGGTTTCTCCAACCCAAGCATACTCTGTGGCGGCTGATGGAGGAGTGACGACGGCTGGAGGCGGATATGAGGAGGAGGATGACGAGGTTGATGGAGCTGAGTTAGAGGAGGAACGGGGCAGTCCGATTTTGGCTTTGGATGACGAAGATGAGGAGTCGAAAACAGGAAGTACAAAGGTCGTGGGAGGCGGCGCGATTCAAAGGTTCAGAGGACCACGATGCAACGATGTTACTCTCTCCGTTGATGACATCGAAGAGGCAATAGACCACCACCATATTCGGGGCCTCTTCTCCCTGTTTTGGCGCATTTCAAGGGTGTTTGTGCAAAGAAATCGCAAATATGGACGGCGATTCTGTTTCGACTTCGTCCATTTTCTCTCCCGGAAACAAGCATCTCATGTGAAATTCTAGTTCACCTCAGACAGATGTGTTACACAATGTTCAGGACATTGTGTAGAACATGCACATAATAAAACACATCGTTAAAACTAAACACAAGTAACAACAATTTAAAAAGTAAATAACACAAGAGTTGCATACCCAGTTCGGTGCAATGTCACCTACATCTGGAGGGCTTCAGCCTGAGAAAGATAATTCACTATTATAGAGAATCAAGTACATCAAGGTCTTAGTTGAACAACCACTATTCACAACCTTCCTACTTATTCCTACCAATGGATTATTACTTAGAACTCCCCCTAAGTATGAGACCCCTCTCACTTTCTCTCACAATCACTGCCTCAGTGATTGAATCTCAAAGTACAAATGGCTGCAGAGAAACACTCCCAACGAAACACAACAACTCAGTGCTTATTTGATCAATGGAAGCACGTGAGTTGATTACAAAACACACACAATGAACTGACAAAGAAAAACCCTAAGAACAACTAACACTCTATCAAATAGTGTGTGTTTTGAGCATCATTGCCACTTTACTAGCTCAAATCATTGCCACTTTACAAAACACACACAATGAACCGGTGAGGTCTTCAATGAGCTTGAGCATCAAAGAGTCCATGCAGCAAAGTGGCAATGAATCTTCAAAAATATTTTCTCCACAAATAAGACCAAATCAACATTTAAATTGGTCTACACTAATTAACCTTATTTCCCTAAATAGGTTAATTCCATAAACACAAAAGACACGTCCAACTAACGAAACCGTGTGCAACACCGAAGAATCTTCACAATTAAAAACATAACATGAAACACGTAAAAACACTTCCAGCAACCTTAACCACAATGTCCTACCAGATGCTCCGGACCTGTGGTTTCACAACTGACATTGACAATGTTGTTTGTTACATCATTAAGCACACCACAAAACTTAGACAAAATGCAGCCAATATTTAAAGAATCTTCATCAACATAAAATACTCTACAATCTCCCCCTTTGAGCAAGCATGCCACACCAAGTAACAATATGATGGATTCAAGGCGAACTACAAGAGCAAATGTTTCATCAAAATCTACTCTCTCAATCTGTGTATAACCTTGAGCAACTAAACGAGCCTTGTTCCTTGTTACTGTGCCACTTTCATCTGACTTGTTTTTGAAGATCCATTTTGTTCTAATGACATTAACATTCTTAGGTCTAGACACAAGCTCCCAAACTTCATTCCTTTTCAACTGCCTAGCTCTTCTTGCATAGCATGTATCTGGTACTCATCAGTAAGAGCTTGTTTAACATTCTTGGGTTCTATCTTTGAAATGAAACAAGCATTTGAAACCACTTCTCTGGACCTAGTAGTCACACCTTCATTCAAGCTTCCTGTGATGTTCTCCTTAGGTTGAAGGTCCTCTTGAAGGTCCTCTTCTGAATCCTGATTGAAGGTCCTCTTGAAGCAGTGGTAGGTTCAACATCTGCATCTCCATCTTCTGACTCAGAGGATGACGGAATGTCCAGCACATCAGATGGGACATCTGCAGGAATGATAGGAATTGAGTCATCAACTTCTATGCTCTTCTTGATTTCCTGTGATCTATCATAAACTACAACATTGATTGACTCCATCAACGTTTTAGTACATTGATTGTAGACTCTATAAGCCCTACTATCTTCAGCATACCCCAGAAATATTCCTTCATCACTTTTTGGATCAAGCTTTCTCCTTTGCTCTCTATCTGCCAGAATATAGCACTTGCTCCCAAAAATGTGAAAATACTTCATTGTGGGTTTCCTACCTTTCCAAAGCTCATATTGAGTAGCGGTGCTTCCAGAACGAATTGTGACACGATTGTGAATGTGACATGCAGTGTTCATAGCCTCTGCCCAGAAATGATAAGGAACATTCTTAGCATGGAGCATAACTCGAGCAGATTCTTGGATTTTTCTATTTTTTCTTTCAACGACTTTGTTCTGCTGAGGAGTAATAGGGGCTGACAATTGATGAGCAATCCCTTTAGATGAGCAGAACTCTGCAAACTTACTGTTCTCAAACTCCTTGTCATGATCACTTATGATTTTAACAATAACACTACCCTTTTCTCTTTGAATGCGAAACAAAGATCCTTAAAAGCTTCAAATGTGTCTGATTTTTCCCTGATAAAGTTCACCCAGGTAAAACGTGAGTAATCATCAACACATACAAAAACATATCGTTTACCTCCTAGGCTTTCAACTTGCATGGGCCCCATGAGATCCATGTGAAGTAGCTCCAGAACCTTTGAGGTAGCCAGATGTTGAAGCTTCTGGTGGGACATCTTGACTTGTTTTCCTATTTGACAATCTCCACATATTTTGCCTTCCTGAATGTTCAGCTTTGGTATTCCTCGTATAGCTTTTTTCTGTAATGATTATTTTCATGCTTTTGAGGTTTAAATGCCCAAGCTTCTGGTGCCAGATTTTGACTTCATCTTCTTTAGTAATCAAGCACCGAGCAAGATTAGACACAAGTTGTGGAGTCCACATATAGCAATTGTCTTTTGAGCGTACTCCTATCATCAAAATCTGCATGTCTTCTATGGTAACAACACTTCCAAATTTAGTAAAAGTCACATTTAGGTCTTGATCACATAGCTGCCCAATACTGATCAAATTAGCCTTCAGCTCATCAACAAGTAGCACATTTTCAAGACTTGGTGAACCTGAATGAGTCAGCTTTCCTATGCCCTTTATCTTTCCTTTTGCTCCATCTCCAAATGTCACATGATTACTGGCATGAGGTCTCACCTTTTCTAGATAGCTTTTAACTCCAGTCATATGCTTTGAACATCCACTATTAAAATACCAGTCTTCTCTGGCTGAAGCACGCAAGGATGTATGAGCAATAAGTGTAGTAGGTACAACTCTAGGTTTCCATTCACTCTTGACTTTAACATGCCCGGTTCTCCTGATTGAATAGCTCGTCATACAGCAAGACAAAAGAAGGCTCTGAATGGCCTCTAAATTAAGTCAAAGACTAAGTAAGCAATTGGACCGTAGGTGCGATGATTTACTTCACGGGCGAGGTCTCTGGTTCAAGTCCAGGAAGGCCCTGCTGCGCCTCGGAAGCTAATTCGCGTGTAGGCAGCACTGTCTGTCGTACCGTTGACTCTATCTATTCATTGAATTCACTTTCATTCTTTTTTTTTTGCCCTTGGTTTCCTCAATCTTGGTTTGATCATTTGCCTTAGGATATCCATATAACTTGAAGCAATAAGACCTAATATGACCGAATCTACCACAGTGATCACACTCCAGGTTGAGTTTTGATAGTTTCTGACTTGTGGATACTGATGTGAGACTATTTTGTTTATACACTATTCAACTCTTCACTTTTTATCCAATGTGAGACTTCTTTATTTTTTTTTTTTTTCACATTTTAGAATGCCCAACACTTTTCTGATCTCTATCTAGGCAGGATCAGAATTACAAAGCTGTTCATGAAGAGAAAGGAAGCTACTGTTTTTTTAGAAGAAAGTTTTAAAGTGTTTAATCACTTCCATTTTAATTTCCTCTGGGTGGGTCTGGATATATTGTTTCCCCTACTTTGAGCTGACACAATTTTTTTCCCGACAGTTCTAATTTTGCAAAACATGTGAAAGAATGTTGTGTTTTATTCCAACAGTACATCATAGTCCACCCAAACAACTGAATGTACTATGTTGAATAATCACTTCAAATAACAAATAATCCTAAAAGCTTAAGTCATTGCGTAATATGGTGAGCTTTGTATTATTATTTCTAACACGCTCTGTCCCGTAAGAATTCAGTTGTGGTTGAAGCTTTGGAGAATGCACATGTTCACATACCATTTGCTTTGAATTCTTTTTTATTAGAAAAATTAGGGGTGACAATGGTCATAGAAGTTCTGATGCCAGATCAAATAAACAACTATTCTAAAAGTTTAAACTATTGGGTAAGAGTCACATGAATAATTTTATATTATTATTTCTTCATAGCCCTTATATATGGGAAGACAAACCTTACCTCTTGAGACTTTGAGTTGATTTTGGCCTCCAAAATTCTAATATGATATTAAAGCATATCCTACATCTGTTAAGTAGAGATCACCCATATATAGGTCACTCACAAATGTTCATTCCTGCACATTCCAGCTCCATATCTCTAGTCTGAGTGTGAGGGGGGTGTTGACAAGTCTCACAATAACTAGAGATGTGACCAAACAAATGTTTATAAAGGATAGAGCGACCCCAACACTTGAACTAGCTTTTATGCTGAGTTAGAGTTCTTAAATTCTAAAAAAACTGAAAATCCCTCCGAGGGAAGGCTTCTTATACAAGCTTAATAATCAAGACATTACTAATAAGTTCAAAACAGTTATATATTTATTTAATTTTTTTTTTGATAAGCATATATATGAATGCTTATATATAATGAAACTAACACAAAGAAAACATATTATAACATTAAGACAGACAATCCTGATTGGATAAATACCAAATCTGTGGCTAAACATCAACCATTATTATTATTATTATTATTATTATTATTATTATTATTATTATTATTATTATTATTATTATTATTATTATTAATATCTTTGTCTGAGGTTTGATTCAGGACCCTAAGTTAAAGGTGCCCAACGAGGCACTCCCTTTCTCCTTGAAGTATTTCGTGGAGCTGTCACAGGAACAGGGGGAACTTGAAGGCTACTTTGAGATGACCGATAATTGGTTCGTCGATAGGATTTTTTGTCTGAAGCAACATCAATACTAGTTTGTGCTTCTGATGGTATTTCAGACATTTCGTCCAGCAGCTCTCTCCTCATTTGTCTTTCTGATCTTGGGGTTAAGACGAATCTTTCATCATCATTCTCTTCTATATAATCAAGCTGTTGTCATTTACACATACAAAGTGCACCATCATTAATCAAAAACTAAAAAACACATAATGAAGCTAAAATCATTGATATCATATTTAACTGAAGAATTCTTGCATGGAGACATTATTAAGTAAATTAATTGAAAATTTAACATAACATTAAAATGTCTTCAATAATCTTTTTTTGGTAAGCTAAAACTTCTTCAATAATAATGTTAATATCTATTTAAAATTTAGTTTTTTTAAACCAACAAAACTTGTACCAAAGGAATTATATCAGAGAATTTATTTTTATCTCAACTAAAGTATCTCCACTGCCTACAGCTATAAAATTAATTCATCACATCACAATCAACGCACTAAACAGTAAGGGATTATCCAATGAGTTTTTTCTACTCACAAGAGTTAAGGATCAAACCATCAACCACTTATTTAAGAGACTAAGTGCTAAATCACTTAGCGAACCCACTTATAGTTGAATTACACCACCCGAGATTAAAACTGTTTACTAAAAAAGTAAAATACAAACAAAATTGAATTGCTATTTTCATGGATTTTTATTACGGTTGATATATATAGTAGTATAGTACCTATGATAGATTTGAACTATTAAACCCGCTAATAAATTTTTAATCTTACATTTTTCTTTGTATATATTAAGTGTTGGATATGGATGGGCATGATGTTTTCTAACAAAAATTGGATGACTAGTTATGTCTCAACAACTTTGAGGAAAACTACAGGTAAGACGTATGTGTGGAAAATAAGTAGTAGACAACCCGTAAATAACAAGTTTTGGAATGTTCATGTTTGCATGAATTTTTTGGTTTTGACCAAGGTATCCTCACAGCCGACAGCCGTGAGACTAATCCCTCGCCCTTTGGTCAGCGCATTAAGCGGTAGGGGGCTGGCAAAGAAGTTTTTTCTATTCGCAACCATTATAATAAATTATTAATAAGAAAAATAATTTGTAGATTTTTTTTTTAGATAAACCAAAATAATAATTTGTAGATAAAAGTGAAGACAATCGATAAGCACTTAAAATGAGAAATGAAGAGAATTAATATGTGTGATATATGATCAATAGATGAGATATAAAGTAAAAAATAAAGTATCTAATTGATAGCTACATTTATTAGGTGTCTTAGTATTACTATTGTATATTTTTTCTTTTCAAATTACTGAAATAATTTTATTCAAAACAAAAGATAGATCTTGAGAACAACTTTCTTAAGTAGGGGTTTATCCTGTAATTTGTGCAGGTGGTTATTAGGAGCTGTTATTTCAAAAGTTTTTATTTGAGGGTGCACCAAAGCAACTTGGTTGTTAGGCTTTATTATGTATTTTTAAAGGGGTATTGCTCATTTTGTTGAGTGCCGATTGTATTATGATCCTTCATCTAATATATATATTTTTGCTTTAAAAAAACTTTCTTAAGTAGGGGCACCAGCTAGTAAATGTTATACATCATAGCAAATGTTCACTGGAGAAAACATGAGAGAAATTCACTGGAGAGGATCCCAACCCTCAATCACAACCCAAATGGTACTTTCTCTATGACACCCCTGTATTGCTAAACTATCGGTAAAAGCATTTGATTCTCTAAACATAGCATGGGATATTTCAAAATAATTAACCTTAACTCTCAGCATGTGAATGAGGTTTAAAGAGTTAATCAACCCTATAGAGAATAAGATTCCATATCAGATTATCTGAGGAGTTTCAACAATCATTGCACAATGATTGCAGATTTTCGTGGACACACCCATTCGTTGAAGAATTCTTCTCTCACAGTACATGACCTAGAGGGAGTAACTCTTCCTTTATTGCTATGATCCCAAAGTGTGACTCTCCACAAGACCTTAATGATTATATGTCTATCTCTCTAGTGGGTTGCATGTACAAGATTGTAGCCAAGGTTCTCTCAAACAGACTTAGGGTGGTCCTACCTAAAGTAATTGGAGAAGAACAATCAGCCTTTCTAGGAGGAAGAAGCATGATGGATAGCATAGTGGTGGCTAATGAGATGATTCACGAGGCAAAATGCAAAAAGAAGAAGTCGATGATCTTCAAGGTGGATTTTGAAGCTATGACTGTGAGGTGGGATTTCCTTGTCTACATGATGAGGCGGATGAATTTCAGTAACAAGTGGATCGGGTGGATTGAGAGTTGTTTAGCTTCGGCTAGAGTCCCAGTTTTAGTGAACGGTAGCCCGGGTGTTGAATTTTGTATGGAGAAGGGTTTGAGACAAGGTGATCCGTTGGCACCATTGCTCTTCCTTATAGTAGTAAAAGGTCTAAATGGATTATTTAAACCAGCTATCCAACTCGAATAGTTTGCGGGGTACAAGTTGGGATCTTCAAATGATGTGGAGGTCTTGATGCTACAATTTGTGGATGATACAATCTTCTTTGGCGAGGTGACAATTCAAAATGCTTTGACAAATGATGTGTTTTGAATTGGTTTCGGGACTCAAGATAAACTTCCACAAAAGTAAGTTAGCGGGCATTGAAATGACGGAGCAGGAAACAAGGAGGCTAGCAGGACTTCTGAATTGTAGGATCATGAAGTTACCTTTCACCTATCTAGGATTGTCGGTGGGAGGTAACCTTAGGAGGCTTAGTTTATGGGAACCAGTGCTGGCAAAACTTAGAGGGCGATTACCACAATGGAGGCAAAAAACTCTATCCTTTGGAGGTCGGATAACCTTGATCTCGAGTGTTTTGTCCGCCTTACCCCTCTTCTACCTTTGTTTTTACAAGATGCCACAAGGTATTATTCTCAAATGCAATAGAATTATGAGGAATTTCTTATGGGGAGGAACGGAGGGTGATACCAAAGTGGCTTGGATTAAGTGGAAGGTAGTGTGCCCACCGAAGGAGAATGGAGGCTTGGGTATGAGGGATTGGGGGGTTTTTTACAAAGCCCTCCTTGGAAAATGGAGGTGGAGAATCCTTAATGAGCAGGCTAGTCTATGGGTTCGTATTCTGAAGGCAAAATATGCCATCCCCGTTCAACATAGTCATGTAAATATTGAGGATAAGATGTCTCTATGGTGGAAGGATATACTTCGGTCTTGCTTCGGGGACAATGAAGGAGCATGGTTTGACTTGAATATGGGTTTGAAGTTGGGTGAAGGAATATGTGTTAGTTTTTTGCATGTTCCTTGGATGGGGCAAGAGCAGCTCAAGGACAAATTGTGAGGTTGTACTACTTGTCTTTGCAGTAATAAGCAAGTATTTCATATATGGGATCCTGGGAGAATGGGGTGTGGAGATGAAGGTTCTTGTGGTGTAGGGAAATTTTGCCTCGGGAGGAAGGAGCTTTGGAGGGATTTCAGTTGTTTTTACAGCAAGCCTGCCTAGCGGAGGGGCGATTAGATCGTTGGGTGTGGAATGCTTGTGACGAAGGTGTTTACACAGTAAAGTGTTCTTCCACTACCTTGCAAGAAACAGAAACAGAGCTGGAGGAGCCAAATCAACATTTCACTTTGCTGTGGCAACAGGCAGCGCCATTGAATGTGCTGGCTTTCGGCTGGCGATTATTGTGAGGCAGATTACAAACTAAAGAAAATCTGCACAATAGGGGAATCATTCCAAGCGGGGAAAGTGTTGCTTGTGTTTTTTGCCAGGAGGGGGTAGAAACACAAGGACATCTCCTCTTTAACTGTTTTTTTTCTTCTTTTCAGGTCTGGTCTTTGTGTTGCCGATGGTTACGAATTGTAACAGCTCTTCCCGAGGACAATTCAGTGCATTTTCTGCAATTTGGAAGCGATTTCAGGATGGAAAAGCAGCAAGGGGCAGCGAAAACAATCTAGTTAGCTGCAACTTGGTCGATGTGGTTAGAACGGAATAACTCCATCTTCAACAACGACCAAAACGACGCATCAAAAGTGTTCGAGATGGTGCAATTGAGGTCCTGGAATTGGCTAAGGGCGAAAAACTCTGATTTCACAAAGTCGATCTATGAATGGATAGCGAAGCCGAGACTGTGCATCGAAAGCCTGTGATTTAAGTGAAGGTATGAAAAACGGTAGAAAGGGGGGGTTTGAATAGCGTTTTCAGAATAAAACTTCCACCTTAAGATTTTGACAAATCTTTCGAGAACAAATAAAGTTCTTAAGATAAGGGAATAGAAAAGCACACAAGGATTTTATCCTGGTTCACTTGATGAATCACTCAAGCTAGTCCAGTCCACCCGTGAAGGTGATTTCTTCCTTCTTAGAATGAAGGCAATCCACTAATCAGATAATTGTTACAACTGCACTTGAAATCTATAAGTGACTAACAATACACTGACTTAGCTCACACTAAGATTCACTCTCTTAGTCTTCTCTAGGATCCGATCAACCTTGATCTCCTAAAGGTAAACTAAACAACTGTTTAAGAAATATTGTTTACAAAGAAATTGCT
The DNA here is from genome assembly GCF_012489685.1 of Lotus japonicus. Taxonomy (NCBI): domain Eukaryota; kingdom Viridiplantae; phylum Streptophyta; class Magnoliopsida; order Fabales; family Fabaceae; genus Lotus; species Lotus japonicus. The sequence goes on from NC_080043.1 coordinate 23,224,222, forward strand.
TCTTAAAAGCTTGTAGTAAACACAATGAGTTCAATGAAGAAAGAATGCTTAGAAGATTTGAATATAGCTTGCGCGTGTAAGTTTCTTCCAACCACATCTTTCAATCTTCAGCCTCTATTTATACTCCAAGGATTAGGGTTTGAACACTGCATGGGAATGCTACCGTTGGAGGGCAGATCTGGAATTTCCAGCTTCTGCTGTGGCTGAGAATGTTAGGTTAGGTCGTCAGGATAGTACAGTTGCTTTTGTACTTTTGATAGTGACTTGACATTTAACCTTGTAGACTTCTGATCAGAGGAATGCTTCGTGTTGGAACTTGTGAAGCTTGTTGATCAGAGTCAGAGGGAAGCATGGATCCTCTGACCGTTGTACCTTCTGATTCTGAACTCAGAGGAGAAGTACTTGGTCTTCAGAGCCATTTTGCTTCTGGACTTCAGAGTCTCCACTTATCAGCTTTTGGATCTCAGAGTCTTCTACACCATCAGAACATCTGAACCTTCAGAGTGTCTGGGTTGTCAGAACGTCTGGATCTTCAGAACTTCAAGTGAGCTGAGTCCTTATCAGAGCTTGATTGACTTCAGATCTTCTGAAGCTTTTCTACTGTTCAAATTGAACATAGAGATTGCGAAAGCGTTGCTAGGGTCACTCTTCAAGCAAAATGCTTCTGATTTGTGTGAGATTAAGATAAGGTCAGAGCCTGTCAAGAGCACACTCAGAAAACACGTTAGAGTACCATAATTGTTCATTCTAAAACGTTAACTTGTAATCATCAAAACATAGAGGTGTACTACTCGATCAAAACTTGATCTTACAATAAGTTGAAAGGAGTCTCATAGATTGCCAAGGTGGCTGTTGTTTCAACTTTGTCGATGGAAATGAGTCTTGACAGCAGCAATCCACTTGTTAAGTTATTTTTATGTTCAGAACTTGCTGCGGTTTGATCAGACATAGTGACTGAGACGAGTCTTTTCTGTTTCAATTGGAAGGTCTATGTTGAACTTGATTTACTCTTGTTGTTGCTATGCAGAATTGGGATTACAAGGCATAAGGTGTGGGTATTCAAGTCTGGTGGTGGAAAAGCTAATGTCTCTCTTGTTGTTCTCTTGCGTTTTAAGAGGTCCCTATTTTGGTTTTATTATGTAGGCAACCTTATTCTAGTAAGGGTATGTGGCAGTTGTTCGATGCTCCTATATTTGCAATAGCATTTTGTATCCTCTGATTTTGATTTTTCCAGTTGCTCTCTTGTTGTACATGGTTTGGATTACACCTAGTACTCCTATTTTAAATCATATTACTTTTGTTTATAAAAAAAAACACCCATGCAATATCGCCCTTTCGCATAATTTCAACCCATAAGCACCATGATCTATGGCAGTGGAGATGTTTTTCTTGTAGAAAATATTCTTTTGTCTAAGTGAATAAGAGCAACCCAAGGAATAAGTGGCTTCACTTTTAAGATGATTTTAGGATAGTTAATATGTTTGCAAGGTTGATCGTGTAAAACATAATCAACCACTCATATGAATGTAAAGTTTATAGAGGGGAATGATCAGGTATGATCAATAGTGGTTCATGGCTTCAGTCTGATCTGGGTGACTTTCGCGTCGAGGTGTTGGGCTGCCAAAGTTGTACTTGTGATTACACTCTAATGCTCAAGTTACTAATGGAAATGAAGAGTAGAGAATTTAAATATCAGTATTAAAACACACCTAGTAGGGTTTGCCTCATTCCTTTAAGTAGGAAATGATCGAATGAAAGGTAACGTCAAAATCATCGGTTGTCTTGAGTGCAGTATATGCTCGCTTGTCCCTTGGATTGCCTTGTTGGGCTCTAGACAATGAGGATTATTTTGGTTTCTATGAGAGAGATGTTGAGGGACCAAGGTAATGTCAATGTCGCTCTTTTTCCTGTGTCGAGCATGCATTGCGTTCAGCCTTATGATCTCATGTGCTTGTCCTAGTGTCAAGATAAGTGAATGATGAAGATGGCATTAACTTGGTGATACCTTATCGTCCAACACAGGTGCAGTCTAATGTGGTGTTGCTAGCTTATTTTGAGTAGGAAGGTTTATGAATGGGCTTTAGTTTGTCCTTTTTGATTGGGATTGGGCTTAATAATTTATTGGGCTCTACGAATCACCAAGTTTCTCATGCTCTTTCTATTGGCATATAGCTCGTGCACATTATCCTTGGGGAATTATGAGAGTAGCTTAATATGATTATGTTGAGTGTTTCCGTATGAGCTAAGTGTTGGTATTGTCTTCTACATGCTACATATGGGCCAGTTGTAAGGGTATGTATAGTGAGGAGTAGTATACATGAGACGGTTGTCGACTTTTTTGACCAACGTTAAGTGGTCGAGTCGTTGTGCATGAGTCGTCCTAAAAGCGTATGAGTTAGCCAAATACTTAACTCATACGTAATATGGATGAGTTAGCTCTTAGCTTCGTTGGCCCACGTCAATGTGGGGTGGGATGTAAACATGGAGGAATGGTTGACTCTGCTAAGGTGTATTGGAGACATTTGGAACAGTAATTCCCTAGTTGGTGTTGGTCGGAACTATATAAAAGGTGTCGAGATTTTAGCTTCGTTGGCCGATGTCAATGTGGGGTGGGATGTATACATGGAGGAATGGTTGACTCTGCTAAGGTGTATTGGAGACATTTGGAACAGTAATTCCCTAGTCAGTGTTGGTCGGATAAGTGGGTTGGGAAAAAACAATTGGCTCATGAAGATGTTTTGGAGATATTCTGGATACTAGTCCCTTAGCTGTGGTTGGAGTTAGATGATAGGTTTCGAGCTAGAAGGACTCGAGGTAGGCAAGAAAAAAAATTAGCTCATTAAGATGTCCATGTTGGAAACATTTAGAACAATAGTCCCCTAGTTGTGGCTAATGACAGTGGTATTGGTCGAAGCTGGATGAGAGGTTTCAAGCTAAAAGGTCTCGAGATAAGTAAGCAAAGAAAAAAATGGTTGCCTCATTAAGATATGCTAGAGACCACCAGAAGAACAAAGGTGGATGACATTTAATATTAGACTATAAAAATCATGTCATCCTTGGCAATGAACAAGAGAAAAATGTAATTCAGGAGATCCATATATATTAGAACAATATGTGTTATGGTAATTTTTCTTTTCATTTCATTTCACTACTTCCTTACATTGTTGTTTTATTTTCCATTAGATATGCAAATGCAATCCTAGATTTTATTTACAAAATGTAAATGTAAACAAAGAAAGAATAAATGAAGAATAATAAGAAAAAGGATACACATAAAAAAAGAGTGATCACAAATATGAAAAAGGTGAATAAAATTAGAGACCAACCTTGCATCCCAAAGAGCAGAAATAAAAAGGCTTTGAGAGGCCCCTGTCGCACATTCCACAACCAGGAAAGTGCTCTCTCCATCTACCGACGCCATTGTTGTTTGACTGCTTCTTTCTCTTATTAGACTTAGGCTTAGGCTTAGTCTCGTCCTCTTCTTTCTTTTTCAAGTAAACAACTCTACGATTGTTAATCATAGATGACTCAACACCACCAATGTCCAAATCCTTATAAATCTCAGTCACCCTCACAATTTCACGACCTGACGATCTCCTCACCTGCATGTATATATATGCCACTTACACGTATCAAGACTCATACTATGACCCTAGGATCAATTCTGTTATAATAAAATCAATTCTGAATGAAAATATTAATTTTTAGTAGACATTCTGTCAAAATTAATTTCGCACACAATATCAATTTGGCAGAAGCGAGAGATTAGAGTAGCTTCTGCATGCATTAAAAATAATCAATTAATTATGAGATTTACAACTGAATTTCAGAAATTTATACCAAAAAATTAAAATTTCATAAATTTATATATCCAAACATGAATCAAATCACTTTCAACTCACTTTTACTATAACCAATTTTACTAAAATCAACTTCATCAAAATCTATTGTGAGAAATGTAGATCCAAACACACAATTCACCTCTAAAACTAAAACCCTAGATTTTTGTTTTTGAAAAGTAAAAGAATTTTTCATTACACTGAAACCCGGCCTTAAAATCTATATAATAAATCAATAAAATACAGAGAATCTAGAGATATAAAATGATAGACATTTGAGAATTTAAATTAGGGCTAGCATACTACTGAAAATGATATAATACATTAGAGAAAAAATTATCATTTCAATTCAAATGGGTATGTAAAGCCCTCTATTTTATTTGGTATTCGAAGAAAACTCATTAAAATTAATTCGAATAATGTTCAGATCAAAGACCCTACTTGAATTACTCGATGACCCTCATGATCTTCTGTTATGCAATGGGGGCATTGAGCTTCGATGTTGCAGGTGATACAGAACGAGTTGCATTCATTCCCAGTTTCTTTGTCATGGACTTGGCATTTTGAGAAAAATGTGGTGAGCGACAGAAAAGTTTCCAGCCACGCTGGCACACCCAGTGTCTGTAAAAAACAAAACCCAATTATTGTAATAGAAAGAGACAACTTGAATTAAAAAAACACAAAAAATTAGTCATGGCACTATCAATTGGTGAAGTATACATTACCATGGTTGAGCTTGATTATGAAGAGCGAGAAAGAGTGAGAGAGAGAGAGAGAGAGAGAGAAGAGAGAGAGATAGGTCAAAATCAAATGGGAAAAAATGAATTACATATAAACATAACATTGCATATAAATATGTTTTATATATGTAACATATGTGGATTGGGCCTTGATCCATGGATTGGATTATTTAAAAATATTATTTAAGCTTAAATTATTAATTAAAATTAGAGGAAATATTTTAAATAATAATAATGAGAATTGAATACCTATACATTAATAACAATATTAAATAGTTAAAAATGATTTTTATATTTATAAAACTTTCCAATTTCTTTTATATTAAAATTAAAATTTTGATTTTAAAAAAAATAACAAATAAAGCTTATTATTATTTTTTACGTATAAATAAAATATTAAATACTAAATTTAATTAATAATTTAATTATATCATATATAAGTAAAATTGAATTGAGTTTTAAATTATCAATATCTTTTATATTCCTCACATATTTTACAATAGGAAACCACACAAAGTAATAAGTTTTATATTAAACATGTTTTTTTAGAGCAAAGAGAATTATCTTATTAATATGAAGAAACATATGAGAACAACTCTCTCATAAAAAGTGTGAAAGTCAGGACCGGAGGAGTACAAAATCATGGTGTTAGGGAACTCATGAACAAGCCTCATTAAAACCTCCATTGGAAAAACCCAATGAGAGGAAAAAGAGTACTCATCCACAAGCTAGCACCCACAAATATGTTATTAAACCCAATGATTTTTTGTTATTAAACTTATTAACTATTAGTTTTATTTTTAAATTTCTTATACAAGAGAATAATTTTTTCAATAGTAGTTTAAAATAGTCAGAGTATTAACTAATAATCATAAATTGAGGAAAGAAAATTAAAAATTTATAAGAAATTTTTTTAGAGATATATTTATGTGCTATATTAATTTAAATGAATTAATAGGAAATGTTAGAGTCTCACATTGGCTAGAGATGTGGTCAAGCAATTGCTTATATATGGTTGTGCAAACCTTAACTCTTGAGCTAGCTTTTGGGTTAAGTTAGGTCTTCTTCATGGTATCAGAGTCAATGGTTGTTTGACCATGGGCCTGGGCCCCTATCCTAGATCTATTTGTTGTGGAGACCTCTCATATTTGGGCTACCCGTTTCATTTCCCGCTCCAGATGTTCTACACTGGGCGTGAGGGGGTGTGTTAGAGTCTCACATTGGCTAGAGATGTGGCCAAGCAATTGCTTATATATGGTTGTGCAAACCTTAACTCTTGAGCTAGCTTTTGGGTTAAGAGTGGGAATCTGTTAGAATATAATATAAAACCATTAAAGTGACCCTTACCCAACAGCTTAAGCTTTTGGGATAAAGTGGTTATTTGACATGGTATCAGAGCCTCTATGGCCGAGAGGTCTAGAGTTCGATCTTTGCTCCCCTCACTTTCTAATTAAAAAGTGGAATTTAATTAAGCACATGGTAGGTGGGCCTGTGCATTTATCCACGCTTCAAGCCCAAAGGGCTCTTGCGTGAGGGGGCGTGTTAGAATATAATATAAAACCATTAAAGTGACCCTTACCCAACAGCTTAAGCTTTTGGGATAAGTGGTTGTTTGACAGGAAAAATAATATTTTTTAATAAATAATTTAGATAATAAAAATTAAAAATTAAACAAATGTCGCATATGATATATACTATGAACTATATCGTATGTGTGTATTATTTGAGAAATATTCTTTAAGTATATTTTTTGATCAATTATATAGTAGTAAAATATAAGCTGAGGAAACCATTTTTTTTTAAAGTATAAATTATATAAATTGAAGAATAGATAAAGGTACAAAATCCATCTTCAAACGAAAAAATGACCTGAAAACAAGGTCGAAGAACGAGATGAACAGCCGAATCCTCGAAAATCCATAGAGAAACATATTTATAACCAAAGATGAATAAAATTAAATTTATTAAATAATTTATTACGATATAAAAATTATAACTTGGGAGGTGAGGGAGTATTTTTCCATGCCTATGAGGGTGTTGTATGTGCACGAAGCGGTGGTCCTGGCTATTCGTACAACTTTGGAGTTTTGAAAAGAATATAGCTTTCGCGTAGGGATATCAAAATTACCCACACCTGCAGAGAAAAATCCGCTATGGGTAAAATTACCCGCACCCACGGGTATCCACGAATTTATTTAATAGATATTTCCACTATTCATTTATTAATGGGGCGAATACGAATATTGAGGTATCTATACCCATGGATACCCACCCGATATAAAAAAAAAAGAAAATATCTTATATATATAAATATAATGTATATTAAGTCTAATATCTAATGAATTTGTGTTTAGGTTAGACTACTTACAATGGACTTATTGAAAAATATATTAAATAGTTGAAGTGTTGCAATATATAGTGTTGAAGGGGGTGTTGAAAGTGAGGTGGATTGTTGGAAGTTGAAAATATTAAACGTGTTGAATGAGGAGGGAGTGTGGCCCCACTTAAAACACTTGGCAAAATCTTATTGGTTGCTGTGATTTTTAGATTTTTATCTCATCCTAATTATTTGGGGTCAATTATATCATAGTAAATTAATTTTATTTTTTATTTTTATTTTTCACCAAAATTCATCATTTGTTTTCCCTATAAATAGAGAATTGGTTCATTTGATTTGGAAAAATAAAATAAAATTTTCCCTCTAGTTTTTCTATTTAGCCTCCAATAAACTCTTGTTTGTAGCTCTAAACATCTTTTTAGTGAAATGGATCCCAACAATAACCCTTTTAACACCCAAAATTCTACTAATTACCCTTTCAAATAAATTGTTAAATTAGAAAGAAAAAATATTTAACTCTTAATTATTTTAATTTAATTTTAATCGATAATTTTTAGGCTTAATTCCAGTTTGGGTCCTTGATGTTTCACAAATGTGCGATCTGCACCCCCTGTGTTTAAAACGTGCGGTCAACGTCCCTCATCTATCTAAAACGTGATAATGATGCCCTTCCGTTAACTTCCACTAGGTTTTGTCTGTTGACCAGACGAAAATGCTGACGTGTCCATCACCACATCTTCATTCTTCTTCTTATCTTCTCTCCCTCTCTTCTCCTCTCACAACCATTGCAATCTACCTCCTCCTTCAAATGCGACACCAACATCTCCATCACCACATCCTCATCTGAAACCCACCATAGCCTCACCACCTTCATCATCCGGCTCATCACTCATCTTTAGATTTTTCACCCTTTCATTTGCAAGGGATAAAATTAGTCTGTGTCAAAATATGTGACACAAATCACATGGCAGGTAGGGAAAAAACTCAATGAAACTTGAGGTGGTTTTATGGGATAAGCTTGTTTTGAAGTGAATTGGTTCTACCATTGGTACAGTGAATTGAATTTGCAGTGGAAGAAAAAAGCAACATCAAATCCCTTTTTTTTTCTCTCCTCACACCCATAAATTTCCCACCTTTAAACGAATCAAAACAAAAATTTAAACCTGCAAAAGGAAATTAAATTACTAGCAAAACCAGAAAAAACAACATGATTTAGAAACAAATTCCTCTTTTTTCGACTGGGTTCATCTTGCCAAAGAGGTTCACAAATCCAAATCTCATTAGAAACAATATGTAGCCGCAAATCCCAAAATCCTTATATGCAGACTCCGTCTCAATTTCTCATTGAAAATGAGCGCATGGTGAGCGAAAATCCTCCCCCTTTTAGCCTAGATCTATTGCACCATGCCTCGATCTATAGCACCTCGATGTGTGCGGCTCTTTTGCATGTGGGAAGCGGTGGACGATCGGCGACGACAAAGAGGCTGCGTTTCTTTTTAGCAGTTGGTGGTGGCTGTTACAGTGGGTGTCGGTGAAGAAAATTAACATTGATGGTTTGTGGTGGTTGTTACAGAGATGAAGAAAGATGAAGCTTCTGGTGTTTTTTGGGTGGGTTTTGTGTTCTGGGTTTCTGGGTGCTGGTGGTGGGTGGGTTGGGGGTGAGATATGTGTTATGGGTTTCTGGGTGATGGTGGTGGGGTGGGTTGGGGATGGCGTGGAGGAGAGAGTTTGGTTGGTGATAATGGTGGTTCTGGGTGATGGGTTTTGGGTTAAGGGTCGCGTGGAGTTGGTGATGGTGGTGGGTGGGTTGGGGGTGGATTCTGATTTGATGGTAGGCTTGGAGAGAGGTTGATGATGGTGGTGGGATCTGGGTTTGGTGATAAATTTTTTTTCTTTTCAAAAAGCCATTTTTTTTCAGAATTAATGAATTTAATAATTGTGTTTTAGAAAAAATGCACTGTCAGCGAGTTCCGTCTAGTCAACTAACGGAACTCAACAGAAGGGCCTCAATAGATCGTTCTGGAATCATGAGGGATGTTGACCGCACATTTTAAACACAGGGGATGCAGACCGCACATTTGTGAAACATCAGGGACCCAAACTGGAATTAAGCCTAATTTTTATTAAAATATAATCACAAAAACAAAAACATAAACGAAAATAAGAATATGAAATAAAAGTGGTGGGGTAGGGTGTTAAATTTTATTAAACAAAACCATTGTAGTGAGTAAAATTTGAATGTGTGTTGAATTATTAGATGGAAGAAAGAAGATGTTGTGGAGTGTAAAGAGTGAAAAAGGAGGGTGTTGAGAAAGAGAACCATTGTACATAGTCTTATAGTTCTCCTTCAAGTAAACTTGTACAATGGTAATGGTAAATGAAAACTCTTAGAACAAAAAAAAGGATAAAAAAGAAGTATTTTCCTTTACACATTGGTTGACTGTAAAGTCTAATCTTAAATTTTATTTTTAATATTATTTTCATTTGAACAAATATATGTGAATCCATATATGTTCATGGGTGTCAGGTGCCCATGGATATTCATGGATACTTTAAAATTCAGTTAAAACTCATTTAATGAATATCCATGTGGGTATGGAGCGGGTATGAATATGAATTTTCACCTATGGAGTGGGTGGTGGATATATACTACCCATGCCCACACGTACCCAATGACATCCCTACTTTCATCATATATGGTTGGAAAGCGATTCTACCTTAGATGTGAGCTAGGTAGTAAAACCAGGGGTTTGACCATGGAAACTTTTGAATGACTTACAAGAAATTGAACGTTCGAGGGAAGAGGTAGATTGCTTCAGAGTTTCGCATGTGCTAAGGAAGGTAATGAGAAGCAGGTTTGTTGGTGAAAGATGACGTGGACAAGGAAATTCTGGTGTGGTTTTGTTGTAGTATGAGGTTCTAATGAGATTTGGTGTGCTTGGGCTATGTTGGTGTTTTCGTGAATTACGCAGATGATATTGCTGCTTGGCCTTAATGTATGGGTGTCCTTGTGGTGGTGTTTTGCCTTTGATACTTAGATATTTTGGAATAATATGCATATGTGTAAGACCCAAGTTTTAAGCTTAGAATAAATTAATTAATTTCCTGTTCACAATTAGGATTTAATACGAAACCCTGGAATTTACGAACACTCATTTCCGATACCGGGAGATTTGCCGAAACTGAATCCCTGGTTTTTCTAGAGCGATTAAGTTAACCTACGATGAAGACTTTCCCTGTTCGGAGCTTCAAATAATGATTTCATCCACGTACGCCCACTCTAATCGACGTTCCAAATCCTTCTTCAGAAGGAAGTTTCTGCATCCGAGGTCAAAACCATAAAGTGCATTTTAAGCCGGTAAACATTAAAAACAAGCCTCGAAAACCAAAAATCATGCTGATATTTCTTTGAAGAATTAGAAGATTCAGCGGGGAGAATATCGTGTCTAAAATACGTTGGAATCAGTAGGAAGAAATCAGAATCGCTCTTATATTTTTATCTTAACTCTATGAGTTAAATCCTCCGATATCTAAACAAATCTGTACCGATTTACAAAATATCTTCTCAAAATATCTTTGATAAATATCTATTCATCCTTATCCAATCTCTGATAAATATCTATTCATCCTTATCCAACCCTTGATAAATATCTATTCATCCTTATCCAATCTCTGATAAATATCTATTCATCCTTATCCGATCTTTGATAAATATCCATTCATCCTTATCCGATCTTTGATAAATATCTTCCATTTCATCCACTATATATAGGTTGTAGCTTGAAGAATGAAAAACAAAATCTCACCCAAAAACCCACCCAAACCCGCGGCCAAGAGGAGAAGGAGGAGAAGAGTTTTTCGCCGATTCTTGCTTGATCGTTCCACAGTTCGTTGCTACGCGTAGGTCTCAAGGTACTGATGCTAATCCTTACTTCTGATAGTAAATTCTGCCGCTTTTCACTATGTCTTTCTGTACTCTTAGTTTTGAGGTTTTTACAAAAACTATCCAGATAACTTCATCTTTTTATCTAAACTTATTCCCTGCGTGCCCCTGAGCATGTTTAGCGGATTACATTTCGCCGATTCTCGCCGAAATGCCGCCGAGTTTCAATTCTGCTCATAATACCCATTTTTGGCTAAAGTTCCAACCTTTGGGCTTAAAACCCTCGACTGAGCTTAGCGTTAGTAAGATTAGTCGTCATAATCGTCGTTGGTATCGACCCCATCTAATTTATTTTTCGAAATTCTGATTTTGAGTTTCCGAGCTAAAAATATTGACCAAAATACCCCTGCGACAGTTTTCGACCCGATAATTTTTCTGAGAGTTTCCCTGGCCTAGATATCGCCTAAGAATACCTAGGAATTGATTTAGATCGAAGAAAAAGTTCGGAAACCCTATTTTACATAGTGGCCGAAACCTATTGCTTAGGGTACCGTGTCCAAAAATAATTTTTGGGTCTCTATGACCTGAGCCATTGCGTAGCTCTTTTGATTGTCGAAATTTTGGCGCTGGTTTCGTGTCATTCCGAGTTCTGTAGCTCGAGTTATGCTCGTTTTAGCAAACGAGGTTCTGTCATCTATCCATGCTTAGATATTGTACTCTGAAGCTTCTTAAGCTTTGTCTAACGCTAGTTAGTATTGTTTTGACCGAATTGACTTGTTTTGATTGACTTTCGCTTCGTTTGCTCAAAGATTCGTTTGGAGGAACACTTGGAGCAGGAAAAGAGGATTGTGAAGGAGCCTTGCTTGAACACACTGGACGAGTTCGAGGTTAGGGCAACTTACTTGCTAGCTAATGCTTTGTAGGCGTCGATAAATTCGACTTGATTTATTGTTTATGCATATGAATTGTCTGGATTGAAAATGTTTTCTGAAGGCTTCGGCCGAGTGAACTGATTGAGACGTGTGTCTCCGTTTTCTGGGCTTCGACCGACATGGGAGATTAGGATTTATCGCATTGATATGTTGATAATTGACTCGCATGCTTAATTGTTAAAATGGTTAACTATAGGCTATGTGATTATTTGTTCACATGATATTTGGATTATATTGATTATATTGTGTCTTTCTATTACGCACTTGAATTGCTGACTATATTGAATATACCGTGCAATTGTGCGAATGAGTGAGGAACGTCAAGATAGTGGATAACGGGTAGTTATGCCAGACTCCTGACGAGTTTTGGGGAAGTTTGATGGGACGGACCGGGGTTCGTACCCTATTATTGTTTTATGGATCGAGACCTTCTCAAAGGAAAATTGAGTTTGAAAATGATATTGGAAAAACCCCATTTGAATTCACGTAAGAACTTGGGTTGTTCTGTCTAAGGCAAGAAGGGCTTTTAATGAGGCATTGTGCCCGGCCAGCTTACCTGGGAACTTCTCGGGCCATTACTTGGGTGATGATGGACCTTTTGTTTTGAGACCTTCTCCAGGGAATCATTGGAATTATGGGATCTTTGAAACTAATAGGATTAGAGACGAAACTTAAACAATCTCATAATGAACCTCCATAATGTATTAAACAACCTCAAAACCCTTAATATAATGATAAAAGACTCAGACGAAAGTTTAGGGCTTGAACATTAAGTTTTGAAAATGAGAAGTGTCGTCGGATCCAGGTTTCTGGGGAAACCATTGTGCGTTGGCATTTTGCTCATTGAGCAGTTTGTTTGGCCATCGAGATGGTGAGCCATGGTAAGTTGAAAGGTCACCAAGTGCGAGATGCATTCTTTTGCTCGTGGAGCAGTTTGGTTGGCCATCGAGACGGTGAGCCCAAGTGACTAGGAAAGTTACCAAAGTGTGACTAGCACTTCTTTGTTTACCTTAGGGTATTGTAGAGACAATGTACTCTAGCTAGACACGCGTGCCTTGGTGAGGACGATTCGTTGTTTGGCTAACCATATTGCATTCATGCATACATTTCTTGGAAAGTGTGCTGCTTTCCGAAGGACGATCTCAGATCGGACTTCATAGGAGCGAGATGCTTCACAGGAGTGTGCTGCTTCACAGGAGCGAGATGCTTCATAAAAGCGAGATGCTTTAGCGGAGCGAGATGCTTCGGGTCATCGTGAGGGTGACATTTTATCCGGATCATATTTTGAGCATGACATTGCATTGGCATACCATGCACTTAACTATATTTGTTGATATATTGCTTATCGAGTTTTTCGAGATATAACTTATTGAATTGTTGAGATATTGAATATTGAATTGTTATTAGAAATCTGATAACGTGTTATGTATATACCTTAGGGTAGATGATACATAACTTATACATATATATACAACCTATATATATATATATACCCCTTTATTCATCACATGTTGCTTGTATTATCTATTATATTCCGTGAGTTGACCCTAGCGCCTTGGCTTTGTGTGTATGGTTGTGTTTGGGCGGTCGGCCTGCTGCCAGACGTCCAACAGCTGATTCAAGATGGTTCGTCGTTCGGGGAGGATCCTGAGCGCAATGACTACTACTGAGCCTTCGACGTGGACCCGGACTTCATGCATGATCGGATGAGGGTCGATGTTAGGAGTATATTATATGGGGGATTGTTTTCATAGCTCTGATTGTCATTTCTCATTTTGGAGCAGGGTAGGTCCCCGACTATTAGCTTTTGTGTGGTTCTCTTCCAGGAGGATCACAGGGAGTTTGTCGGGCATAGGAAGTCTTTCGAAGGCCGTTTGGGGCTGACTTATCTTCTTGAAAACTGTATTCATAAAATTCATGGCTCTGACCATGGGATGTACTTATTCACCTGCGGGCACTATCTCCAAATTACCTTATGTTTATTATCTTTGGGTTGAGTCTTCATTATGTTAAGTCTTCTATTTGAAAAGAAAACGAAAAAAATATTTACGCATTTTCCGCACTATTGATTTAAAGTCACTAAAGTGGCACCATCGAAATCGGGGTGTTACAATATGGTGCTGTTGTTTTTTGCTGGTGTTGGAGCTGTAGTCTTTTTCTCTGCATGAGGTCTTTTGTATTGCTGGTGTGGTATTGTGTGTTGTTGGGTTTAATGTAAGTTCGATAGCAAGCATTGGGTTTGTGCTGGTTGGTGATTAACGCTTGTGTATTTGGGAACTAAGCTATGATACTGATGTATATGTTTACTAGTGTTTTTTTACCCACGCGTTGCACGGGGAATTTGTCTATTGTATTTGATACATCGATTAATATTTTAAATTATAAAATATTTAAGATGCTAAGAATGTAAGAACAATCATAATAAAGATGTAGATATTTAAAGAACACAAATTCAGACACTCAATTTTAGTGTTTTGTAAGCATACACTTCATTAACTAATATAAAGATTTTAAAAAACACATAAGTTAATAAGCCAAAAGCTTTAAGTTTTGCATATGTGAGGTATAACTGAATTTTGTTTGTGAAGATGTATACTCATGTTGCATAAAGGGTAATGTTTTTGTGTTTTAGATATGTAACAATCCATAAATATATAATTATTGTTTAAATTATTAAAAATACATTTAAGTTATAGAAAAAATGAATTATTTTTGTTTAACTCCTACAAATTTTCATTTTACATATAAAATGTTCCTCCCCGTGAGATCTCGTAACTCTAATTTGTTAGCACTAATAAATTTAGGTCATAATTTTATAGTACATATGTATTAATATTTTTTATTCCTCATACTTTTCTTACTATGCAATTATTATAGTTATAAATATATATATAAATATACACTCTTAAAATTTTGAAAACAGTACTAAAATTAATTATATTAAATTTTTTTATTAAAATAATATCAATCAATTAGTTTAATGATACTTTTTATATAAAATAAAATCTCACGTAGGTAGCATTATAGTAGTTTAAAATTAAAACATATCAATTGAAAATTATACGCAAATACAAACAACAGCCGCTTTTAGGTTTCAGAAAGATAAGCAGTAGAAAATTGTGTGCATCTCTAGAACAAATATTTCTAGCGTTTTTACGGTGAAATTTGCTCTTGTGTTTGAGGCATGGATCAATACCTTGATTTATTTCTAGCTTTTTGCCCTGTAGGAGCTTTTTCTGTTAATTTTACATGAATTTTCATGTAAAATGTTCATCCCCGTGGGAACTCTTAACCCTATAGTTTAACTTAAACAAAAATACACTATATATGTATTAATGTTTTCTAATCTCCGCACGACACATTTTAATCATCAAATTATCATGCCTTTATATATATTGATTTTTTATTTACCAATCATAGGAATTAGATTTCGACCTATAAGTTCAAACAATCACTTTTATCTATGTGTTGCACGAATAACTTTCTCTTGTGCTTAAGACATGTTAAATACCATACTTTAGCAATATTTTCATATACTAAAGGACATACTTAATGAGAGATATATAATGCTACATAATGTGTTCCTCTAATTTGATTTCCCTCTATTTATAACTCATCTCGTCCTAGTACTAAGTAACTACTATAATAACATCTAACTAACTTAGCAGTCCCTGATTAATTTCCCCTTCTGTTACATCCTTACATGAGTTTGAAAATTTAAGTAAACACACTTCTCTTAGGTGATAAATGGAAACAATATAGAAACAACTGCAGTCCGCAGCTAATGAGAAACTCTGCCAAATTCACCTAGCAACCATCAAATCTCTGCGTGTCCATGATAGCTCTGTGGACCCTCAGCACCAGATCAGCTCCCTTTTCCTGGAATTAATATTTAATAAAAATAAGACAAATTAAGAAAAAATCAAGAAATAAACAACCTAAATCTTAATCACATCTAAAATTTAAAAATGTACTAATTAAAGATAGATAAAAACTACCAAAATGTAGCAAATCACAATAAAAACTAATAAAATCCTGAATTAAATAAAAATCATAAAATTCAATAAAAATTCGATAAAAACTAATTAATACTCTCAAAATAAAATAAAATACCCAAGAAAAAAATCAAGAAATAAACAACTTATATCCTAATCAAATCTAAAATTTAAAAAGGTCAACATGTGCTTGGATAACTTGTTGTATTTTAAAACTTCATATTTTTTGTCAACATGTGATTTTTTTTATAAATGCCTTAAATTTAAATCCAGTTAACTATTCAAAAAATTAATTCAAACGACTTTTTTTGTTTTCCAATATACAATTTTTTTAAAAAAAAAATATACACTAACTATTTAGAATTATTCAATTTGTATATATTTTATTAAAAACAACATTCAATACGATGCTATAACTAATAAAATAGGGTCAGGAATAACAAAGTGAAGTATGCAATTTTAGATGACACTATGTTAGAGAACTATATCACTGTTGATTAATCAACAAAACTACATGCATATGTATAAAGTAACAAACACTGAAGTTGTTAAAATCTAGAGTGCAGTCCACAATATAGAGAAGACAAATCCAAGAAAAGAAAGGTGAGCAATAACAATGATCACAATTCAAATAACATATCAAAAAACATAAAACACAATCAATTTATTCCTCATTCACGGTCTCTGAAACAGACAGCTTGAAGGTCATCCTTGAGAAGGATCTGTGCAAACATAGCAATTTCAAAAATTCTCACATCGAACCTGAATCAAAACACGTTTACTCTTTGTTAGTCAGGAAAAAGTTAAGTAAAATTCAATCATTCAATCAAGAAGGCAATCTCCATGGATTAAAGGCAGCACAAAGCAGCAGAAATAGAACAAAATATTGTATATGAAAAGGGAGCAAAGCAAGTTGTACGAATAGAAAAGATGGAGAAGAAGAAAGTCCTAAAAATGCAGAGAAGCCAAAGACATATAAGGACTCTGTTGAATATATGTTAAGATTTAGTTTATTATTAATCTAACAAAGAGATAAAAAGAAACTAAATATATCTAAACCTGTCTCTATTTAACTATTTAAGTAGATACTAATCTAAAATAGAGAAACAAATCTGAACTATATCTCAATGAGATAAGACTAATAATAAACTAATCTAACAAACAACAATAAAAACAAAACAAAATCTTTAAAAAAATATTTTTTTAAACAAATCCAAACTATATCTCAATGAGATAAGACTAATAATAAACTAATCTAACAAATAACAATAAAAACAAAACAAAATCTTTAATTTTTTTTTTATGTAGATACAAATCTAAAATAGAGAAACAAATATAAACTATATCTCAATGAGATAAGACTAATAATAAACTAATCTAACAAATAACAATAAAAATAAAACAAAATCTTTAATTTTTTTTTATGTAGATACTAATCTAAAATAGAGAAACAAATATAAACTATATCTCAATGAGATAAGACTAATAATAAACTAATCTAACAAATAACAATAAAAACAAAACAAAATCCTTAAAAAATAGTTTTTTATATATGATTTTTTTTCACAGATTTGTTTTTCTTTTATTTATTATAAAAATGTACATATATGTTTTTTTTTAATATTTTTAATATCAAATGAGAATTAATCCGTGAGTGACACCTCATCAAATTGGCCTGAGAATTAATTTGGGAGCGACACGCCATTAAATTGGCCTGAGAATTAATCTAGGAGCGACACCTCATCGAATTAGCCTGATGAGAGTTCTTCTTTTCTAATATATATTAATATTGATTGGGGGTTTGCATTTTCTATGGGGTTTTTTTTTTTTGTTGTTTTGGCTTTCTTGTGGGTGTTTGCACTCTTTTTCCTTGTAGGGTTTTTTCCACTAGGTTTTTCTCAGCAAGGTTTTAATGAGGCACACCTATAAGATAGTTTAGGCCAAAGGGTGGGGGAGCGTTTGTTTTTTACTTTGTTCCTTTGAGTTTTTTCTCCTATGATTAATAATATTTTTTCAATTTTCCAAAAAAATACAAATTATAATTTATTTTAAATTTATAAGTATAATTTATGAGCAATAAACTAACATATCTATAATTAATTCAAATAATTTTAGATTATTTATTAAAATAAATAATAAAATTATGAATTAATAATATTCAGATTTAACTCCATAATGAGAAACAGCTCTATCACGATCTTATCTCTTAATTCAAATAAGGTTAATCCTATGTATCACCAAATAATTAAAATCATATAATAAAATAATAACATAAATGATAACTAAATGAAACTTAAATCTTTCTAGATAAAAGTTTCCACCAATTTAAATCTCTATGTCTTATATTTAAATCTCTCATTGCCACCTTATCTATAATTAAACCATTTTAATTCCAAATATCATCACAAATAAATCAACAAAATATTCCTTCTCACCCAAGGAATGACTTAGGTGGTTCCCAAAATCATGCCACGTCACAGTTTCTTGACATGTCATGTTGTAAAAAAAAAACATGTCATAAACATTTTCCTAAAAAATAGACTGAAAATAATTATAACAATATTATACTTGAAATTCACACACCTTATCATTATGATAAAGAAAACATCCAATAATAATTAAAATAAGAATATTAATAATTGTCCAGATCCTACAGGAAGAACAGATTTACAACACTTCCAGACCACATCTCTGCATCGTGGAGCACATGAAGCCTCCCAAATAAAGTTCCAATACTTCGGCGCTGCACCTGTAGATGAAGATGAGGAACGATACCCTCAGCCACATGCAAAGTAAGATTATGCCTTGTTCTAACAGTGTAAATTCTATACTTATGCTTGCTCCAATTCAACCTATCAGGTTGATAACGCCTACAGAGAGGCACTTCACAGATTTGTCTAAAAAGATAGCTCGTATCGAGATTTGGTTCCAGCATCCATAGATATCATCCATAAACATGCCTCAAACGAATCCAATTGGCATTCTAGCACCATGGCTGGAATGCACCATATCATCCCCCATGAATGGTAACCACCTATCTCCCTGAATCCTAATGGGTTTTACATCTTCCACACGTCAAATGGATCATGGATCCCCTCCTTAATAGTCCACTTAGATTGTGTATGCTTTTCCAGAAGTAGCTTGCAGTGGGTGGGCACCGCGTCTCATGTAGAGTTATGGTTGGAAAATATTTAGCTTTTAGCACGATGTACACCAAGCTGTTTAGCTTTAGAACAAATCTCCACCACTGTTTTGCACGAAGTTCTGAATTAAAAGTTGTGGACATGCGGAAGCCAAGTCTCCCTCTAGCTTTCGAGCTGCCATATTCTCTATATTGAGCCAATAGAGAGACCTTTTAGATACATGCCTTCCCCAATTAAAACAGTTGATCATGCATTCTATTTTTCTACATATCCCTTTACAAGTCTCAAAACATCTCATAATGTAAGAAGGAATAGCCCGAATCACTGACCTGATCAAGACTTCCCTACCGACTCTAGATAGAGCCTTTTCTTTCAAACCCTTCAATTTCTTCCATACATTTTCCTTAACAAAATTGAAAACACGAGACTTCGACTTACCAATGATGGTGGGAAAAACTACGTATTTGTCATCTTTCTTCCGCCTTTACTCCTATCTGAATAAGCTCAACAATTCTTATATTAGGCATGTTACGACTAAAAGAGATTTGAGATTTCTAAAGGTTTATCTAGAAGCATCCTCATACATCGGTAAAAAATGTAAAATCTAAATTTTCATTTCGAATGGTGGCCCTAGCAAAGATAATATTGTCGTATGCAAAAAGAATATGTGAAACACAACAGGCCCTATAGGCAATACGAATATCATGTAGAGTATCATCCATTAAAGGTTTCCTAATCAAAGCGGACAACATCTCTCCACAAAGGATGAATAAATGAGGTCTGACATAGACTTCTATGAGGTGATAAATCATAATATGGTTGTCCATGGACCATCACAAAGAATCTAACATTAGTCACACACTGCATAATGAGGGAAACCTTATGGGTTGTGAAACTCACTTGAGATAGGACACTCTGAAGGAAAGACCATTCCACTTTTTGCGGGAAATGTAACATCCCGACTTGACGACTAGCCTCGCGGTAATAATATGAGTCTTTTCCACGCGTTTTGTCCTCACTGACGCGCTTCTCGAGAAAACTTCTCAAGAGGTCACACATCTCAATATTACTGCAAGGCAAACACACTTAACCTTTATGTTTTTATGTGTTGGGCTCCTGAAAAGAAGATGCATCTTGTTGTTATGGGTAGTACAAATCAAATCTTATATGTCCCCTCAACTGTATAGTCCAATACCTATACAGTCTTGAAATACCTCCTTTTCGGGTGCGACATCGGTTTAGTTACGTTTCCCTTCGCCTAGGAGGTCACTCTCCCTACCACTAGCGGTCATTCCCCGCCCTCATCGGCCCCGGGTGTCACAGGAAACCCATAGAAAGAAGCATTGACTTTAGAAAACCACACTCAACAGGATCATACGCCTTTGCCTTATCCAACTACAACCCCACATAACCTTTCTTACCATTCACCTTCTTCCTCATATAGTGGAATATATCAAAAGCTATCAAGAATTGTTTGTGATCAACCTCTCGGGCACAAAAGCACTTTCAAAAGGCCTAACAATTAGTAGAAGAACCGTTTTCAATATGTTACCCTTTGTTTTCGTGATAGTTTTAAACATCGTAAATAGACATTTTCCTATAATCACGTGTATGCTTTGGCTTCTATGCTTTAACTTCTTAACTTTCAAAATGACGCATAAAAATGTATCATTAAATCTCAGTTGATTCACCTCGTCATTTAAGACCGATAAAATGAAGGTAAATATGTCCTCTCCAATCATTAGCCAAAACTTCTGATAAAACAGAGCAAGTATCCCCTGGACAGGGGGTCAACAATGTAACACCCCGATTTCGGTGGCATCACTTTAGTAACCAAAAAGAAACTTAAAACGGAAAAACGTGAATATTTTTTTTTTCCGATAATATAATTAGAAACTGAAAGAAATGAAACTCAACAACAAAGATAACAGAACTAATATACAATAATAATTACAGCCCCCGCTGTAAGTAGCAAACCACGTCACGAGTAAACCTCCAGTGACGGGAAGTAAGAAAAGTAACGCCCGTAGGCAATATGTACAAACCAAATGGAAAGGTTAAGTGTCTGCAACACAAACCTTCAAAAATGAGAATAAGTTAGCCCAAACGGCCTAAAACAAGACCTCCTAGCCCAACCAACTCTCTGTGATCCCCATAGAGGAACCACACAAAAAGCTATAGGCGGGAAACTACCCTGTCCCCAAAGAAACAAATGACGGTCAGAGCTAAGACTCTACTCCTACACTAATCCTATCTCGAGGAGCTCACACCAGCACTCAAAACTACGTGCTAGCATGATCGTCGTCCGAATCTGAATCCAGGACGACCAAGTCTACGAACATTATCCGTCCTCCTCTCGCAACCGCGATGCGCTCCGGTGCTGACCTCACGGGCTTAGGGCCCGAACCATGATCGTCAATAATAGCAACCGTGGGTGAGCTGGACTCTGAAGAAGTCACTCCCACAGGCTCCTCCTCTGAGGGGTCCTCATCATCAGAAGATGAAGGTGGTGGTGGTGCTCCTACTCCTGGTCCGCAGTGCACGCCGGGCGGTAAGTTGAAACTGACAGTGCTCCTCCTCAGCACTCCCTCCATCAAGTGTCCTCCGCTGTCTACACAATCCTCCATGATCCTCCCCGAGTACGTCGCGCGATGGCTAGCGAGGTCGACCACCCACGCGTCGGGGTCATCCTGATCTATCATCTCATATCTAGTCCCCCCCGAAGGGTGGACCATTGTGAACCAATCCGCTAAAGACATCTGACAATGGGCGTAGTCCGCCAAAACACACACAGAAGACGCGAGGGTCAACTCCAAAGAATTATGTAAATAATAATCCCAATAGGTACATATAAGAGATAGCCACTTAGGCTTATAAGTTAAAGATAGCATCCTAGGGTTGTATATTCCACAATGAACATAACGGCAGTAATAGCAAATAGCATGCATCAAATAGAATTAACAAGTATCAAACACACTCACCAACTAAGTCAGTATGCATGTTGCATGAAATGCAGATGCCGGTTAACCCAGTTAACCAAATGCATTCCGGAAGGGATGGACATCAACGGATCAGCCCTAGCACCAGCCACGGTGGGACCATTTCGGCCCGCGTGCCTCTTACTCCAACAACAACGGTAGTCAGATCAGCATAAAACTCGAAGGCCTGCCATTTCGGTCTGCTACTAAGAGTCGCCTAATAGCGCTCTTACGCGGAAATTCGGGTCTTATGACCATTTTGGAATCCACCGAGGTCCGGAGTACGTCCCGTGTTAATACCTCATTAATGGTGCATGAATGCAAAATGATTAGTCAAACAACGTCTCCGACCTCACTCGACACGTCGCCACGTGTTCTAGCTAACTTATTGTCTCTAAAAAGAATACCCTAAGGTAACAGTCGATTCTGCGACAAAAGACAATTCTTTACAACAACACACAATATCTCATGATGATCTCCAAATCATCCGACTCATCTCCATCCGATGGTCAAAACTGCTCAACGAGCAAAGAGTATCAACATACTCGGAAACTACCTGTTTCCCGGCTTATCTCTTAGATAGCCCAACAACACAACTGCTTCTCGAGCACAAGAGTATCAACATACTCAAAACTTATTAATTTTCTCAACACTTGGATCCGACGACACTTCTCATTTTCCCAAAACTAAGATTTGAATCCTAAGCTTTCCTTCGAGATTATTATCATTACTTAAAGATTTAGAGGTTGTTTAATGTCTTATGAGTTTTCCTTACAAAATAGATTCCATTTAGTCTTATTGCAAATCTTATGAGTTTTCAAGATCTCCTATTCCCAAATAACTCCTAGAGAATGTCTCGATCCCTTAAAACAATACAAGGCCCGAATCTCCGTTCGTCCTGTCAAACTCTCTCAAAACTCTCGTAAAAATTCGGCATGACTCGCCCGTTATTCTCATTCCTCAGTACCACAGATATATGTGAAATGGCATAATTAAATCAGCACAGTCAACAAACATGTCACATGTATCAACACATCCTAGAATAACCACGTAGCACTTAGCATATAGGCAAATATCACACATCCTAGATTAACCACGTAGCACATAGCATGTGAATCAATCTCAAAAACAATCAATAGATGAATACTCATCATTGTCAGCCGAAGCCTCATAAAACATTTTTCCCAGTCAAACACAAACAAGTGCTTAAACAATAAATCAAGTCGAATATGTCGACACCTAAAGCATTAACTAATACTTCAGTGAGTAGCCCTCACCTGTAGATTCTCCAGGGTTCTCTTCGAACGTTCCTTCACAATCAGCTCCTTGTTCCTCGGGAAATTCCTCAAAAGAACCTTTAGAGTAAAAACCATAGAATTCCATCAAAATCTATCAGAAACTCAGCAATCAATACTCACTAAGGTTACACGAAGTAGCCTATACTCCGAGGTACGATAAACTAGCGCGAAAGGACAAGTTTTTGAAAAAAGAATTTTCTTCCTCCTCCTAGGGTGCTCATGGCCACACATGGTAATTGCGTGTGTCGATTTTTCTTCGATCAAACTTGGTTCCTAGGCTATCATTAGCCGTAACTAAGGTTAATCTAAACTCGGAAAAATTATCGGATCGAAAACTGTCGCAGATGTATTTTGGTCAATATTTTTAGCTCAGAATTTCAAAATTGGAATTTCGAAAAGCAAATTGGATGGGGACGTCACCAACGACGTTTATGACGACTAATCCTACTAGCACTAAGCTAAGGCGATAGTTTTTAGCCCAAAGGACGAAACTTTGTCCCAAAATGGGTATTTGAAGCAGAATTGAAACTCGACGGTAGTTTTTCGAGAATCGGCATAGTATTATTCGCTAAACACGCTCATGGGCACGTATGGAAGATGTTTAGATAGAAAAATGAAGTTATCTGGATAGTTTTGCAAAAACCTCAAAACTAAGAGCACAGAAAGACATAGTGAAAAGCTACGGAAAAGACGATCAGAGGTAAGGATTAGCGACTATACCTCGATACCTTCAAGTAGCAATTGTTGGATCGACGATCAAGCAAGAAATGGCGAAAATCTTCTTCTCCTCCTCTCCTCTCAAACTCGCGGCCTCTTGGGAAGAAAATGGGTAGTTTTTGCAATTTTTCTCATTTCTTGGCTATATATAGAGGATGGAAAAACGTGGGAAAATGAAAGTTTCGCGATTCCGATTTTTCCGGCTTCAATCTCCGTGAATTCTAAGATAGGTTTTGGCGACAGAATTCCCAAAACTAAAAAGAGGTTTCTTGGATTTTTGGTGAATAATGCAAAGTCGGTGTAAATCTATTTTACCCGATAAGTTACTTTTTGCAGTGGATGTCGGAAGAGAAAACTTCCTTCTGAAGAAAGATTGAAAACATCAAGAGAAATGGGTGTACGCGTGTGGAATCTTCATTTGAAGCTCCGAATAGAAAAAGTCTTCATCGTCGATTGATTTTAGGTTTCTTGGACTATCAGGGTTTTAGTTTCGGCAAACTTCCGATGATTGGAATCGGACGTTCGTACATTCCAGGGTTTTGCCTTGAAACGCTTGTTATATATGGATTAAGAGAAGTTCTAACATTTCTCTGAAGATTTTTGGAATTAGTTTCCATCGTCTCTATAAGCGTAAATTAGCTATTTACTAGGGTTTTTGCCCTAGGTTTAAGCGTATATCGATCGTGCTATAACTTTTATCGACATTGATGCAATCCTTTAGACTTTTCCTGAACTTTCTCCTTCATAAATTTATTTCATTTAGTAAACTCTTGTTCAGGTTTCCCTTCACGATACATCAAACCTAATCGCGAATAAGAATTTTATTCATTTATTCTAAACTTAAAAACTTGGGTCTTACAAACAACGAGCTTCAATTGTTTTAAAGCACCATAAACCAACACTAAACACTCTCAATCTCTAGTTTAACCATATAAATAAGTGACTAAAGAGTGTCATATTCCATAGCAAAAGTCCAAATGCAAGTGACACGTGTCCCCAATCACTTTCCACGCTCTGTTGCTGTTATTGTCGTCTACCTCATTAGTTACATTAATTTTAACCAGCAAACTGTTTTAAAACTAAAAAGTCCCTCATCCCCTTGAACTCGCACTTTCCGATCCCTCTTCATTCCCGTCCACCGTACCTGAACAACAATCCAAAATTTCAAAAAAAGACCGAAAAAGAAAATAAGAAGAAAAAAACGAACGATATATTAATTCTCCGTAACGAACAGATCTCCGTTCGAATTCGCACGAATGGCTCCGATTCCCTCCGAGAACGGCGTCGAAGGCGACGATGAGAGAGAAGAAGAAGAGGACGAAGAAGAAGATGAAGAAGAAGACGATGAAGGCGTAGATGAAGAAGAGGAAGAGCCACGGCTCAAGTACCAGAGAATGGGAGGAAGCGTACCTTCGCTTCTAGCCAGTGATGGAGCGTCTTGCATCGCCGTCGCCGAACGGATGATCGCTCTCGGTACTCACGACGGCGTCGTTCACATCCTTGATTTCCTCGGGAATCAGGTTAGCTACCGTTCTCTCTCATTCGTCACCTAATTTTATAGCCACTCTTATTATGCATCAATTTTCGCGAATCAATGTTTCCGTGAAAATCCAGCTTCTAAATCAATTATAGATTTAGTTTACTTTGTAGAAGCATTGTTAGAAGTCGCACATTGGCTAGAGATAAGACATATATAACCTTTATATAGGATAGAGCAACAGTAAACTGTTGAGTTAGACCGCCCAAATTCTAATATAAATACAATATTAGTTTCTCACGTTAGAGAAGACTTGTTGTAGGTGATTGGTTTTAGGTGTTGATGTGTTACGGGTTAGGTTATAATCGGCGTGGCGGTGTTTAATTGATATGATTTTTGAGAAACTTGTTATAATGAGTCATCTAATTCCAGGTGAAAGAATTCGCTGCTCATGTTGCGGTTGTGAATGACCTCAGCTTTGATAAAGATGGTGAATATATTGGAAGCTGTTCGGATGATGGATCGGTTGTAATAAGCAGCCTCTTTTCTGATGAGAAGATGAAGTTAGAGTATCATCGCCCTATGAAGGCGATTGCTCTGGACCCGGATTATGCTAGAAACACGGCTAGGAGATTTGTTGCTGGTGGTTTAGCAGGGAATTTATATTTAAATTCAAAGAGATGGTTAGGATATCGTGACCAGGTTTGTCAGATTCTTCTTGCGTTTTATTGATAAACTCTCGGTATTCCACTAGCGCTGTGAATTATTGGCTATAAAAATATCTCGTTCTCTGAAAACAAAAAAGGTTTTGCACTCTGGAGAAGGTCCAATACATGCAGTGAAGTGGAGAACAAGTCTTGTTGCTTGGGCAAATGATGCAGGAGTGAAGGTTTATGATACTGCCAATGACCAACGTGTAACATTTATTGAAAGGCCACGAAGTAGCCCTCGACCTGAGATTTTGGTTCCTCACTTGGTTTGGCAGGTTAGTGAAATATATATGCAGGCTTGCTTTTTGGTTATGAAATACCAGAAGCAGTGTCCACTACTATGATTAAATTGAAGGCTTTTTTGATGCTCTATACTGCTGTGGTTACATTTTATTTGTCCTCGTGTCATTTCTTGATTGGACTGCTTTAGTTTAAGCTCCTTTCATATTTTACAGGATGACACCCTTTTGGTAATAGGCTGGGGAACATCTGTAAAAATTGCTTCGATAAGGACAAACCGTCATCAAGCCGTCAATGGGACGTACAGGCAAGTTCCTTTGTCTGGAATGACCCAGGTGGATATTGTGGCATCTTTTCAAACTAGCTATTTCATCTCAGGAATTGCCCCCTTTGGTGATGCTTTGGTTGTTCTAGCATATATTCCTGGAGAAGAAGATGGAGAAACGGATTTTAGTAGCTCTGCTCCTTCACGGCAGGTATATGATATTATCAAATGAAATTATTTAACTTCTCACACTGACATTGCACGGCACCTGTAATACTCTACCCCCACTTTTACTATTTCCTAAGCTACAACTACTTTTCTTCATTCATTCTTTCTTATACATTCTAATGTTATTACATTATTTAGTCCGGTATGTCTCATGAATGTGTTATGTCATCTTTGCATTTTCTTGATAATGCTATTGCTATCATTATGTTGGTAAATCCGCAAGTGTACGAATCCACCCGGTTTTAAATATCGAACCACAGGGATTGTGAGTGACTAAATTCAGTTTAAGCTTTGAGTTTGAAGGTTGGTTTTATTGAGGCAAACATATGTTAAAGTAGTAATAAGGAAAAAGAAAATATAAATACATAAATGAAACAGAAAATGAAAAGAAAGAGTGATTTACTTTGGGTTCTTGCTCAACTAATCAATTCAAGCACATCATTCTAAGCACATGTTCTCATGAATCTCTCCTTGATGTTATAGCCTAAGCAACTACCTATCGATGCCTCGCATAGATAATTCTTTCAAACCAAAAGATAAGCCCAATTCCTTGTGTACTTAAACATTTGTTTGAAGCATAAAGATTATAAAGTTCAGGCCAACAAACCCCAACCCTTCCTCTATTCCTAGTAGCAAGTATAGAAGGGACAATCCCAAATCAGTTCCCTAATCTATAACAAACTTCCGTTCTGATTATAGAAAAGTATAAAGCTAGCACATGTTCTAACTTGAAACATAAAGCATGGATATGAGATTCAAGGAAAGAAGAAGAACATGTGGGATAGAACTTAAGATTATAACTCAAAAGGAAAAGTCTTACAAGAAAACCAAAGTAAAAGAAGAGAGATTAGCCAAGCATGGCAAGAACCATGCTTGGCTAAGAACCTTGAACACAAGCTTGGAAGCCTTCTCTCACTCTCCTAGATGATCCTCTACCTCTGAATTTTACAAAGTATGGAAAGGTATCAAAGATTACAAAAGAAAATGACTAAAATCCTATTTATAGGCAAAATAAACGAGGCTGAGCTGTTCTGGGCGCTCAGGCGCCAATTCAGAGCGCCTGAGCGCCAATTGCATGTTGAAAAACATGCCTCTGGACCTAATTGGCGCCTAGGCGCCCATTCCCAGCGCCTAGGCGCTTAAGCTCGCCTGAAAAAGGACTTTTTGGCTTCTGAAACTCCTCTTTTCAATCCTCTTTAAGTTCTCCATCAATTCCATGCTTCTTGGCCTTCTTTCTCCTTCAGTTTCTGCTCTCCAAACCTAACCAACAAGTCAAGGAAGATTCTAGAAGCTCCAAGAGCTCATTAGCACAAGAGGTCCTTCATAAAACAAAAGAAAATCATGCAAGTCCTAAACTTAACTTAAAATGCAAAAAAACTCCCTATAAAACTACAAAATTACCAAAACAAAACAAAGACTCAAGAAAAGATAAAAATGCATGAGAATGCATGAAACACTACATGAGACACAAGAAAATGACTCAAAACCCACAAGGAAAACCC
Source organism: Lotus japonicus (assembly GCF_012489685.1). Classification (NCBI taxonomy): domain Eukaryota; kingdom Viridiplantae; phylum Streptophyta; class Magnoliopsida; order Fabales; family Fabaceae; genus Lotus; species Lotus japonicus. The sequence goes on from NC_080043.1 coordinate 23,252,507, forward strand.
TAAAAACATCATATAAACCCGGGTCATCACATTAGATGGATAAAACTTTAGAGAATGTTTAGCGCTAACTTTATGTGTCAATGGCACTTAGATGTGGAAACAATTTTGTACTTAATTAATATATGAATCATAAAAGGAAAAGAAAAGTAAAGCAATACTTGCATTGTCCTCTTCATATTATATTGAAAATTGATTTGTTCTCAAGATAAGTGTAATTTTAAACAGGGTAATGCACAAAGACCAGAAGTACGGATAGCAACACGGAACAATGATGAACTTTCAACAGATGCTCTACCATTACATGGCTTTGAGCATTACAAGGCAAAGGACTATTCTCTTGCTCATTCTCCCTTTTCGGGTAAACTCCTGTTTAGCTTTTTTTTCTCTTTATGATCTATGTTTTATGTATGCAATGGTTCTGCATGATTATAGACTATAGTTGCTTGTTCATTCGAATGTAGGTAGCAGTTATGCTGGTGGTCAATGGGCTGCAGGTGATGAACCAGTTTATTATATTGTATCCCCAAAGGATGTAGTTATTGCAAAGCCAAGGTTGATGTCAACACCACAACTTCTTGATCCTATTGTATTGTTCTAAGTGATTGATGCATTTGTGTTGACTTATCACAAACAATATTAATAAGAAAAGAAGGATGCTATGTTCTCAATTGACTTCATTCTACTGTCTTGAAATGCTTTTTTCTGCTCTGGGTAGGTGATTGAGGGGAAAATGGTTTTAAACCTCAATACTTCATATCATCCACCTATTGTGATAGATATTGTATTTAGAATTGTATATATTTCATTAGTTACTCTTGCCAGCTGACTGCTTGGCATGGAAAATGTTAGTATTTAAGATGCTGCGATAGGTTTCGATGTTCAACGTTATTCAGTTTATCAGTGTTTGTGATATTTCTGTTTATTTCGTTTAATGTCATAGAATGATAATTGAAGAAGTCGGTATTTGTTACTCATTTTAATCAAGAAAATTCAGATGCCTTAAAGTGGCTGTAGAGAAAGTGCCATGTTTTTCCCTATGCCAGTGATCCTTCTTTATTTGTTATATTCCTTTTGATAGGAAATCAATCTATGTTGTCCTGAAGGGACTAGGAAAGTCAAATCAAAACTAAAAGAAGGCTGCAATTTATCTTAAGTTTCTTATATGCTATTTTTATAAGTTAGTATACAAATTAGAAAAAAGTGAATAAAAAATATGGGTAGAATTTAATGCATTTTAATAATCAGGGACGTTGAAGATCATATCGCTTGGCTTCTTCAACATGGGTGGCATGAAAAAGCTTTGGCTGTGGTTGAATCTGGTCAGGGGCGGAGCGAACTAGTTGATGAGGTATTTATCTTAATTCCACTTTATTATTATTATTATCATTAGTTTTATTATTATTATTATAGTTAGATGTATGCTTGTAAATTAAAAAAAAAAGGTGAGCGTTTAGCACATAACAGTGTAATAAGGTTCTGCATGTGTGCTCATTGAGGCACTCAATTCTGTGTATGCAAAGTATAGGATTGCGTGTATGTGAAGTTTCCTGAACTATATAGTTTTCCAAATAATGTCATCGATTATTTTCTATCTACAACAATGTATAATAGTTGACCCAAGATGCAAGCTCAAAAGGAAATGAAATGAAACCTACAATTTTATATACTTGGTAAAATTTGGTTTCATTTTGTTAATCGTCTGTACCTTTATCTATGGAGATTGGAGAAAATTAAATTGATTCAATCAGTTTTGAAGCTTGATTGACCATTTTTTTTCTGTAGTTTCTTAATTGACATTTTATTATCATGCTAACGCTAATATTTCTTGAATCATAATCACTCTACATGGCATATTATATATGTACGAATGTACCTATGAATTGTTCTTGGTGAATTTGTCCATCTGAGTGCAAGTGCATTTTATCTTTGCAGGTGGGTTCTAGATACCTTGATCATTTGATCGTGGAAAGAAAATATGCTGAAGCAGCTTCTTTATGTCCAAAGTTGCTTCGAGGATCAGCCTCAGCATGGGAGAGGTACCAGTACCACATATGCGCAGTTGTAGTCTGTTGTACAGTTCTTGAGTCAGTTGTTTGGTAATTGAATGTCAATGTATTGCTTTCAACAGATGGGTTTTCCACTTTGCACACCTCCGCCAACTCCCTGTTTTGGTTCCTTACATGCCTACAGAAAATCCTAGATTGCGTGATACTGCTTATGAGGTTAGCCGAAGCCTTTAAACAAAGCAGTCACTGATAACTAATGTTTCCCTGTTGTATCTTTAATCTTCGGACTTGGACCTTAATCTTTTTTTTTTCCTACAGGTTGCTCTAGTTGCATTGGCTACAAATCCTTCTTTTCATAAGGATCTCTTGTCCACTGTTAAATCCTGGCCTCCTGTAATTTATTCTGTAATGCCTGTTATTTCGGCTATCGAACCTCAGCTGAATACTTCATCCATGACAGATCCACTCAAGGAGGTTAGTTTGACTATATATATTTGCATTATGAATCTCTAACACACTGTTTATATTAACATGTTCATTTTCTATGTCAGGCATTAGCAGAGCTGTATGTAATTCATGGGCAACATGAGAAGGCCTTCTCGTTGTATGCTGATGTAGGTGGTCGTAATCTTAACTAATTTTTGTTGTGCTCACAATTGTATTGATTGAATGTTGTACAAGGGAAATGCTAGCGACACACTCTTCCAATCACACTCTTCAACACGCTCCATGTGCTTGGTTTATTTTTTGAAAGGTCTAACACAATTTAAAAAAAAAGTAGACCTGGACTTTAAAAAAAAAGATCAACCATAGGAGTTGTGTGATAGTGTTTTAAAAGAGTGTGTTGTATACATTGCTTTGATAGTAGTCTTACTTCCTCCCTCTTTTCCTGTTGAAATTTCAGCTCATGAAACCAGAAGTATTTGACTTCATTGATAAATATAATCTACATGATGCAATTCGTGAAAAGGTATGATAGTAATTCTTGAAGCATAATTTATCTTGGAATTCTCCAATCTTTTCTTTGTAGTTTGTAGCGTAAGTTGATGCCCAAGCCCCAAAACATACTGTGTCACAGTTGGCATTTGATTTTAAGAAGTTATTTTGTGTCATTATTGCTATTTGGTTTTAAGCATTAGTGCATCTAAAGAATCTTATTACAAGTACCAGTGTAGTATATTATGATCAAGTTATTTATGTTGACACATCTCTTAGGTGCTATTTGGCACATTGAGTTGGACCGACCAATTCTATTTATCTTGTTCGGCTTTTACTTTAGCACAGAAAGGCCAAATCAATGGAATTGATACTATTTTGAGTATTGTCTATTCTTAGCCTAGTTGTGTTACAGTTCCAATTTCAAAGGTTAAAACTTAAAACTATTTCATTGAGTGTTTTTTATCTGTCGCTGCATACCTTAGCAACCATTGCTGATGGAATGCTCTAGCTACCTTTATTTTCCAGTGCTGGCCAAGTGCCAGTGCTGACAGCATCCTCCAATCACTGTCATCACCAGCACCCCCCTTCATCATTGTGACCAACATCTTATAATTACCGTTGTTGCTTCTGTCCTTAGATCGCTTGTGTCCTCCAATCACTATGAAATAACACTTATAAACTTTGCTTTGTTGGCTTAATGAGTAAATAATAGTTTGATATCAAAAGTACTTCTGTTACTGTTAGAAGCATACTGTATCCTCAAATATGATTTTATGACCATTTGAATATTATTTGTCTAACCTGTGCCTTCAGGTTGTCCAAGTGATGATGCTTGACTGCAAGCGTGCTGTTCCTCTATTAATTCAAAATAAGGACTTAATAAGTCCCCCTGAAGTTGTGAAGCAGCTACTAGATGCTGATATTAAGTGTGACTGCAGATATTTCCTACATTTATATCTCCATTCATTATTTGAAGTAAATCCACATGCTGGGAAGGATTTTCATGATTTGCAGGTTGTAAATCCACACTCAATGCAATATATATATGTATATATGTATGTATGTATGTATTTAGAATCGATGAAAGCCATGTGTTTATCATAATGAGTTCAATCCAAAGTAATTGCTGCCTTTATTTCTTTTATTGAATATGAGCGAGAGACAGTCCTAGGCAAGGAACAGCTGACTTTTTTCTATATTCTAACACAACAACGTAAAAAGGTTGAAAGGGAAATCCTAATGAATCATGGGATTTGACATTAGTTTATTTTGTTTAATGTGAAGGCAAAGTGCTTTGTATAAATCTAACTTGTGTGTATCAGAAATATTAGTGAATGATATTTTCATATTCTTCCGTTTGAGAGTTTTCTTTTCATGTGCGACCTCTGATTAAATGGTTTTTTCTCAGCTAATATCAACCTGTTGTCTACTACATAGGTAGAACTCTATGCAGACTATGATCCAAAGATGCTGCTACCTTTTCTTCGAGGCAGTCAACACTATACCCTTGAGAAGGTTTGTGATCAACCAAATGACCTTAGTATTTATATATTTGCATATGGCATACCTATGAACCAACTATGAACCAAAGTGTCCAAAATGTTTTTCAGGCTTATGAAATTTGCGTTAGGAGAGACCTAATGAGAGAGCAAGTCTTCATCCTTGGAAGGATGGGAAACTCAAAACAAGCCCTAGCTGTTATTATAAATAAATTAGGGGACATAGAGGAGGTATTTCATCTTTTTCTTTTATGGTTTTTGGTTTCAACCGTCTTGTAATCATGAATCAAAACTTAAATGGATCTAATGTTGAGTTGAAGTGATCTTAATTTTGTGCAGGCTGTAGAGTTTGTGACCATGCAGCATGATGATGAACTTTGGGAAGAACTGATCAAGCAATGCCTTCACAAACCTGAAATGGTATATCTTGATAACTTATTGTATATTTATGAATTCAGGCCAGTTTGATTATTTGTTTTCAAGATAGGTTTATGTTTTTGAATAACGAAAACTGTTTGGGAGTTGGTTCCTATTCCATATTTTAAAGATTCGGAACACATCAACTATTTTGAAAACCAAAACCAGGAACATCTTTTGGATGTTCTGACTTTTTTTTCTTTTTCAAAAATGCTGTTGCAATTTTTATAAACATCTCATTCATTTTGAGCAACCTATTCTCTTACTGTGTGTTTTACCTTCATTTCAAGTCTCTTTGCTAGGGCACTTAAATTTTTTAAGGAAGCTGGTATTTTAATAAAAAGAATAGGAAAAATCTCCCCTGGTTACTACAGTATAGATCTTTGAGGGTTGGCACCTACCTGCCCGAAGACCTCAATTCTCACACAAATTCGTTGATGGTTTCACTCTCTTTGCTTCTATTATTTATAACATACTATCTTTTCCAAGTTCTCCTATTTTATCATATTCTTAATAATCCTAAATTCACTATAAAACAATGCTTTTATAGTTACTATTACTAACTTACTATATTTAATAATATATACTTCTAATAACTCTCAAATGATTCTCTTTTAATAACTAAATTTAAAAATTTAACAATATCTACTTCCAGTAATTACGTTAAAAAAAATTACTTCCAGTAATTCTGTTTTGGAATTATTCTCTCCTAATTACTATATCTCTAGACTCATCCTTATTTCTCTTTTTATATGCTTTCGTAATAAACCTCTAATTAGCTGACACGTGTGTGCTACCTTTGTCAAGTCAAGGATTGCTTCTTCTGCATCACAATGCATGCTATTGTGACGACTATCACATGACAGCACACCGTCTCTTGTCTCACCCTTTTCCTATGCTGGCCCCCCCACCCCCACCCCCCCACCCCCCGCCTCTTTTAATTTTGAAGATGCTTCCAGATAAAGCATGGTCACGCTTAAAGATGGTCACATTGAGCATCTACAGTGAAATATTTTTGGTCACTCTGCCTTTTGAGATTCCCTCCTTTTTGATAGAAGAGAAAACATAAACTGAACTAAAAGATTTAAGAGAAATAACTGTATCAACGAATAGTTATATATACATACATTGAGTGCTAACAGACTCTAACTAACATGGTGTAACTGTATGCTAACAGCTAAGCTTAACCAACTCGAGCACTTAGTGTGTAAAAGGCTTTTAATGTTGTCTGTGCTTTTTTAGATGGAAAGTCTCTGGACAAGTCATTATTTTGAGGGAAAAAAATGTGTCTTATCAAGAGCAAATTTTCCAAAAAGATTTTTAATTGTTTTTATTTTCAAAGTTGTTCCTAAAATCTTAATATATTACAAAACTTTGTTTACAGTGATAGAATTTACATGAGTTTTAAAAACAAAAAAGCTGTGACAGAAACAGATATACCCACCCAGTCTTTACCTATTTCGTATACCAGCTCTTTCTTAACTTGGTTCTGAGATGGATTCCTGTAATTGACAGGTGGGCATACTATTGGAGCACACAGTTGGAAACCTTGATCCCCTCTACATTGTAAATAAGGTTCCCAATGGGATGGAAATACCTCGGTAAGCAATAGATATGACTTAAACAGCAATTACATTCATCTAATCATAAAGCATATCGGACGAATAAAGTTAATCACATTTGGATTGTAGATTGTATTTAGTAGGACATGCCTGTTTATAATTATGTTTATGCATATGCATGTTGTTGTTCACCATTTCTTTCATTTTAACTATTTGCTCGGATAGTTTGATCGTTCTTGCTTCCCAATTCCAGCTACATTTTGTAATTAGTAGCATTGCGTTATTCACTGTAAGAGTATTTTCTATATCTGCTTTTCTACAGGCTCAGGGATCGGCTGGTAAAAATTATCACTGATTATAGGACTGAAACATCACTTAGGCATGGGTGCAATGATATCCTTAAGGTACTTTCTCCACCACTCCTTTCTTAGTACAAGGGAAACGTTTTTTTATCTTATTAATTTGATGACATAAGATACCCTTTGCTCTCATTAAAACAGGCAGACTGTGTCAACTTATTAATTAAGTATTACAAAGAGGCAAAGCAAGGAATATATTTAAGTAATGAAGAAGACGAGCCGCGAGCTAAAAGAGCTTCTCAGATGTTTGAGAAATCCCCGAGTCTGAGAACCATGGAAGTGAAATCAAAGACTAGGGGTGGGGGAAGATGTTGTATATGTTTTGACCCCTTTTCTATACAGAATGTATCAGTCATTGTTTTCTTTTGCTGTCATGCTTATCACACAACTTGTCTTATGGATTCTTCCTACACTAGTAGTAGCAAGAAAGATAATGGAGCCACTTCCCGAGAGACAGAAACATATGATGCTTACAATGGTTTTGTTGATGATAGTAGTGATGAAGAGGAAGAGACGGAGACAGGTGGCAGTCGAATGCGTTGTATATTGTGTACTACTGCTGCTAGTTGAACTGAATTGTGTGATTGCATGTCTGTGTCTACTGCTTGTGCTAGCGTGGATAATATTTTTGTTCATGGTTGCATGCACCACATGATGCTTGTGTTCTTCCCCCTAATCTTGGTTCTTCAATTTTTGATTTTTTCAATTCATTTTTATCAATGTATTCATATTTTATTTTATACATCGTCTTCATGGCCTGTATTACATTCTTTAGAATCAAATTGTCCTTGAATATCATAAATGATTGAAAAATGAGTTGCTGGTTAGTGGCCATGACATCGACGGCTACATATCTTAGACTACAATTTGCGGATAGAACTGATGCAGGAATCCTTTGGAGTGAATCTATAGCCTTTGGATTTTGTCGAAGCTGGAGATTTTAAGGAAAGGAAAAGACTTACTTCATTTCATGTGATCTATAAAGACATACCCAAAGAAGAGTGTGGATATGTAACATAGAAAGCACAAGACTAACTTAATCATTCTAAGAAATATGTAAGAGTAAGTTATTGCTCAAATTATATATCCTCACCCCACCTAGCCATTGGTGTCTTGGCCTCATCAGCTCTTATACTCTATTTGGTAATATCATACTACTGGCACTAAGTCCTTACTACTATGTCGTTACAAGGGATTTTCATGTAATTTTACACCATGATTATTTACACGTATTTTGTTTATCAAATCAAATTCAAATGCATATATAAAATTAAGGTGAGTTTTCAAGAGATTGATATACATACATGTAGGAAGCCAGTGAGACATGCTATGAAACAATAATAAAATCCTGGTACGAAATTGACGAAGTAGCTCCACAGCTAAAGGGTCTTTCCATTATGAGCAAAAGAGATTAAACTCTTGCCATCATATAGACTAATTTTGATTACTTCTCTCTAACTTGTTTCTTTAATTTGGAATTTGGAGTTGAGCTTAATTAAAATTGCATTTACTCATTTCTCGGACTCCCTTAAAACAGTCTCTTGAGTTGTAACCTAATTTTGATTTATGCTTGTTAAGTAATGTGTTGATTTAATTCCTAGTGGAGTAAGATTATGATAGTGAGAATTAGTTATATGTTGTGAAGAGTCATGTGTTAATTGTTATTATGTTAGTGGAAGCACTTAGTGCTAAGTGGGGTGCTCAACTGTTAGTGGCGACTCTTGGTGTTTGTAACAATCACTCTCACATGCTATATATACATGTGTATGAGATGAAGAAATTAATCAAGAGAAATACAAGAAATTTCAGCCTCTAAACACTCTTTCTCACTCTAAATTTTCTGCTATGTTATGCAATAGAACTTAGTGTGTGTTAGATCCTTTTCACCTCTAGAATACCATCAACAATGCTTATGCGGCTCAATACAATTATCCTCCGACTAGCGTGATATGCGGTGACATTGATGGAGTTTCTTTTGGAAGTGACATCCTTAGTAAAATATATGCAGGTATGGTGGCTTTCAACGGAAATGCCACTTGTACTACTGTTTATGAGACAACTGATGATAGTTGGAGTTGGTAGGTAATGACATTTACAAGTATTGTTAAAACTAAATCCCACATTCGATAATTGGAAGGGACAATGAATTTATTACATTATTGACTATTATCCAAATTCCTTAGTTTTTTCATGGATTAGACATATGAATTCAACTCGCACAAATTCATTCAATGCACGCACCTTGCACGGATTTATGTCATGAACATAGTTCGCACGGATTCATTCTATGAACACAACACAAATTCATGCTTTGAACACAACATATCAGATAGTCTGATTGCCATCTATATTGTCAATGGTATGTCTTTGGTATTCTCGTTTAATATTTTTAATTTGTATTAGATCTTTACGTTACAAATTTAAAGATTGGTTATGGTGATTTGAGTTTATAAAATAATTAAATTAAAAAATTGCCTCTACTACATATTTTTATTAAACGTTTTCATATAGTAATATGTTAGTGACTAACAACGATTTTTTAGGACCTCAATTTTTATCATGCATCAAAGTGACCCAGATTGGCTAGTCTTACAACGAAAGAAAGAGGTCAAGATTATCAAAGAGTGGATAACGCAATATTATGTTGATCTTGGTGCTCTCAAAATCAGGTGAAAACCTATTGATTCATCAACAACAATGCCAAGAGTGGATGTAGTATTAATTCCCCTCTTTCAACAACAAACTTGATGACTATACGCACTTTCGAACCCCTTGTAACTAGGTTTTTGATACTACATCTAACAAATGTTGAAACTTGATAAGATTCATTTAATATCCTACATTTAATCCCTGTCTATTTCAGGCCTTTTTGACTACATGTGTACTTCTTATGCTCCTGAATTATTCTCATGAGTTCTTTCAAGCGAGTGACCAATATTTTGATTTTAATTAACAAGTGTAACATTTCCTTAAGACTGATTTTGAGGTTGTTGGTTTTGATTTTAGTTCAACCAAATATCATCAACTAGTTAATCTCACTTCCTCTAACTATTTTTATTTTTGTTAATTAGCATCTTTTAAGATGGGTTAACTAGTTAGAGGGAGGAGACTGAAATATAGATTTTGAAAAAGAATGAGACCTTTTCACAAACCTGAAGAGTTGAGTGTACTTACCATTCTCTCTCCCTTCTTTACCAAAAGCCAAGAACTTTGTCCAATCGAAACTGAAGTCGCTCTGTTCTCACCATTGATTGTCGTCCATTGGTGTAAGCTTCTTCCTTTAATAATTCAAGGGGAAAAAAAATTCATAAAATGCTAATCATTAGCGCATTGTAATTCATTGATCACAATAAACATTTATAACCCGCACTTGGTCAAAATTGTATAGTAGTGACCACACCGAGGGAACTAAGACACATTTTTTTTTGGCATAAATATGTTATATATCCACATTCATACCCAATTTTCAGGTAAAACAAATGAGATTCCAAACAAGTTATATATCCACATCCTTACCTGCAAGGAAAAAGAGTAGGAGAAAAACTAAGGTGGAGTTGGCTCCTCAACCTGTGAACACAAGGGAAAAAGATAACCTGAGTACGCACGCAGCACGCACACACATATGTGATTATATTAGAACCTAGAAACATTGCATCCTATAAGACATACACGTTCTCTCAACTAAACTAAGCAATGTGATCTATTATTCCGTCATTTCAATGTCTTTCTCTATTGTTTATAATTATCTCAGTTTGTGCCTCTGCCTTTAACATTCCAAGGTTAGGAAATTTCCGGAGAACCAAAGAACGAGAACCACAAACCATGTCTTCCTCTTATCAATTGCGCCTAAACACCTCAAAACATTCTAATACACCCAAAGACTTGATCACTTCAACTACAAGTGTGACAACTACACCACTTTCCTAGGGTTCATCCTATCATTGAATAAAAGAAAATCAGGAAGAGATCCCTAGGTTTTGTGCAATAAAGATGAATCTAACAGTGCTGCCATTGGAGATAGAAACACAACTTTTTTCTCATGAAAGCCTCGTAGCAAAAATCCAGAGACATCATTGATGCCATAGAGGACGATCCGGGCAACAGGTTTGTGGAGGAAGAAGACATAGCTGAGGTAATCAATGGTTACTTTGAAAATCTCTTCCAAGCAACTACCCCCTCCTCTTACCACTGATCCTGCAACCCTTGTGAGTGGGAGATTCAAAGCAGTCCACGAGCTTATTTTAAACAACCCATACAGCCAAGAGGAAGTTGTTGAGGCCCTCAACTGTATGCACCCGACAAAAGTTCCAAGAAGTGATGGTACCCATGCTCTCTTCTATAAGAAATTCTGGAATATCATGGGAGATGAAGTAACAGACTTGGTGCTCCAGATTCTAAATGGACATAGAAGTCCAAAAGAAATCAAACATACCCTCATTATGTTGATCCCAAAAATCAAGAAGCCAGCCCACACTAGCCACTACCGTCCCACAAGTCTATGCAACGTCCTATTCAAGCTTGTCACAAAGGTCTTAGAAAACTAGTTGAAATTAATCCTCCCTGACATTGTTTCTGAAAACCAAAGCGCCTTTGTGCCCCACCGCCTCATAACGGACAATGCTCTAGTGGCTTTCGAGTGTTTCCACCACATGAAGTGTAATAGGAGCAACTCGGGTAACATACCACTAAAAATCGACATGTCAAAGGCTTATGACCGTGTTGAGTGACATTTCTTGGAGCTCACACTGACTGACTTTGGCTTCCCTCAAGCATGGATTCGGGTTGTGATGAGCTGTGTATCGACGGTGACCTTTTCAATGATGATCAATGGGAGTCCAGATAAATGCTTCTCCCCTCAAAGGGGCCTCAAGCAAGGACTCTTTCACCATTCCTTTTTATTCAGTATGTTGAGGTCTTCTCTGCAATGATACACCAAGCAGTAGTGTCAAAGTCCCTCTCCGGAATTCGGATTGCCCCGAGGGCTCTTACTCTCTCACACCTCCTCTTTGCGGACGATAGTGTGGTGTTTGCAAGGGCATTAGTGCAAGGGGCAGTAGTTAGTCTTCAGATCCTACAAACTTACGAGGCTATTTTTGGCCAAAAGATCAACCTAGACACATCTGAACTCTCATGGAGTCGAGGTGTGCCTAGTACCCATGTTGAAGAGCTCAAGCAGCTTTTGGGAATGAAGGCGGTTGAGAGTCACCATATATACTTGGGTCTTCCTACAATTGTAGGACGCTCAAAGTCTCAGGTTTTTTCCCTTGTGTGGGATAAAGTCTGGAAAAAGTTAAAGGGTTGGAAGGAACGCACTCTTTCGAGGGCTGGTCGTGAAGTTCTCGTCAAATCAGTGCCTCAAGCTATTCCCACTTACATAATGAGATGCTTTGCCCTTCCGGAGTCCTTATGCCATCACATAGAGAGCCTCATCAGCAGATTTTACTAGGGAGGCGACACTGAAAAAAGGAAAACGCATTGGTTGATCTGGGAAAAGATCATGAAGAGGAAGATAACAGGGGACCTCGGTTTCAGGGGTATCAAGAATTTTAACAAAGTGTTACTGGCGAAACAGTGGTGGAGACTAAGAACTAACCAAAACTCTCTTCTGGCTAGGATCTTAAAAGCAAAATACCACCCCTCCAGCAATGTGAATGAAGCTCACCTTGGCTTCCGCCCTAGCTACACATGGAGAAGCATCTTGGGAGCAAAGAACATCATAGAAAAGGGTGCAAGATGGAAGATAGGCGATGGAAGCCAAATGAGAATATGGCATGATAGCTAGTTACCCAATGAACTAGCTGTAAGGGAGAATTATAACACAAATCTGGTTATGGTTTCTGACCTTATTGTCACAACTACAAATACGTGGAATGCACCCCTAATTCAGGCCAATTTGTCTTGCTTTGAAGCGGATCAGATCCTGCAAATTCCTCTCCCCATCCATGACAAACAAGATAAATTGATGTGGAAGCTTGCCAAAAATGGCAAATACTCTGTGAAATTCGGCCACCATCTCATCTAAATGGAATCCAATGAAGTTTTCCCTTCCACCTCGGGTCCTAGCACTCTTTGGACTGATTTATGGGAGGTCAAGGCCCAATCCGGATGCAAGGAACTCATCTGGCTCGCTGAACACAATGCCATCCCAGTTAGACAAGGTCCGTTCATAAGAGGCATAACAGTGGACCAAATTTATGCAATGTGTGGTGAATAAGTTGAATCAGCTGGCCACACTCTTATAATTTGTCCTGAGGTTAGAGCAATTTGGTTTCTCTCACCCCTGGGCCTCTGTTTTGATGGGTCGGTGGACCACAATTTCAAGGTTTGGCTTGAAAATCTCTTCGACTCTCTACCAGATGAGGTACTACAATGGGTGTTCACTCTAGCTTGGGCTATCTGGAAGATGCGAAATTCATGGTTGTTTGATGAGAAGAAGCTGACTCACGAGCAAGTAATTACCCAAGCCTCACTTATGCTCATCCTGGAATAAGAACCAAAGAACCAGAGGGGCCAGGTCCAAGCTGTAGACCCGCCTCTGTGGAAGCCTCCAATGAGGGACAGAATCAAAGAAAATATTGATGCCTCAGTCCGGGAAAGCTTGGGAACAGGCATGGGAGTTGTTTTCAGAGGCCATAACGAGAAACCAATAGCAACAGGCACACGTTTCTTCCCATTTGCTTACGAGCCAGAAATTGCAGAAACAATGGCTTTCCGTTGGAGCCTCACAATGGCAAGAGACCTCGGGTTCAATGATCTTGAGGTGGAAACTGATTGCCTCAGTCTCTTCCAAGTCTGGAAAAGATCGTCCCCTCATAACAACTACTTGGCCTCCATAGTGCAAGATTGTAAAACCATCTCATCTTCTTTCAATTATTGTCTTTTGCTTAATTGTAGTATGACTGTAAATGTTGTGGCTGACCACATTGCTAAGTTAGCGTTTGATTACCGAGATCATGTATGGGAAGGACTTGATCCTCCTCGTACATCTCTCTTGCTTCGCCAAGAAGCTTCTTTTTGGACTGGAAATGAGGTTTCTATCTCTTGATTCATACAAGTATGAAAGTTATATAATAAAAAAAAACAATGCCGCCACTACCACTAGGAATGCTTATATACCAAGTTAAAAAGCTTTTACAAGGCAGTAAAGCTTATACACAATAAATTGTGTGTTTTCTCTTCTTCTTGTTTTCTTGTATTCCAAATGATTTAGTAAATGTCCCCTTAAACTTTGTCTAAATTTTCTTATCTCTCTATGCTATATACTTGTTCTTTAAATAATAATAATAATAATAATAATAATAATTATTATTATTATTATTATTATTATTATTATTATTATTATTATTATTATTATTATTATTGTTATTGTCGTGTACATACAAAAATGCAGTGAAATGGTGGTATCCATCTGCATAGAAGGAAATAATATAAAAGGTGTGATTTTAAGACCCATTGAAGCAAATTGTTACAATAAAACGCACATATAACGCATAACCAATTAACATTGCCTTTCCAACAGATTGATCCTACTAATTAATGATCATATTCATATGGCATTACAACATATGTTTTGAATTTTGATTGGAATTATTCTTTCACATATTAAATGAATATATCTTTCCTAACAAGTCATTATTCATATATACCGCTCAAGAATCGAACGATTGATAAAATGCTCCATGTTACCAACTATCTACAAACTATGTTGTGGCTTCTTGATTTTTATTTCAGTCTTTTCCCAAATATATATATATATATATATATATATATTTTTTTTTCTAGAAAATAGAATTGAATAAAAAATAACAAGTTCAACAAACATCTCTCAAGTAAGGAATAGAGGACAAAAGCAAAGAGCAATAATAAACACCAAAAGGTCCCAATGACAAAAACAAAGAACAAACCTCCCCACATAGGTATTTATTTAATTACTCTAAACTAAATTGTACATTTAAAAAAATAAATGTGATCGAGGAGAACCATTGATAGAAAAGTAAGCTGTTAAGACTAAAATATGCCAGGGTTTGTGATTAAGATCCTGGGTCATTCTCATTGCTTCAGGGATAAAGTTATCCTTGCTTCTTGGATTGAATTGCCTGGTATGGGGAAGGATTGCATCGTAATTTTAATGTCCCGAGGGCCTCTGTTTGGCTGAAATTTCTTTCACCCATTGAGTTTGCGGGAACTTTTTTCAAAGAGGGTCGTTGTCCATTTCCCAGAAGTTATGAATGATTATAGATCGTTCTTCTTTGTCTTGAGTAAGTTGGTTGTCAAAGCTATTGACCATTATGGACCCGAGCGGTGAAATCTCAAAGCCAAAGTTACATTTGGGTTGAATCTCTATCTTGCAGTGCGATTGGTAGATCCTTCAGTTGAGCCTACCGCTGTTTCCAACTTCAATAGAGACCTCTCCTACTTATGTTTGGTTTGACATTACTTATGGGGTCTTTAGAAGTCATTGGAGGGAGTTATTGCAGTGCCTACGTTTATGCTAACCTTTATTGGTTTAGTAACTATACTTATATATTGAGAAGGTTTGTTTCTCAACATTATCTATTAATATATTCCTCTTAAAAAAAGTTACTCACTTAAGAGATTTGTTCTCAAGCTTTTTAATAAAAAAATTTGTTATTCCAAAAGAAGAAGAGTTTTTTTTTTTTTGAAATTATACAACATCATCATCAATAATTCACCAATCCATTGGCTACCTGACATCATTATTACTGACGTGTATTGGTGGTGTATTTAAACTTTTCCTACGTATGTGTAAAAGGGATACTTTTAACTTATTTTTCATCCGATCATCTGTTCAGGAATTTAGCATTCCTTTAATTTAGTTTGAATCAAGATCAGCATGATATTGGGTGATCCAGTCTTTGATAATCTTAATCTCTATCTTCCTCTGTTCGACCAACCATTCTGGATCGCTTTGATTTGCAGCCAAAATATCAAGGCCATGAGATCCTGAAAAATTGAATTAAGTTCATCACACATATATTATTTGATTGGATTATAAAATTCATAGTATTCCCTCCATTTTAAAAAAGTTGTTGTAGAAGGTTATGCAGACAACTTAAAGAGTTTATTAACTTATATATAATTTAACTAAAATATATCTTTATTTAAAGTTGGTTTGAACTAATTTGAGCGAAATATGGTTATTGAATAAGTCATTGGTGAGAATTGTGATAAGTGAAAATATGAAATGATAGATGAGACATATAATATTAAATGAGATCATGGATGAAAACATATATAATAAACAGTCTTAAATTTCTAAAACAATTTTTTAAAAATAAATAAATAAGAGAATAACTAAAACAACAACTATTTTCCAATGGAGAACGAGATACAAGAAAAAACTAAATATATAATTATCATGTTGTTCGTGGCGTATCATTTTTTTTTATAGGCAAATGTTAGTTATTAGTAAATTAGTACAAATTATCTTGGAAGCACAAATCGCTTTCTTTGGGAGGGAATGTATTTAACGAGAAGTGTGCTTTCATCTATCCCACTCTTTTATCTATCCTTCTTTAAGAAGCCCAAATGTATCTCCTTTTTGTGCAAAAAGATTCAAAAACAATTTCTGTAGGAAGTGGTGAGGGGGTGAGAAAGATATCTTGGGTTAAGGGGACACAGTTTGCCGCCCGAAGGCGGAAGGGAGGCTAGGTATAAAGGATCTGGAGGCCTTCAATAAAGCTCTGTTGGTAAAATGGAGATGGAGATTTCTAAAAGATCAACACGTACTGCTTGTGGTCTAAGGTGTTGCATGTTAAGTATGTGGTGGCAAACCGGGTTAGTGAGGTGAATGGGCTATGTGTGGTGGAGGGACTTAAGGACTATCTGTAGAGGAGAAGGAGGAGAAGAGGATAATGTGAAGAGGAAACTTGGAGATATGAGCTCAACTCTGTTTTGGGAAGATAGGTGGATGATGGGGGAGTCTAATTTGAAGTCAAAGTTTAGGAGACTTTTCATTGGCTTGCTCAATCAAAGAAATGGGTGTTTGGGAGGAAGGATTTTGGAAGTGGAAGTTCATTTGGAGGAGATATCTTTTTGTTTGGGAGAACCAATTACTGGAGAAGTGGATGCAAGACCTTAGCGTTGTACAACTAAAACAAGGGGGGCGAAGGATTCCTGGTTTTGGGAAGCTTCCTCAGATGGAGATTTTAGTGTCAAATCCACTTATGAGATTCAGAGTGAGATAGTATCACTGGAAGAATGCGAAGTGTAGCTATGGTCTATACCAACACCTCCGAATGTTGTCTCTTTTTCTTGGAGGGTTATGCCAGACAGAATCCCGACTAGGGAAAATCTCAGGAAAATGAACATCATCCAACCGGGGTTACAATGTATTTATGTCTTTTGTGAGGATCAAGAGGAAATCATGAACCACCTTTTCTTTTCTTATAAGTTTTCTAGGGGTGTATGGGTCTAGGTTTATAATTGGCTAGGGGTGAGGTCAGTTTTTCAATAGGAAGCAAAATCTCACTTTGCTCAACATGTGCATAACTTGTCTTATGGATCAAAACAGGGTTGGTGAGCAGTTTGGGTTGCAATAATTTGGTCCATTTGGCTCCAAAGGAATGATGTCATGTCCAATTTAGGCTTGGCTTGTGTTTAGAAGACTCTGGATTTAATTGAATTCAGATCATGGAAGTGGCTAAGATGTAAAAAGAAGGATTTTACTAACAATATCTATGACTGGGAGTGCAATCCATCTATCTGTTTGGGGGAGGGTTTTGATTGGTATAAGTATTTGGAGCTCCTTCTAAGGCTTGAGTTTCTTCTTGGGCGTGAAAGGCCTGAGGTATATTGCTTATGCAGTTTCTATTGGAGTCGAGGGGTGGTAGTGGTGTGTACTGCTGTGATTGGGCTGGCTGATGTTGATTTTCGCGCTTCCTAAAGGGCGAGCTGCTCCTTGCTGGCTTTGCTATGAAGCAGGTTATGCAGTAGCAGGAAACTTGTTGGCCTACCTCTTTGTTCCCGTTTTTTGCTGATATGTTTTCACCGCTTTTCTGTTTCAGCCTTTGGGTTTTCCTCTTGCTTCCTATTAGAATTAGAAGGCCTAACTCAATCCAAAAGTTATCTCAAGAGTTGAGGGCTGCTCTACCCTTTATAAATACTTGATTGACCATACCTCTAGCCAATGTGAGACTTCTAACACTTCCCTCTTCATCTTTCATATTTTTTTGTAGTTTGAGGCACCCATTATATATGCCCCGTATTTAATATAATTATTTGGTAAAAAATATCTCTCTTCAGGGTTGGAACCATCATTCACCTACAATATTTACTCTTAACTCAACAATGTGATGTACCAATTCTCAACGTATCTAAAGGGGGCATAGGGCAGTAAGGCACTAGCTAGAACCTTTCCCTCTATTATTTTCTCTCATGTAAGGCGCAAAGCCAATGTACCAGCCCATATATTAGCTTCAGTTGCTTGCAAGTACCAATCTAGGATCTGGTTGGAAAATACCCCAACTGAAATTGAGCAAGCTTTATTTGTAGATGCTGCACTATCTGATTAATATATGTGGCATTGAAATTAAAAAAAAAAGGGGGGCATAGGGCCAAGACCTTAAAAAAATTAATTTCATTACTGACTATGTAAATTTATATAGAATAATTTTATTCTTAGCCCACCATAATTTAGTAAAAAAAAAAAAAAGTAAAAGTACGGTCTCAATCGGCACCAACATATAAATTAACGGTGTTTAAAACTGCGGCAAATTATATATGGACAAAGTATCAAAGGCATAGTGGCATACCATTGATTGTATGGACGGCAACAAGACTCTCTGAAATGTTCTTCAGAACCCTGGACATCATGCAAATTAAGCTATTTAAAAGTATTATTTCTAAAACAAATTAAATACTCAAAATAAAACAATTAACATAAATATATCTTTTTGTATTTTACGTACTTACCCGCCACTACTGTATGGATCTCTCAGTCCATTTGAGAAAATGATGTTGCTACCAAACTTTTGAAGGACCAATTTTATATTCTGCCATTTGTCAATTGTCACATAACACGTACAATGAAGCATCATCCCGTTATATAACCTTATATGAATGTTATTGTGAGAAGAAAACAAACAAATACTTACATGACCACCATAGTAAGTAGTGACCCAATGCGCACGAGGTGAGACACCATATTTTGTGTGACACTGTTCGGCAAATGTTGTGAAGTTGAAAGGAGCAGGTTGGAACATACTATCGTTTCCTATGCCGATGGGCATCACCATTTCACTACATGTCTGAATTAGTACAAAGCAAATCATGTATTATTTTTAGATAAAAAATAATCTTGCATAAAATTAAAGAGTAATAATAAGACCCCCGCATTGCGACATATCTACCTTATACGAGTTTAGTGACGATTTTCAATTGCTGCTAAACAAGAAAAGTAAAAAAAGATGTTCAGCATCCTAAACCGCCAGAAAAATGTGCCGTGTGTGCCGATTAGTAGTCGGGACTCACCGCATGTTCAATAAACATTATTGAAAATTAAATAATACACAAAATATGTTATTTGTTTCAGGTTAAAATCCGATGATCTCACTTAAAGCCATCAAGCCAACCCGAGAGGATTAAGCCCGAAATGCAACAACGTAACAAAGTTTTAGACCAACAAAACTATTAATCTAACAATCTCACCTTTTTTTTATAAAAAATCTCACTTAACTACGCTAGTTAAATTATTAGAACTATGTTCGAAATGTTATGCCCGATTGCCAAAATGCTTTTGTAGGTACTCCACCTATTGTGCATCATGATGTGCTCCGCCGCAGGGAGAAAATTTTGATAAGTGATATAATGAGAAAATAAGAGAAAAAATAAGAGAAAAAAGTTAAAAAATGAGATATGAATGAATCAAAACTAAAAATTAAATAAATACTCAAAACATCTATTACAATAGTACCTGCCATCTCCAACCCACACGTGTCTCTGATACATTAGTAGGGCCATTAAATTTGCAAGTGGTGTTTCCGATGTAAGCCACAACGCCTGCATATATCTTACTGAGGATGTCACTCCCTAAAGAAGCTCCATCGATGCCACCACAAATTACATTCACTGGATATCTTGGAGGATGATTGTATTGAGCCGCACGAATGTACATGGACTCTAGGTAGTTCTGCAACTCAAAAGACGAGTTCAAGGGACTGCAACACGAGCTCGTTTGAATACCAGTCAGAAAGTATGAAAAATAACATATCTCAAGGCTAACTAGTCTAAAGAAAAAATAATTAGTACTTGCAAGTGTTGAATTTCTGGCTCAGAATGGAAAGACCATTTGGCTGAGAAGCTACTCTTTTGATTTCAGACTTTGAGTTTACTATTGTTTCGTAGCATGTTCCACTGGCTTCCTACATGGATATCAATTCCTCATCAACTCCCCTTATATATATATATATATATATAAAAAAAATTAATGCATTTGATAAAATAAAAATAGGAAACCAAATTATGGTAAATTACTCGGAAATCCCTTTTAACAACAGAGTAGTAAGCATTTTGTGGCGTCATATTATCGAAGTAGAGTATTGGAGCTGATGAGGCCAGGGCACCAATGGCCAGGTGGGGATATTTGAGCCTAAACCATGTAGCAAGCACTGCATATATAACAAACATTTATATTATGAACAATTTGCATACATATGAACAAATGGCAGTAACATTAGAACATAATTTTAAATTGCGCGTGGTCTGTAGCGTAAAGTGTTTTAAAGTCCATAGCAATGCATCAACGAATAATTCCGCGATGCAGGAGCAACTATAATCGCAATTTAAAACTCTGCACTAGGGTACATAAGTTGAACATAACACTATGGAATTGTCAATCTAAGGAACTAACTTCCACCATATGATCCTCCAACTACAATCACAGGGGAATTAGGGGCATGTAATGTCTTCTTGATGTGTATGAGCACTGCAGCATAATCTGCAATTGCTTGAGCAGAGTTAAAATACCCAAGAGTGTTGGCATCCTTGAATGCTTCTTCCCTTGATCCAAATGGTATTGATTTCCCATAATACCGGTGCTAATTATGAGAAAAAGCAAGGGTAAAAAAATGTCAAACTCAAATTGTTTACGGTAGTCAATCAAGTTTGAGCCGAGAATATATTCACATCTCTGTGAGTCTCAAGCTCAAATCCTTGAATCTGATCACTGAAATTTTTTGGTTACCTCTATGTATACCAAGAGAGCGTTCAAAGAAGGTGCGTTATCAACAAGAAATCCTATGTTTGTAGAGGAATTATCTATTGATGATTCTGCACCGAGGTAGGCAAGTATTGGGGCACTAGAATTTGCACCACCCCAGTACTTGAAATTGATCAAATATCTTTGTTGAAATGTTTGGTAGCTCTCAGGCTTATAGTTGAAGTGATCCAGAACCTGATTGTAGTAAAATGTTTTGACATCTTCTTGTGTATCATCATTTGCAATTGCAATAGGGTCGCGTAAGGTTGTTTCCCATTCAGCAATTGGGCTCAACCTTGGAATCTTCAATATATGTGCTGCAGTGAGATAAGATGAGAATGTGACAAAGATAAAAAGAAATGACAAAGCGTGGTGTTTCATTGCTAAAAGGAGAATAATAGTTGAGGTTTCTTTCTTTCTATTACACATGCAATGACTTCGTCATATATATGGCGTGTGATCCCATAGAGCAAAGTTTGCGTGTTCAATATTGTCTTTGTTTATATCGAATTTGAGAAATAGCCGACTTTATTTTTATAGATCGATAAAATTGACATATCCGCCAATAAATTGTACAAGTCTAATGTAACAAAAATTATTAAAATAAGTTTCAGTTTCTATATCACATTGAATAATGATCCTGTTTAAAAAAAAAGAATTATGATCTTTTTTTTTGAAAATGAATAATAAACCTTATTAGTTAAGAAAAGAGATGATAATACACCCAACAAATGGCTTCTCTCATATCACCATCTCTTAACTGTTTTCTATTAACAATTTAATCAAATAGGGTCCTCAAAGGTTAGCTCAAGTAGTAAGAGTTATGAAAGGTTGAAAGAGTAAAGGGTGAATGAGTCATCAGAGTTCAATATATCACGTATTTACACTAAAAAAAACAATTTAATCAAATGGCAAAGTTAGCGGAATTGTTCCGTTGTAATAAGAGGAAAGTTATTTTATGAACTAGCGGTAGAAATTAAACGTCGCTAGCTTGAGATTTGCGATGGAAGTTTCTGTCGCTAAGATTTGCGATGAAAGCTCCATTGCCAGTTTGAGAGGATAGTTTCCGTTGCTAAATTGAGAGGGAAGGTTCCACCTCAAATTTGAGAGGCAACGGTTCCGTAGCAATGTTGTCTGGTTCCTTGAATGAGCCATTTAAGAGGCTGGGTTGGTAATTCCCTGCTTGATTCCTTTAATTATCCTTTGAGCTGGTTTGTGTTTTCATTGAAAATTTTCTGAGTATTGTTGTTAAATCATTTGAATCTTGTGACAATTTTATATCTACTGCTAGCTTCATAACTTATCAATTAGGCAAGTTAATATTATGCAAATCGTTAGAACAAAATTAGAAGAACAAGAAAACAAGAAAGCAGAACTCAGCATATAAGAGTCACATATTGTCTTCAATTTTTTTAACATTTATAAAGTTTCTCCAATGAAGAATCTGTTAATATGACCCCTGATCACCTTTTCCTCATGTCTGCTTCAAAAGTAGGTTGGCTAGCTTGTAATTTCAGGTGGATAGTGGAAACCTAAAATTCTAGGGCGTTGGGTTTTATGATCACTCTATATTCGATCAAATAATGAAAAGTGAAAACTAGTGGTGGCTAGCTTGGATTTTTTTTTTGTGCTCTCTCCAAGATTTGTGGCCCTGAATAAGTCTATCCTGATTTTCAAAATGCAAAATGGCTCATGATTCAGATGTGAGCTTTGAAGTATGCTAACAAGGATTGAAGGGAATGATGAAAACTATGAAGATCCAAGACATTGATGTAGGCATTCTATTTTCTTTTCTTATAGCTTCCATCTAACCAACATTAATCACTAGAAGCATTTAAAAAACCTATGAGATGAAATTGCTAAATTTTTTATGGTTACACATGTCAATAAAAATTTCAGCTATTGCTTCTCATGAAGGTTTTCTAAATGCTTCTAGTGATTAAATGTTTCTAAAGTATACTCTCATTGTTTGTTAGATAGAAGCAATAACAAAAGAAAATAGAATGCCTACATCAATGTATTAGCTGAAATTTTTCCAAGACATCCGAATCTGCTGCTACATCATCACATATGTCCATGTAGAATGCTTATATGGGGCTCCGTTTTCTGTAATGAGAGTTAACAACATGGTCTAAAATCACCTTATTACTTTGCAATTAGGAACTAAAAAGTTAGAAATGTAGGGAGCAAAAGCAAAGGATCCATATTATATAGGGACTTCAAATAGATTTAAGCCCAAAAAGAACTTGTCATAATTTCACCAGTGTAGTCACTACTAAACAGCTCTGGCAAAGTGCCGGCTATAAAAGTTTATTGTGATAAAAGAATAACAATGTGCTAATGAGATGCATTTTCTGAATTTGACCTTTGAATAATCAGAGGAAGAAGCTCACACTGATGGAGGAAAATCAAGGGCGAGAACAAGGCAGCTTCAGTGTTTGTTGGACGAAGTTCTTAGCTTGCGGTGAAGAAGGGAGAAAGAGAAAGGAAATATATACTCAACTCTCAAGGCCGTTTGTGAAAATAACTAGCAGTCTCATTCTTATTCAAAATCTATATTTCAACTCACTTACTTTAACTAATTAACTCCGTCTTAAAAAGGTGCTAATTAATAAAAATCAAAATAGTTAGAGGGAGTGAAGTTAACTAGTTGATGATACTTAGTTGAACCAAAATCAAAACCATCAACTTCAAAATCAATTTTAAGGTAATGCTACACTTGTTAATCAAAATCAGAATATTGACCACTTCCTTAAAAGAATTCAGTAGAATAATTCAGGTGCATAAAAACTAACACGTGGTTAAAAAAGCAGAGTTACAAAGGTTGGAAAGTGTGTAAAAAGAATGTGTTAACTTAGCAAATAATGAATATATGAAAATGCAGTTAACACAGAAAGCTTTCACTGTTCAACACCTCTTACCCCTAATTTTGTTCTAGATTGAGTCCAACTCGAAAGAAATTATAATCTTGTTCATAAGAGTTGACAGACTTTAAATTTAAAGTACTCTTTCATAAAATTTAGCCTTAATAACTTTAAAGATGTGTCATGCCAATAAATTAAATTAAATAAAATGCTTTTCCTACTTCTTGAAAATCAAAATCAAATTAGTAGACAGTATAAAAATCTTGGTGCAGGCTACGATACCACAACACTTGTGTGGGTATGATACACGAAAAGGTTGTGGACCAATCACATCCTCCGTATTTAAAAAGAAAAAAATGAAAATATAAATTATTTTTGTTGTGAACCAATCACATCCTTCATGTATGATACATTGTGGGTATCATAGAAACCACCAAAAATCTTTACATTGTCCGTGCATGTGCTAACTTGGGAGTCCACTCATGGCGACTTCACCAGCTTCTACGGCGACAATACTGCAAATGAAGAACAAATTTGATTTTGTAAATGGTTCTACACCATCTTCAGCTGTGCAAGATTCTCTTTATTTTATCTGGAAACGTTGTAATACTCTGGTTTTGTCTTGGATCAACCATTCAGTTTCTCCTGACATTGCTACTAGCATTGTCTGGGTCGATTCTGCTTCAGATGTATGGCAAGATCTCTTTCTCTCAAGGTGATTTTGTTCGAATTTCACAGCTTCATTAAGAGTTCTATTCTTTGAAGCAATCTAACTTGGCTGTTACTATATATTTCATCAAGTTAAAGATTATTTGGGTGGGAGTTGTATGATTTTCATCCTCTTCCTAGTTGTTCTTCTGATTGTTGCAAAGTAGCTAAAACCATCAAGAAGTACTGAGAAAATGATCATGTTCTGTGTTTTTTATGCAAGGATTGAATGACAATTAAACAACCGTTCGATCCTAGATTTTGTTGTTGGATCCTCTACCTTATATAGTAAGGTTTTTCCCATGATTATACAACAAAAGCGCCAATTGCAGATTGGAATCTTTCCTGAAGCTACAGTTTCAGCAACCCAGGTTAAATCAAGCACTTTTGGTCGAGAAAAGTATAAGTAAAAGCCATTCTTTGACACATGTTTTCTCAAACATGGATTCCTACCTGGATTCAAGTCCAAGAAGGTGGTTAATCATGTAGCTACAGAGATATATGGTGCTCATTCTTCTTCTGGTGAATCCATGCTTGGCCTCACTCAAGAACAAATTCAAGGTTTGATAGCTCTTCCTTCAGAAAATCCCACTCCTACTTCTGAGTCATTGAATCTAGTCAGTACACACAATATTTCTTCTTCACCTCCTTCACTGGTAATGAAAAATCGTGGATCTTGGACTCAAGTGCCACAAAGCACATAATTTCTGTAAGATAATTTGAAGGCGTGGATGGTGGTCAGGGAGGTGAGCGTGTTGGAGGCGTAGGTGCAACAATGGGCCTGGAGGTAGTCCACTGATGGACAAGGGATGGGGGTAAGGTATCAGCGAAACAGTCATAGTCAGAGGTAGGGGAGGCACGCTGATGAGCAAAGGGAAACTGAATCTTATCAAAGATGACATGTCGCGATATTATTATTTTTCTATGTGACTAATTAAAACAGTTATAACCTCTGTGATTCAGGGGATACCCTAAGAAGACACACAGAGTCGAACATGGTTGGAGTTTGTTAATGGTAGTGGAAGGAAACAAAGGATAACAAAGACAATCAAACACACGAAGTTGTGCGTAAATGGGATAATGATTGTGCAAAAGCTGCGTGGGAGATTTATTTGACAACGCCTTCCGATGAAGGATGTTAAGGAGATAAGTACCCATTTGAAGCGCATGATGCCAAAAATAGGAGGAACAGACGAATGAGCAAGAAGGATGCGAATCATGTTGATAATAGTGCCGATTTTGCGTTCCACTTTGCCATTTTGGGAAGATGTATGTGGGCAAGTGAAATGCAAAATGAGACCATTATCACAGAATCAATGAAAAGCTGCATTATCATATTCACGCTCATTATCACATTGAAAACATTTAACATTTTATGAAAATTGTGTTCATATTTGATTTGTAAGAGAAGTGCACATTACAAAAACTTGAGATTTAAACGGAAACGTCCATAGAAAATCATAATAATCATAAAAAAAAAAGAACATAGTAACGATGACCTGAAGTACTCAAAACAGGTGATGTTCAAAGATCACTGTGTAAAATATCAAAGTGCATCAAATTAACATTTTTAGATGAATCAAAAGGCAACTGAACATGTTTGCTAACAACACAAGAATCACAAAAAGTCCTAGAATTCTAATATTCACATGTAATGAACTTGCTTTTATTAAGAGCTTGCAAAGCCGAATTATTGGGATGACCAAGCCGACTATCCCAGAGACCGGAAGTGAGGCCCGCAAAAGGTTAGGGAGAGGTGACTAGGTACAGATATCCATGACTGTCACATCTCATTAGAGGATCCCTGTCTAGAAGTCAGCGACCGAGAAGCCAAAAGGATTAAAGGAAATAAAAACGTTATTGTCAGTAGTGATTTGTCGCACAAAAATTAAATTCTTAATTATTTGCGGTGTGTTCAGAACATTGTTTAGGTTTAAGGTTTTATGTTTGTGGGATGTGGGTAGGGTTGAGTGGCCTGAACCCTGAATTGGAATATCTTGTCCACTGCCAACAATTAGTTTCTGATTTAAATGACTCAAATTAGAATAAGACAAGAGATTACATTGAGATGTCGCTGCGTGGGACAAGGCTCATGTGTCCATGTACCAAATGCTGTCGGGATGAGTAAGAGACATAGTATGCATAGCAGCAGCAATATCAATGGGTGCTGGTGAAGAAGTGGCAGTGTAGCCTGAGGACGCTGACCTAGGATGCCAGCTTGCCTCGCAGGACCAAGAGGACAAGTCCACTGAGATGTGAGATGAGGACAAGGTGGCATACCCCAAGGAGGAGGCATCCAACCCCAAGGATTCCAAGACAGATACTGAGGCGGTGGCTGCCATGGCTGAGGGGAGGCCAGTGCTGAGGTTCTAGAAGAACCATTTGAGCGAGAGCCACTGCGCTGTCCACGCCCTCCAACTCGTGCCTGGTTGATGAGATTGCGGCCAGATCCAGAATTGTTGTTGGAGCAACGGATGGAGCGCTACTGAGAGGAGTCATCGGGTTCCCACGAAGAAGCAGTGTGCAAAGCAGCGTGAGAGGCAGTGCTATGCGTTTTTGCCAAGCCGGATTCCTCCAAGGTGAGCATGGAGCGAGCCTGGGAGAAGGAAGGCAAAGGGTTGCTATGACGAATCAAAGTAGCAACACCTCGATAAGGCTCTGACAGACCAGATACAAGTTGAAGGACCAAGCAATGATTGCTGACCGGAGCACCAACATTCTTCAACTGATCAGAAAGTTGTTTGAGACGTTGGCAATAGGCAGATGCATTAGGAAAATTCTCCATGCGAGTGGATGAAAAGTTCTGCTCCAGAGCAACAACACGTGATTTCTGATTATCCTCAAAATTGTCAGCAATACGGTTCCAAGCCGCCATAGTAGTAGACTCTTTCTCCACAATAGTTTGGAGAATGTCAAAAGAGATAGTAGAATAGGCAGATGCCTTAGGAAAATTCTCAATGCGAGTGGATGAGAAGTTATGCTCAAGAGCTACACCACAGGAGTTCTGATTATCCTCAAAAATGTCAGCAATACGATTCCAAGCGGCCATAGCGGTAGACCCTTTCTCCATAATAGTTTGGAGAATGTCAAAAGAGATAGTGGAATAGATCCACAGAAGAACAGTCGAATCAAGAATTGTCCACATCTCATGATCAGGATCGGTTGGAGCAGGGCGCTCTTTTCCACATTGAGGAATGATGTGGTGAAAAACCCCGGTGGCACGAGCATGAACCTCAAAAAGTTCAGCCCACATAGTGTAGTTGTCCTTCTCCATCTCCAGCTTAAAGGGAATTCTACTTTTGATGTTGGTAACAGCGAGGGCGGGATGAAAATCTGGTCTCGCTGAAGAGGATTCGGGCGGCGGGTTATCCACCTTAGGAGTAGGAGATCCGGGAGGGGTGCCTTGGGAAGACATGATGCAAGAGTCACGTAACAAAGAGAGAAGGTACTGTTTTGATTGTGCAAGGTGATGCTGGTCACGGCGGCGTTGACGGCGAGCACGGCACGTAAGAGTGCGGCTGGGCGGTCAAGTGGTGGCGAGCGTGACGGCTGGATGCTCGCGGGTTGAGGAGTAACAAACAGAAGACAGGCAGCGTGAGGGACCAGTTCTGTGAGTAGAAGAGAAGAGGAGGCGGCGGCTGGTCAAGCAAAAAGGGAAGGGATGCTAGGCGGTGGCGCCATTTATTCTGGATCAATTTACCTAACTGATCAATTTGCCTTTTTTTAATTCTACTAATCTTTGTTTTTTTGAAAATAATTCTACTTAATCTTTGTCACCAAAATTGTCTCTTAATTGTCAAGTAAGTTCGCATACAGATTTTTGTATTATACATGATCTTTCCTCCAAGAAGATGATTTTCAAAACTATGGTGCAAAATGGGCTATTTCATGGTGTTACAAGTTACAACCCTTGCACACTATCCAACCACTTCCAAGCATAAAGTCGGTAAATAGTTCTGTTTTTACTTCCAATGTACCCTCATCAATTGACTTGTGGTATTATAGGTTAGGCAATCTTTCATCTCATTGTTTTTAGAGGGTAAGAACTAAGAACTTTTTTTCCATTTTTACCTCTCACCCAAACAAATGCTTGTGATGTAGGTCATCTCTCTAAGAGCATCTCTAATGCTAGTTCTTAGAGGTTAGTTCTTAAACTAAGAACCAGATTTCTAAGCATTGGAGATGACTGACGTGGAATTCTTAAATCTTATAAAAAAACAGTTCTTATAAGCAACTTTGCTTTATGAGTTATTATCATTAAGAAATATTTTTTTCTCTCATTCAAATTGTTTTATTACTATATGAGTTTTGTTTTTTTACTTTATGAAAATAAAATGTATAAATAATGTGGTGTGGTGGGACCAGATAAATAGTGCTAAAAACTCAGAGTTCACTTGTAATTGGATCGAAATATGTAAAAGTTGCTTGAGAGTTGCTTAAAGCATATGTGGTCGTACATGCCTACATAAATAGTGTTAAGAACTAGCATTAGAGATATGCTCTAAACATGGTTGTCATTTACTTCTGGTAAAACAATTTCTGCATCTCCCTTTGAACTAGTTCACGTTGACATATCGGGGCCATATTCTACCCCATTCCTTGCAAGGCTTTAGGTATTCTTACTATAGTAGATGATATATGTCTCGTTTTACTTGGATCAAATTAATGAAAACTAATTCAGAAGCAAAAACCATCTTATGGCCTTCATTTCACTTGCTCAAACACTATCATAAGGTCCTTAAAGTGGTATGATCTGACAATGGGCTTGAGTTTTCCATGCCTTCATTTTATGCTTCTAAGGGTATCATTCATCAGCTGCTGTCCTGTCCTGAAACACCACAACATAATGGTGTTGTAAACACCAGCATATTGTGAACACTGCTAGATCTCTTTTGTTTCAATCCAAACTGCCCTTTTTTTTTTATGCCCAGCATATTGAAACTGAAAACTGAATTGAATTAGAAACTAGGCAAGAACAGCACATTATGCAAAACAAATGAGGGTGTGATTTTGATGGTTCCTTTGACAGTGGCAGGAACAATAACACCATTATATTGCATCGCTGCCAGAAGGGAAGAACAGGGTGATCTTGCGGTGGTTCTCCGATTGAGCCATCGACGAACCCTAGCTTGTTCTTGGTCATCAAACTCATCTTCATTGCACGAGCCCAGTTGTGATAGTTCCCCTCTGATAATGGTGGAGAAATGAGAACAGTTGAAGGGCTTTCGTTGGGGTGAATGTAGAGAGCATGTGATGCTACCTGTTCATCTTGCATGGTGAAAGGGTAAGGGGTTGGGGTTGGAACCGCCACGGGAGTGCGCAGCAGAGCTCTCTAAGAAAGCTCTGATACCATAACAAATATTGATGCGGAAGGTAGAAGAAGAAGAGAGCAATTGAAACTGAAAAACTGAATTGAATTAGAAACTAAACAAGAACAACACATTATGCAAAACAAATGAGGTAGATCCCCATTGGCTGCAAATGGGTTTATAAGATCAAGCATGAGCAAGATGGCTCTATTGAGAGATACAAGGCTCGTTTGGGTTGAGTTAGGTCTCTCTAATTCTAATAGTTAGGCTTACAACTTCTGGTGAATGAGAGGTTTTTGTGTCTTTAGCAACGTCATTTAGACACCCTCTCCAAATCAAACTAGTGACGTAATTTTTGTCGCTAGTTCACAAAATAACTTTTCTCTTGTTGTAACATAACATTTCTGCTAACTTTGCCATTTAATTACATTGTAGATAGAAAACAAGCAGGGTCGTCTCAACCCTTAGGCCAGTAAAGCCCTTGCTTTAGGCCCCAATATTTTTTAGGCCTCAATTTTTTTATTAAAAAACTAGTATATATTTCAAAGGAAATTATCCAAGAATAGACCAATTAAATAGCATATGGAGTGCCTAAAAGAATGGATCTATTAAGTGCAACATTTATTTTTAATGAAATTCAATTTATTGTATATTTTGAATTGATAAAAAGCAAAGGAGGAGTGTGACTTTTCATTTGATCTCTTTGAATTCTTCTTCTTCTACTCTCTCCAATTCTTCCTCTACCTCTTGTATAATGATATTTTTGGATTTCTTTTCAACATTGAGAAAATAAGGTCTTTTTTTTTATGAACTCGAAAATAAGGTCATTTGATAATTAAAAGTTAAAAGAATATTGTCTTAATCTTGATCTTTCATTAAAACATAATGAAAACTCAGATATTGATGGATTGGATTTATTTACAGAATTAAACATCTTAAAAGAAATTATACATGTAGAAATGATACACTAATTGACTACTTAATTATGTAAAAAGAATTGATTCTTTCTCAAATGCATATATTGCTTATAGAATAATGTTAACAATTCTTGTAAGTGTTTCTTCTGCGGAACATAATTTTTCAAAATTAAAATTAATAAAATCATATATAAGATAAAAAATGTCTCAACAAAGATTAAATGGGTTGGTTTTATTATCTATTGAATTTTTTATAAAAGAAATCAATTATGATAATTTCATTAACGATTTTGCATCTCAAAAAGCCCGAAAAAAAAATCATTTAAATTATTTATATAAAGAATAATTTTATAAATGCCTCATTCTTAGAGTTCATTTTAGGCCTCAATATTGGTTGAGACTGCCCTAAAAACAAGAGATGGTGATGTGAGAGAAGCCATTTTATCTCTTTTCTTAACGCACGTGAGAAATGGGTGTTTCTTATCATGATAGAAGAACCCTATTCTTGATGGACTAAATACATGATTATGTTTTTGTTTTTGGAAAATTACTGGTTATCGATTTATCTGAAATAACTAATGAGGATCATTATTCTTCTTTTTTCTTTTGAAACAAGATTATTCAATGTCATATAGAAACCGAAACTTATATTAATTTTTTTTGTTACATTAGACTTGTGTAATTTACTGACGAATATGTCAATTTTATCTATTAAAAAAATTCGGTCATTTCTCAAATTCAACATAAATAAAGACACATTAAACCAAAAGTTAGAAGTCTTACAAAGTCAGAGACTTCAAAAATTAAGCCAAAAATCTAATAGGTCCAAAATCACACATCACCTATTGTAGAGAGGATAAGAATGTAATTAAGCCTTTATAAATGTGAGATTAAACTCCTAAAATTTTCTGAACTGGAGCAGAGTGTAGTTTTTCTATTTCTTGTATAATATTTTAACAAACACTACCACGAAAAGCATATAATTATCAATTATATATAATATTTTAGAAAATTTTACCCCTAGAGCTCATGTCTTCTTGAAAATTGGTTTTTAATAGAATTCTTACTAAGCTTAGCCGGCAAGAAGAGAGGTATAGCAATAAGATCAATCTTGGAACCATCAGTTAGATAAAGATGGTGGATGGAACCATCAGAAAAACAAGATTGGTGGATGGAGGTGGAGGGAACCATCGATTAACCACAGTGGTGGACAGAACCACCAGACAATTCAGATGGTTGACGGAACCATCGAGCGGGCAAGTTGGCGGATGGAACCATTGAACTCGAAGTCTGAAGGATTGACTATTATGATTTCTTATTATAATTTCCTCTAACTATTATGAGTTTTTTTTTACAACAAAAGGAATATTATTAATAAGAAAAGTTTCATGAGAACAACCCTCTAATTATTATGAGTTTTTATTAATTAGTATCTTTTAATGTGGGGAATAATGAGTTAACTTGACAAGTTTATCGGTCGAAATTTATTAATAGAGGAGGGATTGTGCACCTTTGGAATAGGAACATGAAGGTTTCCCACTAGCTTATATCCAATATCCCCAAAGAAAACGCGTCGCACAAACTTTTCGAAGACCCTATCCAACTAGATCCCAATATTCCTTGGAAAAGAAAGGTTGGAAGCCATCTAAACTAGGAATTGTGACCTGATTCCATGGATCTAAAGAGCCTTACACATCTCCTCCTTTATCACGAGATGATCTAAAATATTATTCTCCTTGTCTAAACCAACATGAATTTTGGTGTAACCCTTAACCCGTGACAGAACTGTTGTAATTTGGAGTTCATCCACCTCCATTAACCCAACCTTCATCGCAACCAACCTCACAAAACCTTGGTCGTCCTCTCTCTCTCTCTCTCTCTCTCTCTCTCTCTCTCTCTCTCTCTCTCTCTCTCTCTCTCTCTCTCTCTCTCTCTCTCTCTCTCTCTCTCTCTCTCTCTCTCTCTCTCTCTCTCTCTCTCTCTCTCTCTCTCTCTCTCTCTCTCAAACACACTCAGAAAATGAAGTAGATCACAGTCAATTGATCATAAAATAATAAGATGCATTGCCATGGGTTTTCCGTTTTCTGATTTATCATTGGAAAGATGTGGATATGATTTCTTTTAGCTCTGCTTTGTTTTAGTTTCAAAATCAGAAGGGTATAGGTCAATATTATGAGTTTATGAGAAAAAAATGTTACATCTTGGGTGTTGAGTTTTTGGGTTAGGGTGCTTGGTTTGATTTAGAAAGATATGAAGAACACTCATGAAGGTGAACTACATTCACAAAGATGAAGAACACTCATGAGTTTAGCTTATTAAATGTTTTTTTATAATTTTATTTTTCACTAGTCATTTTAATTTAATTAACAATTATACACGGGTAAAATAAAAATTCATTAAAAAATAACATGTGGCGTGCCATGTTATCTACGATTTACCATCAAGCAAACATTGTCAAAGCTCCATCCTCAATTGAAGACTAATTCCAACACTTGCTTAAACATAGGAACAATAAATAAACTTTTTTCGATAACAAACAAAAATTAAACCAACTTACAAAAGCATACCAATTTGACATTTAACCAATAACAAACAATAACAAAAAAACCTTATCAATTCGATCATAACCAAAACTTTATTCAAATATTTTCATTAATCAGCTCTAACAACTACTTTGAGTTATCATTTAAAACAACAACATGGAGGTGGTAAGTTTGGTATTATATGTATAGTTTGACCACCACAAACGCTTTGAGTAAATCCTTTAGAAATACAGGATATTTGGCAGTCCGCGGGGAAATAGCAAAGGCCTATGCAAACACCCTCTTCTGCTTCTGTTACAGGACCTACAACAAAAAATATTTTACAATTATATGCTCATGATTTAATAATTATGTACGTAAAATTTAAAGTTAATTATAATATGGTGAATTTCCATAGTAACTACCAAGATACTATGAAAAAATAAAAAATATAGTATTGTGAATTCTTAATAGTTGACACAAATCTCACTTACATAAAACTCATGGATTAACTATAAAGTAGAATTATAAATTTCATTCTTCAATTTACATGTTGATGATATATTTAAAATAGAACGTATGATATGAAAAGCACTTTATTCTTCTTACATGAAGATAGAACTAAAACAATGAATAAAATTCCGAGGATAAATTGTTGATGGGCTTGAAAAGACATTTTGTGAGATTTCACTTTTAAACTATATTTTATTTTGTGAAACCAAAGGGGAACATTATCTCATTATATAGTATTCATTTCAAAAAATATAAGAAAGTAGTTCTAAATAAGCGAAAATATCACTAATAAATGAAATAATTAACAATTTTAATTTATAATACATAATAACGCTATTATATAATATAATATATTATTAAATAGTATAATATATTATTAGATATTATATTATGTTATAAAATATTATATTATATTATAATATACTATAATATGTTATAATATATTATATTATAATATACTATGATATGTTATAATATAGTATATTATAATATACTATGATATGTTATAATATAGTATATTTTATAATAAGTTAGAATACTATATAATATATTATATCATAACATATTAAAATATAATATAATATAAAATACTATAATATACTACATTGTTAAATAATATTGTTTTCGAAAACACAAGATAATGATATCTAGATAGAAAAGATTAAAACATAAATAACTTAGAACTTTGCGAAGAATCAAAGAACGCAAACCACAAACCATGTCTTCCTCTGATCAATTGCCTTAAGAGCTCCAAACATTCTATTACACCCAAAGACTTGATCATTTCAATTACGGGTCTGACAGCTACACCACTTTCCAACAATGGTATGTGATGAATTTCAAGTATTGGGGTGGAGCTAAATCAAGTTCACCAACTTTTGCATTCCTCGGTGCTGAATCACCGTTGGATGAAGATATATACAATGTTAGATTTCTCAGGGATAAAGCTCCCCCTATTTAATGCTTTTATTGTATATGGTAACAGTGTAAGATAAGTTCACTGTGTGATTGGAAATCTTTATACTAATTTTAAAATAAAAATCATTTTTTTGGGAGAAGCTTCTTCTGAGCGTGTTTAGAGTGAGTGTTTTATGTTTTTTTCATGAAAAAGTGAGTGTTGTGTAATATTACAATTTATCATGTTCAATGCAAAAACTATCATCTCTCTAGCATCTTCAAAATTGATTTTGGATTTAAAATCACTTTGAAAATCTATATCTATATACTTTATAAAAGAACAACCTTATTATAAAGTATTAGACACATGACATTCTAAGGTTCATTCTCCTCCCACCCTCCTCATTAGCTGACAAGTATCACACCCACAGCAATTTAAAGAAATTTATTAATAGCAATGATTTGTCCTATAATTTGGTTTTGTTGCCCCCCATTAATTAAATTTACAAAATCATTTACTATAAATGATTATGTTCCTTTTTATCAACCTTCATATATCAATCAATCTTCTCATATATTCAAAATGTTTTTTTCCCATTTGAATTCTAACCAAGAATTCTAACCATTTGAATCAACCTTCTTATATCAATCAACCTTCTCATATCAAAGGGTATTTTTTCCGACTTTCTATTCAATTGACATGTTAGATCTGAATTTTTTCCGCTAACAAATTTTGAGTTCTTGGCTTTTTCCATTGCAGTTGATGATTACCTACAAAAGGTAATTTTCTATCGACCTTTTCATATCAATCGATCTTTTACCATCCTTATTTTGAAAGTTTTTAGTTTCAACCTTCTCATTTCAAAATGTATTTTTTCCGACTTTCTATTCAATTGACCTGTTAGATCTGAATTTAATATGTTTTTTCTCACTTTCCATTCAATTGACATGTTAGATCTGAATTTTTTCCTTTAACTAGTACTGAGTTCTTGGTTTTTTCAACTGTAGTTGATGATTACCAACAAAAAATATTTTTTTCATCGACCTTTTCATATCAATCGATCTTTTACCATCCTTATTCTGCAAATTTTTATCAATCAACTTTCTCATATCAAAAGGATTTTTTCCCACTTTCTATTCAATTGACCTGTTACATCTAAATTTTTTCCGTTAACTAATACTTAGGTTTTGCCTTTTTCAATTGCAGTTGATGAATTGACAACTAAAGGTGTTTTTTTAATGGAACTTTTCATATCAATTGACAGTTGATGTATTGTATTGTCTTCAAAATCATCTGAGGCGCGTGTAGGATCTAGGTGGCGAAAATTCGGCACCGACATGAAAATTCAAGCACCTCACATAGTTTGTTTTAGTTTTGAAATAATAGAAAATAAGATTATTGATATTAAGGTTGTTTATGAAAATATTTAATCTTATGTTCTTATTGAATGTAAATAATGCATTAAATGCTATATTCCTTACCTAAATGATATAGGCTTTAGTACAACATATTCGAATTATCCATGATGGTGGTCAATGCATTTAAAGAAATTTTTCTATGGAGAAAATTTTGATTTATGTATCAGTAGTTGTCGTATTTAATTTCCATTTTTAAAAAAGAAAACCGTTTTCAAATAAGTTTAAACATAAATGTAATTAAGCATTAAATCCTATATTCCATTCCTAATTCAAAACAATGTTATGACCGGTGAAAATTTTGATTTATGGATTAGTAACTGTTGTATTTAATTTCCTTTTTTAAAAAAGAGAACTGTTTTCAAATAATTTTAAATATGAATGTAATTAATGCATTAAAGTAATTATAATGCGGTCAAAGGAAAAACAATTATCATATATATAACTTTTAAAAATATAACCGAAAATGATATGCATTAATATCGTTAACTGATTTGTTAAAAATCATGATACAAATTACATTTACTGCATTAATTATAATCATTTAATTACAATAATTATTGCAAGAACTAATTGTACTTTTGGTCCTCCAACTTTGGTCTTCTTGCGAAAATCATTCCCAAACTTCAAAATTAGCAAAAAACGACCCTGAAGTTTACACCCGGTTGCAAAATTGTTCTTCCGTTAAATTTCGTCTAAAATCTAACAGAATATTCTGTTAAAAAATGAATTAAAAAAGGCTTAATTGCACTTTTGGTCCCCAACTTTGGCCTTCCTGCAAAATCGTCCCAAACTTTAAAATTAGACGGAATATTCTGTAGGATTTTAGACGGAATTTAACGGAAGACTAATTTTGCATCCGGGTGTAAACTTCAGGGTCGTTCTTTGCTAATTTTGAAGTTTGGGGACGATTTTCGCAGGAAGACCAAATTTGGGGGACCAAAAGTGCAATTAAGCCTTATTACAAATCTTTGCATTAAATATGTGTAATAACCAGAATAAGGCATATCTAAACCGAAATCAATACATAAAAAAGTACGAATCACTTTATTTTGATACAACCGCTTTTTTTATACAAATAATTTTTCTAGCATGAACTCACGCCAAAACAATCCTTTTCACCCCCACCTTCCCTCTTCATTTCTTTCACCCCTTTCACCAATTAAAGCATATCACTTTCACCCTACTCCCTCCTCACACCTTTCACCGAGAACAAAGTAGATCGAAAGATAAAGCTAGGGTATTCTTGGGGAAGATGAGGATAGAGCTTCAAAGGTTGAAATTTCCTGATTTGAAGAACCAGAGAAATTGTGAGGAAGTGAGGAGTGAAATAGAAATTGCAAATGATGATGAAGATGTATCGATACCTCCCATGTCTATGCTTACCACAAAAGATCTGTGTTGGCTTTCTCTGATTCACTGGCTTCATGGCTTCCTCTATTTCGCAAGCTTCTACTATTTTCCTCTGTTTCGTAGGCGTAACCCAAAAGATATGTTCCTCTGGTCGTGGTGGTGGCTGAGTGAGGACGGATCTGATTTGGTTTGTGTGGTTGAAGAATGGAGAGAATGAAGAAGAAGGTGGTGACTGAGTTTTCCAGAAAACGTTAGTCTTTTAGCGGAAAAGGGAAAAGGGACCAAAAATGTTAACGTAGATTAACGTCGGGGACTAAGAATGCTATTTTTAAAGTTTAGGGACCATGTTTGCACATATCGCATTCGTGGGGACCAAATGTTCTATTAAGCCATTTTTGGGTGTGATGCCTGGAGTAGGAGACCCAAAAGAATATTGACACGTGGCAATTTAAGTTATAATTTTTGTGTTTTACTGAAAAATGCAAAGGGATTTTTGGACAAAATAGTTAAAAGGTCAGGGACCTTAATAAAATTAAAAAGAACAATTAAAAAATTTATAAAAAAAAACCAAAAACTCAGAATCGTTCACCATATTCATGCCTTCAAACATCTTCATTATCATCTCCATCATCTTACCCAGAAAATAACTATTTTTTAATTTAAAAATAAATTATGAAATTTTTCTAATCTCTAATCTTTACCGTTTAATTCCTCATGTGAAATACCTTTTGTTTGAGCATGTCAAGCATAATAGTTTGGAAGACATGATTGACTGCTTCAACACCGGTGCACTCTGTGGCATTGCAAAGACATCAACACAAACGTTGTACTCGTCCACAAATTCCCCCAACATCAAACCATCAATTTTAATTTATAATAAAAAATCAACTCAAGAAAACCCTAATTTTGAAATTGGGATCGAGAATTGTGTATCCAGATGTAGGCTAGCTTCCGATTTGAAATTTGCACTGTTTAAATTAGATTGAGATTTGAAGTTGAAGTTGAACCAACAACCAATAGGAACAAGGAAACACTATCTACTTTCCCCACTTTTATAAGTTTCAAATTTATGAATTATTGAAAAGTTATTATAATCACGCTTGGGTGAGGTTCTTTAGGTGACAGAGCTAATTAGGTTTTGATATCTGCATGTTTTCTTCGTTACAGAAAGAATGAGAAAGAGATTTCAGATGAGGGATTAAAGGATGAAGATTAGAGATTAGAAATTTGTGTTCTGGGGGACTGAAGAGGGACACCAAATGGTGATAGAATATTAGAATATCTTTATCCATTTTAAGGATGTATGATAGAATCCCCTTAGTTAATGCGTACATCGTATATAACTTTATCATCATATTGTCTAATTATTCAATCAAAGTTTTATCATGGGCAAAAGGGTTTAATTATTAATTAACTTTGCTCCCTAATCAGGCAACATTGTGGTGTGCCACGTCATCCTTGGTCTACCATCAGGTAACATTTCCAGAGCTCCATCCTCAAGTGAGTTCTAATTTTCCAACATTTCCTTAAACTCGATAATAATTAAATAGTTTTTCGACAATGAACGGAAATTAAACCAACTTATAAATAGATAACAATATTTGACAATTAACCCTTAAATAAAAAAATTAAAAATCTTATAAACTCGATTATAACCAAAACTTTATTCATATAATTTTATTAATCATTTCTATCAACACTTTGAATTATCATTTAACACAACAACATGGCGGTGGTAGCGATGGTACAGAAAAAACACAATCGCCGTGAATATATCCTTTAGAAATACAATTTTTGTTGCATTCTGCGGGGTATGTGCAAGCGTCCAAGCAAGTTTTCTGTTCTGCTTTTGTTACGGGACCTACAACAAAAAAACAAATATCACAATAATCTGCACATGATTTCCTAATTTTATACGTTAAATTTAAAGTTAGTTATAATATGGTGAATTTCCATAGTACTCCCTCCGTTCCTTTTTAAGTGTCGTTTTAGAATAATTTTTTTGTTCTTATTTAACTGTCGTTTTGATGTTTTAGGTTCTATTTTGTCAATTATACCCTTACTTTTTCAATAACTCTACTTCACATTTTTCATAAAATTCTTCTTTCTTAATAACTATGAAGTCCTTTATGACTTTATGATTGGGTGAGAGTGGTAGATGGTTTAATGATATGAGAGAGTGAAAAAAAAAACTAACAATCCACTATCTTGGTTGGAGAGCTTTATAACTTTATGATTGAGATGTGAGAGGGTAGAATGGGAAAAACAACTCTAATAATCTACTATCTTGGTTGGAGAGCTTTATGCTAAAACGACACTTAAAAAAGAACGGAGGGAGTAACTATCAAGATACTATGAAAAAATAAAAATATAGTATTGCGAATTCTTAAAAATTGTTTCAAATATCACTTACATAAAACTCATGGATTAACTTTGAAGTAAGATTATAAATTTCATTCTTCAATTCACTTCTTGATTATATATTTTAAATAGAACTTACGATATGAAAAATACTTTATTCTTCTTACCTGGAGATAGAACTAAAACAATGAATAAAATCCCGAGGAGAAAATGTTGACGAGTTTGAAAAGACATTTTGTGAGAATTTCAAGGTTGAACTCTATTTTGTTTTGTGAAACTAGTGATGAACATTATTTCATTTTATACTATTTATTTCGCAACATGTAAGAAAATAATTCTTAATAAGAGAACATATAAATGCACTAATAAATGAAATAATTAAGAATTTAAATAAATAATATTTTCTATTTTTCCTAATTTAATTTTGGTCATGCCTTCATTGACAAACAATTCATATCAAATTTAAATTGGTAAGAATTTTAAATACATTAAAATTAGAATTTTAAATGCATTTATGGGTAATAACGGGGGATGCTTTCTAGGAGGCTATTTTTTAGGGATGGGGATTTGTTTCTAATGTATAACTACTAGTATATGACCCGTGCCTTGCACGGGGAATTAAAAATTATATGTAAGTTTCAAATTTTTATAAAAAATTGTTAATTTTATTTTGTTAACGTAGTGGAAATTTTATGTATTATGGCACATTTGTGTTTATTTCGTTTTGGTTGCAATGAATAATCTTAATATGGTAGTTTAAATCTTAAAATATAATTTTTTTTGTTAGGCGTAGTTGATGTTTCAAAGCACAGCGTTTTAAGGTTAATTTGTCGGCGGTGTCATATTAAGTTCTTGTGTAAACTATTTTTTTTGTTAGGCGTAGTCGATGTTGCAAAGCACGACGTTTTAAGATCAATTTGTCGGTGGTGTCATATTAAGTTCTTGTGTAAACAATAGAATATGTGTTTTATAGATTGAATAAATAATTGAGTCTTTATCTCTCTTCGGTGTTCTCTCTTGATCGATGTGCTTCTTGCTTGTTTTGATTCGATACCACTCTTTTCTGCCTCTCTTGCTTCTACGCTTTTTGAAGCTACTCTTTGGTTGATATTT
This sequence comes from Lotus japonicus, assembly GCF_012489685.1. Lineage (NCBI taxonomy): Eukaryota > Viridiplantae > Streptophyta > Magnoliopsida > Fabales > Fabaceae > Lotus > Lotus japonicus. The sequence continues at coordinate 23,293,480 of NC_080043.1, forward strand.
CTTCTCTTGGATTTTTAGCTACTCCTGTCACCGTGGTTCGTGTCTTTGAAGATGAATGATGATTCCTAATTTGATCGATTTGTCACCCTTAGGGGTTGTTTCTGTCTATAATGTTAGGTGTTAAAGCATGTGGTAATGCTTGTGGGTTTGTAGTCGAGATGTTTTTGGGTTTTTCATGTCTGGTTGGGATTTTTTGCCGGCTTGCTTTGTTGTTTAGTTTACTTTACCCATGTTGAGAGGGGATATTTCTCAACACTATCTATCAATATATTTTACTTTCAAAAAAAATATTGAATAACTAAGCAAGAAGAATTATAATGGATATTTTGAAATAATGAATCTTTTTTTTTGAAAGAAAATAATGAATCATTCAAAAAGTCTCATGTCACGCTAAATTATTTAAAATTCAAAGGGAGCTAGAATTTTTTTTTTTTTTTTAATTTGAACCCTAAATTAATGTATCACATAATTTAAATTTAATTCGTTTTAAATTCCTAGAACTATACTACTGTTTGAAAATACTTTCTAAGTTTTAAGATAAGTTGTTTCTTTTTTATTTGATCTAAAATAATTCATTTTAATTTCCTAGAATTTCTCTACTGTTTTAAAATATTTTAAGTTTCAATATAAGTTCTTGGTTTTTTATTTTGGTATAAAATTGAATAATTTATTTTTCTAAAGTAAAATATTATGAATTTAATGGATATGCACTGTCAGTGTAAAATAGTTTTACACTGACATCCAATTGAATTCCGTCAAATAAGCAAATATGATTTTGTTTTAATTAAAATTAAAAATTAATGTAACTCTTTCTCCTACGTGGCAAACATTGATTTGATGACTGTGTAAAATTATTTTACACTGACAGTGCATATCCATTAAACTCAAATATTATTTTAAGCCAAAATTATTTTATGTGAAATGTTCCTCCCCATGGGAGATTTTTACCCTATAATTTTTTTAATTTTTTTTCCTCTCTCATTTTTATCCTATAATTTAAACATACTACATATGTATTGTTGTTATTTATCATAAGTAAGTAGTTTTTTTCTCATATTTTTAAATTATTTAAAAATTCATTTTTAACATGCAAGTATTTCCATGTTAAATGCTCCTTCCATGTCCCCGAATGATAGCTCAAGTGATAAGAGCAAAGAGATATATGAGTTGTGTAAGAAGGTCGAGGGATCAAATCCTGGAGGATGTAATTTATCTTTTCAGTGTACCAAAAAAAATGCTCCCCTTCGTGAGAGGTTTCAATCCTCTAATTTAAAGATAAATAAATATATACTACATATGTATTAATGATTAGACTCTAATCTTCCCGTCACATATTAATCCCTAACTACAATATATACTTTTACACACACACACACACACATATATATATATATATATATATATATATATATAATTCTAAAATTATTCTGAAAATATATGAAAAAAATATTGAAATTATATAAGTAATTATTTTTAAATTAGTTTTAATCTTTAATTTTTATATTGTACAATATATATTTTTAATTTTTATACCATGTAATTTTAACATAAATGATTATAACTACATATAATAATGTATTGTAATTCTCATATGTCATATTTTGTATATATATGTATTCTAATTCTCATAGAGATATTTTTACTTTTAAACTTTCATATTATATGTCTAGAATTATTTTAAAAGTTATGTAAATGGTGTTTAGTTATGTTAAAATTTATTTTTCTATTAGTTTTAACATGAAACTATTTCATGTGAGATGTTCCTCCCCCATTTCTTTTTTTTTTTGAAAGATAAAGAGAAATTTCATGTGAGATGTCCCTCCCCCATTTCTTTTCCTGCAATTTAAATATAAATAAATGGAAATTATATTTTTTACACGAATATTTTTTAATTCTCGTAATTTTCATAATCAATTTTTTTCATATATATACTTACTTCTAATTTTCTTTTTTTGAAAGTAAACCACAAATCCGTTAAATGCCAACCGGAAATAAAGTCATTACATCAGAAATAACCAAAGGAATAGCGGGCATCAGGAACCTCCTCAACCCATACCGAATTGGCATAGGTTTCGGCGTTCCTTGTCCAAAAGTCCGCAACAGTATTACTTGTGCGCCTAACAAAAGAAAGAGTCACATAATCAAAAGCAAAAACTATTAAACAACAATCCTTAATAATAGAGCTCAAATAAGATCTCCCATCCTCCTTTGCCTTCCAAGCTTTGAAGAGTTGTAAGCAATCTGTTTCCAAGCAAATCCGACGGAAGCCTAAATCCTTGGCCAAATGCAAAGTCCATCTCATGCTCATTGCCTCCGCCAAGAGAGGGGAGATAATAGGATGAGGAAAGGAGCACGCCGCGACCATAACTTTACCTTGACTATCCCGTGCTATCATCCCTAAGCCAGCAATACCATTCTCATGAAAAGAAGCATCAAAGTTGCATTTTATTATACCTGGAACTTCTAACTTTCTTAAACATTATGAAAAAATTACTTAAATTATTTTAAAAGTTATTTATTTATTTATTCTAAACATAAAAATATTTTAATGAATGATTTTCATCCTGTGTGAACATTTTACAATGTAGCTATAACATGAATAAATGTGATGATATCTATCCTGATTTTCTAATCCAATGACATTCACTATCAAAATTTATACCCTTGTGAATTCTGATACGGGGAAGTATGATATATATAAATAATTATATTTTATGTTTAAAAAATAATAACTCAATAAACTAATCAACGATAGAATTTCATTGAAATAGATAAACATATCAACTCCTAAAATTATTAAAAAATATAAATGAGCACTTTAGTTCTATAAACATAAATGTTTTATTAGCTTATATATGAAAGCATTTTCATTATAATGTTCACTCCCGCTTTTCAAAAAAAAAAAATTAATGTTCACTCCCGTGTTATTATAACCATGCTTATTAACTTACAAATGTGAGTCCCATTAATTTGAAAAAATGACCCACGTTTTTAGTGGACGCTGCATTAATGTTTCTAGCATTATTCATAATAATTATGATGCTTCTTTTACCTTCTCAGAGGAGCCAAATCCATGTTATTAGCATTGGTTGTTTATAGGAAGAATATAATGCACAATGACCCCGTTTGGAAAAACAGCTTAATTAAGCACTTATGATCATAAGCGCTTATGACATAAGCGCTTATTCATAAGCTATTTTTGAAAATTTATTGAAATAAATTAAAAATAAGCTGTATATAAGCATAAGCTGTTTTTCATAAGCTATCCTGAGTAGCTTATGAAAATACGCTGAAAATAGCTTATGACAGGTCATAAGCTGTTTGCATAAGCTCTTCCAAACACTGGCATAAGAGCTTATGCTGTCAGATAAGCTCAAATAAGCTCTTCCAAACTGGGCCATTGGTAATGCTGCTGAAGAAGACATTTTGTAAGTCATAGTTAAACTACACTATACTTTAAACCACGTTTAATGAAAATTCAATATGAGTTTCTATAATTTATTTTCATACAACCATGATAACCCTTAATGAATTTTCATCTGACGGGTTCATGTTACCAAGATCCAAGTTGCTATGTTTGTATAAAACCATTCATGATGTTCAACTTAGACGAAATCTACAACAGATAAACAAATCTCTAACAATAAGAGTAAAAAACATACAACATAAATCAAATTGTTTCTATAGTTTCAGAAAAAAGAATTCACTATGTTATACATAGAGCTGGGAAATTTTTACATGGCCATATCAAACTACATTAAAACTCATAAAAGATGCCACGCGCTGGCTGTCAACAAAATGATTTCCTACTTGAAAATTGTAGGGCAAAGTTGAGTCCAAATATCTCCTTAAAAGTTCCACTCTTTGTAAAGTGTTCCATGTCCTCTATGTCAGTCCATAGGCGATGAGCCAGTTGAGTTGTAAACTCCTTTGCTTCAAGCTCAAAGGAAGGCACCATCTCGAATATAGGTTCATTCTACCAGATTTCGATTTCCTCTTCTGCATTTGTGTGCTCAATATCTGCCTCTCTTTTAAGCTATCTCATGTTTTCAACAAACAAATGTAAATTTTATTCATAACAATGAGTATAAATAGAAAGTTTAATCATAAAACCTCAATATATATGAGATGTTCCCTAGACTCAGGGGTCAAGGTTTGTCCACCTTCCAGACTCATTGCATTGTGAGAAAGTTTGGTTATTATATGACAACCTTTCCAGCTCTACTTCCATATAAATAGAATCTGATGGATCCCCTTTAGCAATTATGTGAAGCAAAATAAAAGTAAAAAAATAGAGAAGTGTGTCTTCTTTCTTGTGGCACAGTGGTTGAAAAAATGGCTGTGAGAAACTTAAATAAACTTAATGTTAATTTGGACCCTCATGACAACAATCAATTTTCTTCTACAGAGTACAGTCATAGAGCAACTGAGCATGTACATTGAAAAAGGTCACTAATCCATTATTCATTGAATCAATGGTCAAGAGCTTCAAAACAATTAGAACTCATCATAGCATTGAATTAAAGATAAAATTGAACAACTTTAATACACCAGGTGAGACCATTGAGCCATCACTTGATAGTTTAGTAGTCTTTGGGTTTCTTAATTTCTTTTTTAATTACTTACATGCTGATAAAAAATAGCACACTTCCACTTAGAAGCCTGCTCAATCCCAATCCCTCATTCCTCAGACCTTATTCATCTCACAAAGCTGCATTCTATAAATTTAGGAAGATGCATCTTGATGTTTAAAAGATCAAATTTTAGTTTTTGAAGGAAAGAAGAGTCTCTAAACACATCAGTGCCACAAGAATGACAGATTCTGCTAGTTCTGATTGGATGCCAAAAATTAAATGGTGTGGGTTTGTCTCTGACAGCTTTTGCTCCTTAATGGTAGCATGACTATCATCATAGCTAGTGTAACCATTTATTGCCCAAAGACATGCCACCCAAGTTCCTCAAAACGACTATCAACACACACACTGAATGCAATATATGAGATACCATCAATAGAAATGTGGAGAGAAGTTATAAACAACTGGCATATGAAAAAGAAAAAAGAATGTCGTTAAGCGTAATGGCAAAGAGAATGTCTTCATTATACAGAAGATTACCAATTTCCATTACCAAGGTATTGTAAATTATTAGGTTGAGCGTGTTACATTCAAGTGACTTCTACTGGAAAACCTTCTGTGAGTTTGGATACAATTCAACATTATATCGTATACAGAGTTTCTACGATCAATTTGGTTGATGTTGTGACCGCTAAAGTCCTATATTTAGCAAGGATAACATGATGTAGATTTTGTACCATAGTTACTTATGGACATAGTTTGGTAGCAAGCTTCAGAAGCTTGAAGCATTTGAATTTTGATTGATTTTCCAGAGGAAGCTAATCTGAAATGTACACAAGGTAGGAGCATTAAGAGATGAGTTTTGCTCATTTTGAATTTTGGTGGTTTATAAATTAGTTTTTGAGAAGGGTAATGCTTTCTCTCACTATATCGCAAACTGAAGAGATTATTTAAATTTCTTTAGGTAAATGAAAAGTTAAGGGATAGTTGCTTGTTCAATGTTAAAAGCAATCACAATAAGTATTGGCTCAGTGCCCTTTAAACCACCCAAAACAGATTCCAAACAACATTCCCTATAGTTTTCTTACTCCGCTGGCATAGTGATTGTAGAATAGAACCAAAATGTGACATGTCAAATATTCGCTCACTTCAATCTCTCGTTGACATTCTCAAAGACTTATATTGATTTAGAACTAAAAAGAACCAATGCAGAAATAAAGTGAGATGAAAAGGATTGCAAAAGGGTAAGAAAGTTAACAGGGAAAGCATGAACCTTGATGAACCTGCAACAACTATCGTCTCCTCCCAAGGACCTCAAACTGATACAATCAACTATGAGAATAAAGGTAGTTTCCATCACAAATATCAATCTTAGGAAAAAAGAATCTCTACTGATTCACTTTAACTACTCATACTTAAAAACAATTATTAGGATAAATTATCTGGAGAGACAACAAATACATCTTATCAAAAGCTCTTTGAAATCTCGTGCAAAACTCTATCTGTAGCATCAGATATGATGTTATGATAGACTAAGCATGCATTATTGACAAACATTGAGAGTTAGATTTTGATCAGCAAACAAACAGAGAATTAAATAGAGAAAAAACATCACAGGTCAAAAGTACTTAAAAATTGGCACAAGAACAGAATAGGATTTAGTTCTAGATATAGTTCTTCATAACTCACCTCAATATTATAGTTCGAGAATTCATAGCAAATGAACTTTAGGCAAGGTCCTGCAATAAGCAATAGTAGGGTTGGATGTGAACTTCATAGCAGTTGTTGTAATCTGAGGCTGCACCATGAAAACAAAAATGGTTCCTGGTATATGTGTGAAATATTGCAGGCGAGAGAACACACGCTTCAGAAATCGGCTTCCTTCCCCAACCTCTCTTGCTGCAACATATTATCACACAGTGAGACTGAATAACATGAAACTTAGAGGCTCATAATCTCAGTGTAGCGTGATTATATGAAATGAAATCATGCATCTTGAAAGCTAAAGCTTCAAAAACAAAAATAATAATTAATGAAACAGGTAAGTACCTTGATTATAGATATGATACTACTTTAAAATCAAAAAAAAGTTATTTCTTTTTGTAGACCATGGGATACTCTCCCTTCATATAGCCTATAACAAACTCTAACTGAAATATCAGACAGAAAGTATAACATGAAGATGCAACTTGAATTTCATTACATATAACATACATTACTTTAGCTGATTACATATGTTCATGCATTTAAAATCTGAACGTATTTAGCTTGCATCATTAGCTTCTTGGCAAGTATGATTATAAGTTATAACCACCGGATTACCTTAGCTTTCTGCCAAGTATCATTATTGAAAATGTAAGAGTATGTCCTTTCAAAATGAAATTTTAAAAATCATAACCAAAAAGAGATGACAAAATGAATCACTCTTCATATAATTTCAAGAATAAAGAAAACAATTGAGAAGAAAGAGGAGAAGAAATATGAGGAAACCTGAATTTAATAAATACTGGAAGAAGCATCAGCTAGATTGAAGAATATGGTGTCGACGGCATTCACAATGTCTCTCATGTGCTGCATCTTACTCCTTCTTCTTCTAGTCATTGTAAAACCTTAATGAAGCAAAAAACCATAGTTTTCATCAATCAAAATTACAAAATACCAAATCAAGGTGAGAGAAAATCACACATTCATTTCCTTAAATTGCATATGAAACTTAGGGATTTAGGAGAACAATTTGGAGGGACTAAAAAACTAAATATTAAAAGAAGTGAGAGAATTATTATTAAATAAATTTGAAAAATAAAGTTAACATCAATTAGTATTAATTGATTCCGATAATTAAGGTTCGAAATTCAATAGAGGAAAGGAAACAAAATTATTAGTCAATAATTTAAATCTTGATAGGGGGAGTAATTTAAGGTCAAGCACAAATTTGAATTCAAAAACACTAATTACTAAGGCCAGGAGGTTATTTAGGGAGTATAATTTTGAAGCTTGATAGGGGAAGTAATTGAAGGTCTAGCAAAAATTTGAATTCAAAAACACTAACCAGGACTTACCATGAGGTTATTTAAGGGTGTATAATTTTGAAGCTTGATAGGGAGAGTAATTTATGGTCAAGCAAAAATTCAAATTCAAAAACACTAATTTTTAAGTGAGGAATAAATGTGCGAGGGTATAATTTTGAACATAATATCTTTGAGATGACAATAATTACACTAAGTAGAAGCTTGATCGGGGAGAAATCAAAGGTAAGGATTTCTAGTCAACCCTCCCAATAACACTTCAGAGAAAAATCACATCCTTTAAACTTGATCAAGAGCAAAACGTAATAATAGGGGAAACCCAACGCCTAATGTAGCAAATATTCATTTCCATCTTTCACCAGTCACCAAATCTATGTAATTTGAATTCACAAACATAGTAATTTGTAACAATAAAAAAGGTTGAGAGAACAGTCAATAAAATAGAAAAAAGGAAGAAGGAAATGAACCTGGTCGCCAGAACCAGGAACGGATTTGGAGCTGCTGAGGAGGTGGTCGTCGATGACGAAGTAACGCTTCCGAGAGAACTGAACCTGCTGTTAGAAATCCTCCTTGGAGGCGTTCAAATCAGCGATGCTATCGACATCGGTAGCCACTAAGAGAAAACGGGGAGGAGTTCAAATAGATTATTAACAGAGAAAAAATAAACTCGTAAAGAGAGAACGTGTTCATCTCACCAGAGCATGGATGGAGTGGTATCGGCAAAAAAGAAACCCGTAGCCTTTGATCTTCCAGGGGCGCAGACTGAAAGGAGGTCACTCACGAAATGGAGAAGCGGCGATGGCAGTCAGGGACGGTGGGTTGAGAGAAAGACGATCGCGGAAGGGAAGGGAGGGGGTCAGTGAGGAAAAACTGGAAGAGGTGGATTAAGAATTGAAACGTAGAGAAGGAAAAGAAATGAGAGAGGGAGAAACGCGTTTTTGATAATAATTGGCATTAAAGAGAGGTGGGTGTAGGTTAAGAAGAAATGTGTAGGATAATAGGAATGAAGGAATGCATGCCAGGTAGGATTTTTTCATATATTAACCAATCAGGAGGTGCCACGCAGGCGATGATTGGGCTGAGATCTTTTCCTGAATGTATATACTGTTTTAAATGCAAAGATTTTTTGAATTTGAATTCTACTTTCCTTGATATGCTCCTGATTGGCTGTTCTTTTCAAGGTGGCACGTCCTTTTTTGAATTCACGCTTATTTGCTTCAAATAAGGAAGGTGTCGATGGACCTAGGATTCCTTCCTCTCTTGCTTGGCTGCATCGTTCGGGTTTTGAAGAGCGGTGAGCTGTTGTTGCATGTGATCAGGTTCATCTAAGGAGGGAGTTTTCTGGTATTGGGGGTGAAGTGGAGCAAGTGGATGCACCATATACTGTAGGAGTCCATGATTATGGGTTTTGTTTCCCTTGAAAGCGTGGTCGTCCGCGAAAGGTTTCTAGGAGTGGTAGGAAGAAGAAGGACCTCTCCGTTGTGATATTTGAAGATTCAGGCCCGTGGAAGCCAATGGAGATTACGTCGTTAAGGGTTAATCCTTTGATTTTACCTGAGGCTAATGATTCTGAGGGCATTATGACAAGAGCAAGGAGAGCTTCAATCGTGGGGCAAAGAGCTGGGGTGGTTTCTCATTGTTCTGAAGATGATTTTAATCATGCATATGTAAAGAATTTTGGGGATTGTGCAAGGGGATACGACTGTTGGGTTGGATCCGTTTTGGTTGTCAGTGATTGCTGGTTCTCTTTTCGGCCTTTGTTGCTGGTTGTTTAGGCTTTTTGACCTCTTTGGTATGGGTTTTGGGTAGCTGGGTTATGTTGTTGGGTTGGTTTTCAAGTCTTTTCAGTTTGAGGTTTTTTTGGATCGATTTCTTTGTATTTCGTTCCTTTGCTTTTTATCAATAAAACTCATTGTAGCTCTCAAAAAAAAATTAGAGTAAATTACACTCCACTATCTTGAGGTTTCCTTATATGACACTAAACTCCAAACTTACTTAAATATTACACTCCACCTCACCCACTATTAACTACCTGCAAATTTATTTACCAATTCATTTCACCAATATTTTCTTGCGAATTTTTCTTCAAATTTGAGTAAATGTTTTTGCAAAACTATACCTGCAAGTAATTCCACAAATAATTAGTGCAATTCCATTTTTTGCTTCTATTTTTTTTAGTCTTTCCTTCTTCTTATATTCTTTTAACATGATCCTTAAAAAAACTTTATGTGAAGCCACCTATGATAAATAAGTTAGATAATTATGTTTTTCAATCAACGAATGCATGATATTTACTTAACTTCTCATTTTAATGGTTTAGTAGTTGTAACTCATTTTCAAGGTGGCCGAATTATTGATTGCTTAGATTTTTAAGTTGGCAACTTGAACGAATCCTCGCGCCTTTAAATTAAAATTAGTCATTCAAATTCATTGAAACAAAGTAGAAACATTTTGAGAATAACACAATAAAATCAATTCGGAATCATAGCAATTTATAATTTTTAGTCTTCACAAAACTAATCTAAAGCAAACTAAACTTCAATTCTTAAAACACTTGAATTTTTATTTAAAAGATCATTTTAAAAGAGAGAAAAAGGAAAGATTAAAAGAAGAAAAGGAAAAATTGGAGAAAATTTCACTAATTATTTGTGGAATTACCTACAAATATAATTCTACTCAAACTTGAAAAGAAATTCGGAGGAAAATATTGGTGAAATAAATTGGTAACAAAATTCGCAGGTTATTAATGCATAATTGAAGTCAATATTATTTATATATAAAAAATTTAAAATTCATTAATATAATTCAATATATTTAACATCATAAAAGTAATAAATAATATAAATAGAAGTGAATAACTATTAATATTGTTATTAGTGCATACTTCAAGTCAATTGTACTTAGGGGTGTACAAGACCCCGCCCTACCCGCCAACCCGTCCCGGCCCAAGCCTTTAAGGTCGGGTTGAACCCAACCCGATCATTAAAAGATATCGGGTTCGGGTTGAATATTGAGTTATCCGGCTTCGGGTTGTGTTCGGGTTGACACTTTGGCCACCCGGCTCGTCCCACATATATATTTTATAAAATTTTAATTTGTTATAATGATCAAAATTTTAATTTTAATTTGTTTCACATTTCAAAATGTATGGTGGATATGAGAAGAAAAATTCTTGTGGGGATTCATACATTATTCTTTGGGCTACTTTTCCAAATGAATGTCACCATCCACTATACTTGATCATTTTGAAATCGTCTCCAAGGCTTTTTGGATAGACCATGGGTCCGCCGTGGCCATGATCACAGCTTACATGGGAATCGCATGTTTCATCAAGGGTCTTGAGAAGATGAAGATGCAGTGCAGAGAGAGGAAGCAAGTCTGTCTTGGGTAAATTCAAAAACTACCTTAGCTAGTAGCCCACGCCTTGTCTTTATTGGTGATGGTGGAGGTTAGGGGTGGAAATGAGCTGGGCTGGGCTGGGCTAGGCTTTGCGAGGCTTAGGCTTGGCCTACATTTGAAACTCGCAGCCCAAGCCTTGACATGTGGTCTTTTATAGGCCAAATTTTAAGGCTCGGTCTGGCCTTCTAGGAGGCCTGGCCTGGTCTACGAGCCTGTTCGAAAGCCTACTTACCTAAAAATAACCTCTTAAAGAGGCCATTAGACCTTGAGACTACTACGTCGCGAGGTAATAAGTCAACAGACTTATAAGCCTTCACAACTATCATTGAATTTCTATTTTGAATATTGGAGAATCCAATTAAAAAACTCATCCTCAACAATACCAAAGGATTTCTTCTTAGGAGAGAACGTTTTTTAGTTTAGGTTTTCATCTTATTATTTCTTCTCTTTTATTTTTTTTTGTATTTTTGTACTTTTTAGACATGATATATTAAATTTATTAATATGTTTTTTGTTACAAATAAATTTATTAATATATTAGTATAATATATTTATTAAATTATAAAAACAATTATGTAAATAGGCCGGCCGATCAGGCCTAATAAGCTTTTTTGTCAGCCTAGGTCTAACATTTTTAGCTTATCAAACTTTTTAAAAAGCCTAAGCCTGATATTTTTAGCAAATAAGCCTAAATTTTTTAGTAAATAAGCCTGACCTAGGCCCGACCTTTGGTTAGACCATAGACCCCTGACCCCTGACGAGCCGCCTGGCCTATTTCCACCCCTAGTGGAGGTGCAGTGATAGGGAATCAATGTGCACCTGCATTATTAAACATTGTCCCCTTCCATTTTTGTATGTGCATGATTCTCGGTGGAACTGTTGCACCATCTCTCTAGGCATTTTTGCCAGTTTGTTTTGCCCATTGGGCCTTGGCTGTTCAGCCCACTTGTTTCAATGAATTACTACCCAAAATGTGTTGCATCATTTCAATAAAGAAAAAAAAAAGCATCAAATGTGATTGATTCGTGTTCTTAATGAAATGGAAAAAGTCAGTTACCAAATATAATTCGTTTACTATAAGTTGAACTTTTAACAGCATATAAGCCTCCACTAGAGAGTAATTGATTTGAAAAGCATTTAGATTGTCTATGACTCTATTCAATGTATTTGCATCCCATTGGGGCCATGTATGGCCCAACACATACAAGGCTTAGGTTAAGTGTCTATTTGATTTGTATATACATGTGCTTATATATATTAGAAGTTTAGGGCCCGTTTGGTGACCAGGACAGGATAGGATAGGACAGGATAATAATCATATCCTGTTGTCATCTGTTGTTTGTTGCACCAGCAGGATATGATAACACTATCCTGTCTCCTATCCTATCCTGTCAATCATGTGTAAAAGTTATCTTGTGGGGGGAGCTAGGATAGAGCAGGATATGATACCAGTTATATATTTTCTTTCAGTATCCTAACTCTAAATTAATTTATTTCAATATTATATAATTTATAATTTACAATAATATTAATTAATAAATATAAAAATATTAATTTAACTAAAATAAAAAATAAATAAAATTATTATTCATAAATAGTAAAATAGACTACTCTTTTACAAATATTGATTTATTAATAATAATAGACTAATTTAATATTTTCATCTCCTATTATTTAAAAATTATTTATCTACTTATATAATAATTTAAATATAAAGTATTTTTGAAATAATAATATTTTTAATTTAGTTAATTTTTATTGGTTATCACGTGTCACAACTAAGTGAAAAACATTGATTACAAATATTGATTTTTTAATAGTAATAGATTAATTTTTTATTTTCATCTCCTATTATTTAAAACTACTTATCTACTTATATAATAATTTATAATTCAAATATAAATTACTTTTGAAATAATAATATTCTTAATTTAGTTAACTTTTATTGTTAATTATCACGTGTCACAACTAAGTGAAAACCAATCGGTTAACTGCATAATTTTATTTAAAACATATGTATCTTCAAAACAATAAAATAGGCTAATTAATAAAATTTAAATTAATTTAAATTATTTTAAAATATAGACTCATTCATGAAAATGTATAGAAATTAAATTTAATAGAATGATCAATTTTAAATGTATTTTTTATTCAAATATAAATCTGATACATTTTTCCTTATCATATCCTGTCCTTATCATGTGCACCTTAAACACAGGATATGATAAGAGTCTATCCTGCTCTTATCCTATCCTGTTGATATCCTGTTCACATATCATATCATATCATATCCTATCCTGACCACCAAACGGGCCCTAAGGCGTATCCAGGATTTTCTTGTTGGGGGGCGAAATATAAGACTAAAAATATCTTCATTGAATATTATATAAACTTTAAATTATAAAATATTATTTAAATACAACTCTTCATTGTTTTATAGTACTAAATTGACCTATTATTGTATCAATATAAATTTCTTCAGCAATTTCTCTCTCGATCTATATAACTAATAAATTTCTGAGAAGATCATCTTCAATTTTGTTGCAAAGCCGAAGTCTTGTCAACTTTCATTGCATAAACAGATTGCTCTCTAAATGCTGTTGAAAGAGAGAATGTCAAAACAAGACGTAACAATCTAACAACAAGTGGAAATATTGTTGTTTTTCCAGTTTCAACTAACTTCTGGTAAAACTCGGATAAAATGGAAATATTTCCTAAATTAGGATCTCGGTAAACATCTGAATGATAATGTCTTAGTTGGAACGAAAAATTTCTCTTTTCTAGCTCGGAAAAATCATTTGCATAAAACTTCTCAACAAGCTTACAAATTTTCTCATTGCCAAATGATTTAAAATTTTTCTTAGGAACTAAAGCTGAACTAAGTATGAGAAGTTCCACAACCTCTACATTAAATCTTCTATTTAATTCATATAGTTGCAAATCAATTGCAGAATAAAATACATATATCATATAATGATGTTCCATATATCTCCATCTTGTTTTTATGAAGATCATTACCCATAAAATAAGAGGCTTTCATGTCAGGAACTTCAACTTGATGAGTATCACAAAATGTTATAACATCTTTTATATAAAAATAGTTAAAGTCGATGAACATTTCAAAATTCTTGGGGGGCGATAGCCCCTGCCTGCCCCCACCTAGATACGCCCTTGCCTGTAGGAGACACACATGCTCTAAACTTAATTCAACCATGGGTTCCATTTTGAACTCACTTCAAAGTATTTCTCTTTTGTTTCTAATAACCTCAGTTTGTCCCTCTGCTTTCAACATTCCAAGGTTAGGAACTCTGCGATGAACCAAAGAGCGCAAACCACAAACCATGTCTTCCTCTGATCAATTGATCTATTGCCTGTAGACCTCAAAATATTATATTACACCCAAAGACTTGATCGCTTCAATTACAGGCTTGACAGCTACACCACTTTCCAATAAAGGTATGTGATGGATTTCAAGTATTGGGGTGAAGCTAAATCAAGTTCACCAGCTTTTGCATTCCTTGGTGCTGAATCACCGTTGGATAAAGATATATACAATATTGGATTTCTCAGGGATAAAGCTTCTCTATTTAATTTTTTTATTGTAAATATATATCGAGGTAAAAGTGTAACATAAGCTCACTGTGTGATCTTTTTACTAATTTTAAATCAGAATCAATTTTTGGGAGAAGCTTCCTCTATGCGTGTTGAGTGAATGATTTATGTTTTTTCATGAAAAAGTGAGTTTTGTTGTGTAATATTACAATTGATCAGGTTCAGTGCAAAAACTACCATCTCTAGCTTCTTCAAAATTGATTTTGGATTAAAAATCACTTTTAAAATCAATTCTTTAAAATGACTTGTAAAAATTAAATTTTTCATCCAAAATTAATTATGAAATTTCCCTATGAGAAATCAAACATACTTATTGTAGTTTCTGAATTTCAGCATGATCGATGATTGTTCCATCCAAGAACATAGAGATAGAATATAATACCTACAGTGAAGGGATTGCACAAGAGAGCAGGGGCGGAACTACGTTGGGGCAGGCCCTCCCAAAGGTTCTATGGAGATTGTATATACATAATAGTTCACATTCCATCAAATAAAATTTGTTAGGCCAGTGGTTGAGTCTCATTGTCATTGCTGGCATGGTACGGATTCGATCCCTGCCCACTTTCACAAAAGTTCTATTTTTGTTGAAAAAAAATAAATGCATTTGTACCGTGTGTGCTCAGCCCTCTTTTTTATAACTTTTAAGTTTTAAAGGTTGAAGGTTTTTTTTAGTAGATAATACTTTATTTATATATAAGTGTAGAAAAGGCAAAAACTAATAATTGAGAGTAAAAGAACATTTTCTTTTTTTTTTCAACAGAAAAACGTTTGAGAATGATAAATATTAAAAAACTAATTAAATGTAAATAATGTAATCAATAACCCGACCATAAAAATTTTAAAAAATGAAAAAAAAAATTAAACATCATTGATATATCTTATAATAAAATTTTAATGAGTATATAAATTAATATAATCATTATTTTATGTGTATATATGAATTTATTGTTAATTAAAAAGTTAAGTTTATGTTTAAAATATTATTTTGGCCCCTCATATTATTTTTTCTAGTTCCGCCACTGCAAGAGAAATAATCATATTTTCTTATTTATGCTCTGCTAGGGTTTTTTAATTCTTCTCTGGTCCTAGTCAGTCCTAGGTCCATAACAAGAAGTGATGTATATATTTTGTTAGTTTTTTAGTTAGATTGATAGATCTGTTAGTAGTAATGAATTATGTTAACGGTTTCATGTAGTTAGTCATGGAGAGGAATCATAATAGCAAGATAAGCCTTAGTATTATCATTCAATAACATGAGGTTCATTTTTACCAAGTTAACATCTACAACTTAGGAGAAATTTACTTATAACACCACCTCATATGCGAATGAAAGAGATATAAGGTTTAAAAATGAAAGACGTCACATCTATAACTACTACAAAGGGATAGCATTTTGCTACTATTCACATAAGGGTTTGTATTCAATGTGGTGGAGGTGCACCATAAGGAACTTTGCTTTTTACTTTTTGGTTTTTCTATTTGGTTTCACTTAAAGAATTAAATAGTTAAGGACATGGTAGTAATTTATCTATGTTATTTTCTTTTGCTGAGTTTGTTGGAAATAAATATATATTATATATTTTTTTTTGACAGAAAATATATATTATATATATTTATAGCTCCTTTAATTATTGTTTCAATAGTAGATATTCGTTAATATTTATTATGTGGATATTTATATTGGTAGTATAGATAATTGTAGGCGAAAATATTAGAAATAGAAATTTGAAATTAAATATTAGGATTAATAATAATTAGATATATGATATGGATTAATATTTCGGAAAATCCCTTATTTTTAATTGGATTTATTTTGTAATAAAGAAGATTACTATTTGTTTGAAATTATTTTATTTTTTTTTTTTTGAAACTATTTTGTTTGAAATTAGTATATTGTTAAATTAGTTTGAGTTAATCATGTTTGAATTTTGTATTTGTGATAGTATATATGAATTAATTTGTTAAATTTTGAAACTATTTGATATTTAAATAAACTCTGGGGATTGGTTGATGAATTACTTGAACTAAATTTATTTGGAAAATAGTGGTTTAAAATTTAAATTCGTAAAATGGTTGAACCCTGTTTTTATTACTTAGGTTTTTTATTTTGGACTCTCTCATGAATGGGCCAAAAAGGTTTTTTTCATTAAGAAAACTGATTCATAGGTTATTTTGCCCTGGTTATATTTAATACCTTTTGGGGAACCTTTTTTAGGAAGTTGATGGGAATTAGCTTTTTGTTGGCAGTATACTTTTTGGAGACCTTTTTACATGTTTCGTTATAAAAAACCTTTACGGGCTTGGTCTGCCCTTTGATATCGATATTTAAAGGGAGTTGATTTGGATTCATATCAGAAAGAAGCTGAAATTTATTTTTGAGAACCAAAATTTGTGGGTTGAATATCTGAAGCGTTTCTGAATTTTGATGGCGTCCTTTGTTGCAATTGATCCTGTTGTGACTTTGTACCCTCCAGATTACAATTGGAGGATCAAAGTGAGAGTTGTTCGACTATGGATTGCTGATGGGTTTGCTAGGGAAAACAGACCTGCTTCAATGGAGTTGATTTTACTAGATCAACATGTATGCTAATTCTCTTCATATTCCAGTGAAGCATGGATTTGGATTGGTTTACGAACTGATTGTGTCTCTACCAAGGAATGAAGCATTTTTGGTCCGATAGATTAGACTAACCCTTTTGAATCTCAACCTCAATAAGAGATCTGCTATCAAAATTGGCCTTAGATTTTGCTGCAAACTTCAAATTTGGCAAGTCATGAGGCCGGAGCAGGTGTCATAAGGACCATCATCATTTTGGTTTTTCTATACAAGGTTTCTACACAAGAACTATATGGGAGACATGAGAGACATCATCATTTTGGTTTTTTCTGTACAAGGTTTCAAGTTCTTAACTCAGAAGATTTCATTGATGATTGTGTTGCTGGGACTGGTGAGTAGTTGTTGAGGATGTCATTGGGACCGGAGATTCCTTCAAGAGCCTAATTCTGTTCTGAAGCAACACACCTCTTGTGTGCTCTTGATGCCACAATTTTGTGAAGTCTGTTATGCAGTTTAAACTGAGAGTTGCTGCAATTTTGATGCTACTAAAATTAAATTTTGTTATTTGGATTAATTTTTGAATGCATTATGCAGCCAAGCCATAGTTTGTTGAAGATGCTACCACTTTTGTAAGTGGTGATACTAATACCCTTGAAATTTTCTTTAGTTCTTTTTTAAATTATATAAAGAGTGATAGAGTTTCTACATCTTCTTTGTTGTGTTGTTGTATCAGAATTTCAGTGCAGCAAACTCTATCCACTTCTACCTCAGGTAAAGTTCACTTATTTTCCTATTCTAATCTTATTTTTATGACTCTTTTATCTATGTGTATGAAACATTTTCCTCTTTGGCTGCATATACTTTAGTGTTGAACATGTGATGATTTCTCAAGTTTCTCACTTTGCAAATAGGAAACTGCAACCGAGGAATCTATTGGGGTTGTGTATAAGTTAGTGGACTCAACTATTCCAAAGAAATTTCCTATATGTATTTTCTTTGGGCTTTCTGTGATATTGTGTGTTTTGACGTTTCTCATTTTGCAAATAGGAAACTGCAATTGAGGAACCAAGTCTTGCACCCCATGTGCTTGGTGGATAACATAAATGATGGTTTTGGATTCTTTTTAGTAAAATTGATGCAACTGGAGTTGTTGGAACCAATGACATGAATGAAAATTGTTTGTAACTTGTGAAAGGTGCATATGGCTTTTGAAAATTGTTGTCACTTGATATTGGGCTTGCCATAAAGGGGCTGTTTTGAAACTTGTCAAAATGTTCTTGCCACCGTTTCCTTTATTTTCATAATCAGGTTTGGCAGGGTTTCACGCACCAGAAAGATTCATAGTATCTATTAATTAGTTGTTACTTGGTAGGACTTGAGGTCTTTTTAAGTGAGATAATGAAATAGTCAGCAAATATTATATATAGTTAAAGTTATATAATATGGAATAGGCCAAGTTGCAAATATGTTATTATCCTTATCTTGCATTTTAGACAAAAGATTGGATTCATATTCATTGAATAGTTATGTTAGCTTGTGAATATTTTTATTCTTAAAAAGACTTGACTGGGTAATACTTGCTTGTCCCTTGGTCTTACTTGTGGTTCTGATTTCTTCAAATAGTGCACAGTTGTTAGTGTTTTAGTGGATGATAGCATCAGTCTTTTTTGTCAATCATAGGCACTTGACATTGGAAAATCAATGGAAGTGTTATGTTACAACTGATAAAGAATAATAACTGAGTACCTAGGTTGTGGAGCTCACACTATATGGGAATTATCTCTTACAAGTGATCAATTCGATGGAAGAATTGATCATGTTCTTTTGCTTAATTTTTTTTGTTCCAAATCTGATTTCATTTGTGGGTCTTTTAAAGATAAACTAACAGTCTACCTTCTTATTTTACATGTAAACAGTGGCAGAAATGAATGCTACTTCGAAGTTGCCTCAACTTGCTTCACTTTTTGTGATATTGAAAATTTCTTGGATCCACGTTTTCATCAACCCCTCAAACTGCTTTGTAAGATAACATTTGACTTGTAGCTTTCTATATTGTTGGTTTTTGTTATCAGTTAACTTCTATTAATACATGTATCCATCATGAATGATTAATTTAATTTCTTTTTGGACCCCTAGATACAAGAAGATAATGAAGAAAACTAAGAGGTATAACTATAATCCTGCTCAGAGAAGTGTCAACCGTTGGTTTTGCAGTACTATTATGGAGAAACAATTAGAATGCTCTTTCTTTGGAAGGACCCCATATGAAGCAAGAGGCTTCATGAATAAAATGAAAGAGTTTTGAAGGTTAGTGCCAAATGAAAAGGTTATGCTTATTTCAGTTTTAACTGTTACTGCTTTCTTTTTCCGTTGGAGTTGTTTTTGAATTGGGTATATGATATAATATGGGTGTCCTATACTCCTTATTTTTAGAATATTGTTTTATTGTGATTTTGTTTCTAGGAGCTATTCTTGTAGCTCATTTAACGCTTTGATTTTCTAGCTAGCAAAAATATTTTGTAACACCTTTGTTTAAAGCTTACGAAATTTCATATTTGTTACCGTCCATATTGTTTTTTTCTTCTTTTCTTATCATTTTGAAACAATGAGTTTCTTAATTTCATCACCATACATTTTTGTTAATTTGATGCAGACAAACAAAGAAAACACATACTTTAATGTTTGGTCCTTCGAAAGGAAGCTTTTTATTTATTCATACTTAGGCTGGTTCATGTTTATCATGTATGTTTTCTCTTCTATGAAAATATTGCTAGCTCAACTAAGCTCAAACCTTGCTGTGGGAATGTGGTTAGGTTATGAAGAATGTTGGCCTTAAAGAACTGATAGAATTGGGTTATTGGACCTTTGGGACTGCATATCACGGAAAATGGAAAGGTACTAATGTAGAAATTGAGCAAATTAATGATAGGTGTTTTGCTGTAAAGCCTAAGAGCAGGACCACTTGGTATGTATCTCATTATTATTGATTTGTTTTGATTTCTATAATCCCCTACTTTCTTTGGTAATTAGGAATCTATTACGTTGTTTTTGGTCTATGCATCAAGATGAGGGATGACTTTTGGAATGAGGCAATCAAGCTGACAGACTTGCACCATCCAAATATGGTAGCTTTCTATGGTGTTATGCTGGATGGCCCACGAGGCTCTGTGGAAACATTAACAGAGTATATGGTTAATGGTTCTTTGAGAAAGCTATGCAGAAAAATGATACGTTATGTGTTTATATATTTATCATTAAGATCTTTCTCCCGGAAATTAAAGACGCGCCAGGGATACCTGCCATTGCTGCAAGGTCCATTAAAAGTGTGTATCTCTGTTTAACAAGGTTGCATGGGTGTTTCATATGCCTTATATATATATATATATATATATGTCGTTTTATTTCTATTTATCAAGGTGATATCCTTCAACATCTGCCTTATGCCCTTTTTCTTACCTTGAATGCTATATCAGGAAAAAAAATTATATGCATATTATATTAGCCTTGGATTATCACGTGCTATCGTTAGTCATAGTACATTATTTATTTGATGTCTTCCTAAAAATATATTATTTGAGTCTACATGCCTGATGTATAGGTAGCATTATTGTGCTTACTTTTGAATCATTTGGTGGAATTTGTTTGATGCAGTTATAGTGTACCAGGTTTTGAAGAACTAATTCCTTTTGCTCATTATTTCTAGGAAATTTCATTTTTGTGCATGAGCATTAGTTTTGGGAGATGTACCTCATATAGTGCAAGTTAAACTAAAGGGGTTTTAACGATATGCTTGATAATGTGAGTTTCTTCTGTTACTTTGAATACTGCTGTGTAATTTCTCTCTTTTACATTGTGTTTCATATATGATTTTCTACAAATGAAGATTGTAAGATAAACTTTTTGTTATATGCAAAATTAAAAACCGAGGTAGAAATATTTTTGTTTTTGCAGCTCCTGGCTTGGATAATCACAATATATATGGTGTATGGAAGATTGATGATACAACTAATAGTTTCTCACTTTCTCATATAAATATGGTTATGTATTATTGAATAGTATTGTTAGAATTAGATACTCTCCTCATTCATCAAGAATTTCAATGGTTCCTGGACATGCCCATGTGCTATAATGTATTATATGCATTGTAGTGTAAAAATTTATGCATATGCATAAATCATCAGTCAAAAATGTTATATAAATATTTTTAATTTTAAACGTAGTTTTTTTTTGAAATGAATTTTAAATGTAGTTGTGATATAAAAAATTGATGAACTCTAATTGAATTACTATGTAAATTATTTATAGTATCAAGACATAATATTTAAACTCTTTTAATTACGTAATAAATTAATAAAATAGTAATAACATATAATTAAATTTTTCTCTCATATTCCATTCTATTTTTGTCTTATTTTCTACTGAACCAAACAACTAAAAAAAATCATTTGCTCTTCGTTTTTCCTCCTTTCATCTTCTTTCCTCTTTTATTAATTTCTCTTATTTTCACTTTACATCCAAACTCAGCATTAGATTCATCGAGAAAATAAAAAATAATATAGTTTAGCTGACATATAGTGAAAAAGAAATGCAATTAGTACTTTAATGTTATAAATTACATTTTGTTTTTACTCTTTCAAACCACTTTATAATTTTCTTTCCATAAAACCAAGTGTTTTCTATATGATATAATCCACTCATAGAAAAAAAAAACATTGGCCAAACCTAATCACGTCCATGCTATCGAACATTTTTAAGTGATTTGTCCTGGTACAACAATTTTTAAGTATAAATCACATATTCTTCATAAAATTTATTTTTACAAATGAACGAATATTATAGCAACGAAATAATAGTTTGTTTTTATATCGGATATTGATGATTTAATCACTGACTTTATATTCCTTTTATTCTCCAAATTATTTGAAGAGTCACACATTTAATTCTTATTTGAATTACGTTCAAAAATTGCAATTTTGGGGCACAACGAGCCCAGTCATCGTGATCATGAGCAATCCTCCTCCATGCCACCTCAAGAGTCCAACACTGCGGATCCAAAATCCAATTACAACGCCACTTCCAGGCGCCCCAAACCCCTGCCAAAAATTGAATCCCATGAGCCCCTCGGGCCATGGAAGAGAACCAAGAAATAATATTGTTACTGCGAAAATTCCTCCAATTAGTAGCACCCATTCGGCGCCAAAGGTCCCAAGAGAAAGAGCAGTCTCGGAGACAGTGGAGCCCGTCTTCGAGTGCATTCCTACACCTCCCGCAAGTTGCATCCGAGGCTAGGTGACAACGGACCCGGAGTTCATTCACAGGGATAGCATTATGCAAGACCTGCCAAGTGAACATACGAATTTTTTCCGGCACACAGAGCTTACAGGTCCAGTTTAACTTGCGGTCCTCAATAGGATTGTGAGCTAAGTCATTAATCCACTCATAAGCATCACGTACAGAGTAACACCCATAACTGCCATCCTTCCAAATCCAAGCATCTTCACGGTTCATGCAAAGTTGGGGTTGGACCGCCAAGAACTGAAGTTGCAGCAATTTTATTTATTAAAGTAACATGATTAAAGAAATACATTAAATCTTTAGACCGTGTCCGTGCATAGCACGGGATACTACCTAGTATATCTCATTTGACATGAAAAAAGAGATATAATAAGGGTGCGGCTGTCAAGTGGCTTATGTACCTATCATTGATACGTACCAAAATAGTGTCAGACCACTTCCATTACTCCTTTTGCAGCTATTTTTGATACTCCTTTTGCAGCTATTTTTGACGGCATTTTCTCTGGTACATGAATTTTTTTTTTGGTATGGTATATGAATGACATGTACCAATTATATGCTCACACCTGTCCATATTCTTTTATTCATTAATTAAAATAACATATTTGTTCTAATTTTAAATAAGTCCCGTAAAACTATTAATATTATATGTTTATCCTTTACTAACCCACCAATTCTTTAACTTTTCCTAACAAGTCAGGATGTCTAACCCTCTTCTCTGGCTTAATTCCTCAATCTCAAATAATCTAATGCTATCAATCAATTCATTCATATAAGCACAAGCTCAAGTCACAAGAATCATTTTTCTATTGACACAAGACTCGTTTGCTTCCACACGGTAATTGTGCTGAAATTCACCCTTTTCCATTTAGGGTTCTATCACCTCCTTGCCTCCATCTTTGCGAAAAGGTGAGATCTTACTGCAATTTCCGCTATATCTGGGCTTGGAAGCAATTCAGTTGAGGAGGATTCGTGCCTACTGTTGGAAAATGAAAAATATTGCTGCCTATTTCTGTTGATTCTGGATCTGACAAGTGAGTTTCGGGGTTTGAACAATTTGAAAGGTTGAAGGGGCTTCTGGGTTTTATTTTGAGTGAGAGCTTATGGGTTTGACTGATTTTTGGTTGAAGGGATTAAGAAAGAAGAAGAAGAAGAATGAGATAGTGGAAGTGGAGTGAGATTGAGTGTGTTGGGTTCTGCTAATGATTGTTAAAAGAAGACAAATAACATGAAGGTGAAAAATGTGAAGAAAGAACACTGATGAAGTCTGATATTGAAATAAAATTAGTGGGGTCATTATTGAGTTAACTAAATAAAAGAGGGGTCATTAAACAAATACTAAATGATTGAGTGTAAAATAGAAAATAGTATGATGTCATTACTCACTTATCTATGTTATCTTAAGTGTATTTATTTTAGTGGTACATGTCACTAATGTATGGTACACTCATATGGAATTGTGGGTACCGGAGCATGCACCATTTTTGACCACCACAAAGTAAAAATTGTGAATTTTGTTTTATCTTTATTACTTTGTGGTGTTAAAAACTGACACAAAAGTTGGTGTGAAGAGTAGTTTGAAAATCTTATTTGGGTACATTTATTGTAGGGTGTCTGAAAATCAAAATAGTCATGATGAGCACAATGTATATAAACCTTTGAAAGACCTACTTTTTCTCTATCTCACTTCTTATTACACTATACTCTCTCAGTTCTTTATTATAAGAATCAAATTGGATGTGCATCTTGGTTCTATATATAAGAACCAACTTGGAGTTTGTGATGAATTAATTATTTTTTGACAGTAACACACTTATTTATTTAATTGAGCTTTCTCTCTCCCACCACTCAAATAAACATTAATGTCCTATGCTTTTTTCTAGGCTTGAGCCTGATCTTCTTAAAAGTCTGATATGTAACCTATTAGTCTATTTAAAGGTTTGTTCCATGATAAAAAAACTAAATAGAAAAACAAATTAAACCTTTGTGTATATTGGCAACCTATCCATGCGATTTCTTTCGAGATATAAAAAGATAACCTATCATGGATTGACATGCTATTTATGCTTCTCCGATCCCATACTAAAAGAAAGATCAGTTGCCGGAACATTTAACTCTTATTCAGAACAGGTTCATTATTCCCTGGATGATTGTTTCTAAAGTTGAACAATAGAATTGTGCTTTCTAAAAGGCTAGGCAGAGCCTTAAGAGATGTAGAGTGGCGTGTGGTGTTTCCGAATGCGTTTGTGGAAATCCTCAATAGAATTAATTCGGACCACTACTTACTTCTTATTCATTTTAAAATCTCAAGCTTGGCGTCATCTATCCGTCTCTTTTGTTTCTTTGTTGTATGGGCGGGCCATCCTGAGTATCATAACCTAGTAGTAGAGAAAGATTGGAAAAATGGTGAGGAGAATATTAAAGGAAAACTTAGTAGAGTTCGAAATGGATCGGTTACCTTCAATAAGGACGTACAAAATAGTTTCCTGCCACACACGGTGCCAAATTTTATTCCCAAAATCAAGATTGATGCTCTTGCAGTGCTCAACAGGGGAGCTCTGCCGTGACTGCCATGAAGATGTTATGGTGTTGGGCTTGAGTGAAAGGGGGAGTACCTGTAGAGGATTTTTTGATTATCAAATCAGTGAATGAGCAAAGAAAGAATCCAAGAGTCTTAGAAGAATTCAGAAAATTCTAAAAATGAACTGCATGTTACATAAATGAACCATAGAACATGTATTTATAGGCTGGATATATATATCCAACATCCATGCAAGTGTAAATGAAGCCCTTAAGTAGAGTTTCCGGGAGCACGCTTGGCTTGGCGCCTTTGTGCTTTAAGTGTTTCCTCTCGACCCTATGTGAAGCCGCTTGAAAACTTTGCTAGTCAAATCGGGTTGGCATGTGCCTGAACCAGGTTGCGTAGGTCACACTTATGGTATATGCTTATAAGAAAACCCTCGCAGGTCGGCTACAACACTCGTCGAGCCTTATGTCTTAAGAGCCGACTAGAATAGACTGAACCCTCATTTTCCCTTCCTACCTTGGTCTGATCCACTTCTCGTAGAACCACCTTGAGCCTCGCATGACTGGCTTGAAGCCCCAGCATAGGAACGCCTCCATTCACCCTTAACCCTTGCTAGAACTATTGTAATTTTGGTGTCCATCCACCTCCATGGAGCCAACCTTCACCGCGACTAACCTCTCAAAACCTACATTGTCCTTGCTTTGTATCTTTGGCCCACTATACCTTTTCTCTCTCTCTCTCTCTCTCTCTCTCTCTCTCTCTCTCTCTCTCTCTTACACACACACACACTCACTCAGAAAATGAAGTAGATCATAATCAATTTATTAGAAAAAGGATAAAAGCTTTTCCATGGGTTTTTTTGATTTCTCATTTGAGGTTGGGTGATATTTGCGCTCTGATACCAATTGAAGGTATGAAAAACGATAGAAAGGGGGGGTTTGAATAGCGTTTTCAACTAAAAAATTTTCCCTCTTGAGATTTTGACAAATCTCTCGAATAAATAACACAAGGTGCAAAGATAAGAGATGAAGAGAAGCACACAAGTATTTTATCCTGGTTCACTTGATAAATCCCTCAAGCTAATCCAGTCCACCCGTTAAGGTGATTTCTTCCTTCTTAGAATGAAGGCAATCCACTATTCAATGTTTGTTACAACTGCACTAGCAACCTGCTCAGTGACTAACAATACAATGAACTAGCAAACACTAAGATTCACTCTCTTAGTCTTCTCAAGGAGCTGACCAACCTTGGTCCCTTAAGGAAATCAAACTAACTGTTTGAAGGTTTTGGGTTTACAATGAGTGATTCTGAAAAAGCTAAGGTAAACACAGTAAGAACTAGTGAAGAAAGATTGCTAAGAGAATATTGAATGGTTGCTTAAGCTTATACAAAGTTTCTTACCCGCTTCTTCAATCTTCAACCTCTATTTATACTCCAAGGATTAGGGTTGTATTCGCAGTTTGAAATGCTACCGTTGGAGGGCAAATCCGGAACTTCCAGATTCTGCTGTGGTTGAACATCTTAGGTAAGGTCGTCAGGATAGTGCAATTGCTTTTGTACTTGGACAGCGACGTGAGCCTTATCCTAGTTGACTTCTGATCAGACGACGCTTCATGTTGGAACTTGTGAAGCTTGGTGATCAGAGTCAGAGGGAAGCTTGGATCCTCTGACCTTCGTATCTTCTGCTTCTGGACATCAGAGTTGGAAGTACTTGGTCTTCAGAGCCAGCTTACTCTTGGACTTCAGAATCTTCACTACTTAGCTTCTGGACCTTAAGAGCTTCTGGACCTTCAGAGCCTCTGGACCTTCAGAGCTTCTGGTCTTCAGAACTTGAAGTGATCTCAATCCACATCAGAGCTTATCATCTTCAGAACTTCTGATGCATATACTGCTGTTCAATCAGAACATAGTGAGTGCGAAAGCGTTGCATTGGTTACTCTTGGGCAAATTCCTTCTGATAATTGTGAGTATTGACCAGAGTCAAAGCCTGTCATTTAAACACTCAGAAAACAATGTTAGAGTACCACAATTGTTCATACACAATAGTTATCATGTAATCATCAAAACATAGAGTTGTACTAGGTGACAAAATCTTGGTCTTACAGCTATCCAAGACCACCTAGACCGAACCGAACCCGCAAAAACCTAAGTTTTTTTGCAAACCCGGTCCGGTTAGGCAGGAAACCGGGTTTTTCGGTGAAAAAAAACGGTTCCTGGTGCTTTAGACCGGTCGGTTCCGGTTTGAGCGCCGAACCAGATTTAATAAAAAAAAAGGAGCCCAGACCCACTAACCCTAACTTAATAATATAAATACCCTAATCTCTCCCAAAAGAAACCCTAGCAACCCATGTGACTCCCAGCCGCCACCACCATTTCTCCACACCAATTCTCACCACACCTCCACCACCACTTCTCACCACCCTAGCCATCCGCGGCCACCACTAGCACCCAAACAGAGAGTGCGGTGGCTTCTCAAACCTCTCATCCCCGCCACTCCATACTAGTTCTAGCCCACAACACTGAGCCCCCTCCTCCTTCTCTTCTGCTTTGTTGTATGCACAGGAGAAGTTGGTGATGACGATGAAGCTTCAAACGCCTGTGAGCTTCACCGCGTCTTGGATATGCTCGATCTCTCCTTACACCCATCGCATCGATCTTCCTCCGACCGCTCCACTCAACATGATCGAAATCGCTCAGTGGTTCACTGCGTGTTCGATGTCTCCTCTGCGCCGCCACCATTTCTCTCTTCCCATAAGGCTCAACCACCACCACTTTTCCAGATCTGGAAGCAGTGTTTGTTAGATGCTTAAATTTTCCATTTTTCCTCTTGGATCTGGTTTGAGGTATTGTACATTTTGTGTATTGTAATATGAAATTTTAGTTAAAAAATTGCATCTTTTTCCTTCTCTTCCCCCTTCATCTACAATTTTTTTCCCGGTGCTTAAATTATCGGTCAAAGCTAACCGACCGGACTAAACCGACGTCCGATAAAACTTAGCCTGAACCACCCATCACTGGTGAACGGACGGCAGCGGTTCTGAAGGTTTGGTGGTTTTCACCGAATGAAACCGGCGATTTCGGCCCGAAACCACCCGGTGGACAACCCTAGGTGATATTACACTTAGGTTTTTCTTCTTCTAAATACTTTAATATGAATTTTTTTCTTCTTCACTGGAAGGATGTGGCGTGCCACGTCATCTTCACTGGTTTCAAAGAAAGCCCTATGTAATTTTATACCAATTTCATTCTTCAATTTACATGTTGATTATATGTTCAAAATAAAACTTACGATATCACAAACCCTTTATTCTTCTTACTTGAAGATAGAACCAAAATAATGAATAAAAGCCCTAAGAGAAAATGTTGATGAGCTTGAAAAGATATTTTGTAAGAATTTCATTTTTGAACTGTATTTTGTTTCGTGAAATTAGTGGCGGACATTATTTCATTTTAATTTCATTCAATTTTACACGGGAAAAATAAAAATTAATAGAAATTACACGTGATGGGCCGCATCATCTATGGCCTACCACTAGGCAACGTCCACCAGAGCTACATCATAAAGTGAAGACTTGCCTACATTTCCTTAAACGCATATGGACAATCCTTAAATAAACGATTATAAAAAATCTTATGAACTCAAATCATAACCAACACTTTATTCAAATTTTCTTAATCAGTTTTATCAACTATTGAGTTATCAAATAAATGTTTTTTTAACACAACAACATTCAGAGTCCATAGGTGGTTTACAAAAAACACAATAACCCTGAGAATATCCTTTAGAAATACAGTTTTGGTTGCATTCTTCGGGTCCTGGGAAGCAAAGGCTTAAGCAGGTGCTCGCTTGTTCTGCTTTTGTTACTGGACCTACTACAAGAACAAATTTACAATTAGCACATGATTTCTTAATTTTTTACATGAAAGTTAAAGTTAATTATAACATGGTGAATTTCATAATAACTATGAAAAAAATTGTTCCGGTCAAGAACATAGAATCAAGGCATGGTGCCTAGAGTGTGTCGAGTGTGATCGGAAATCTTAGGGAGATGAATTCCTAACTATTTAGAGAGAGAAAATATAACTGAATTTCAATGTTGTTATTGCCAAATGAGCTAAGAGTCCCTTACAATTGGTATTACCCTCCTATTTATAGGGGCTGAGTCGGGCCTCCGCGCCTTTAGTCTGTTTAAATGGGCCAGTTGGGCCTCGGGGTGCGAGGCCCAAAAGACCTGGGTCTGTCCCGCGCTTGAGTGTAAGCATCCTGGGCGAGGGACCCTGGGGTCTCGCCCAGTCCACAAGACACCGAGCTCGAAGTATGAGAGCTGAGTGTGTCTTTAAACAGAAGAATCTAAGGCGAAGACTATAAAAGACTAAACAACGCCAAAACTTAACAGAATAAAAAAGCAACTGCCAACATGGCCGAGAGAATAAAGTCGAAAATCTACGTATTTCAAACTTTTCGCTACACCATCCCTTCTTCAAGCAAATTGAGTCCACATGCAATCTCACGGCGATGGCATTCGACCCGCTCGCCTCGCCAGCCCTGCGCACGTGCCTTGAATCATGATATCTTGCCAAGTGTCATGCGTTCGCCACACGTTGTGCCCTGAAGTGATGCCTAAGTTAGCAAATCTACTGAATCTCAACTGTCACTTTTGAAATGTCTTTTCAAATCTCAACGAACCCTGCCAACCCAAATTTCGATCGATAACCTTCCGTTACTGTACCTTCCTTTTAATGTGTTACGTCTAAATCTGACATTTTTGAATTCGAACCAATCAGCATCAACGGTTACAACTTTTCGCCTGACACGTTGCCTTCACTTTCTATCTTCTCATCCTTTAAATTCTCTTCCCCACATTTCCCCTTTTTCCTTGTTAACTATCTCCCCACTCGCTCCTGATTCCTGTGCCAGCCTCCCTTACTAATCCTACGAATCTCTTGCTCCGCTTCCTGCTCTTCCTTCCACAATCCCTCCTCTGGTTAGTTATCTTCTCTTCTCCTTCTTATTTTTTATGTTCTCCGCAGGGGCTCTGTCCTCTCTCGAGGAAATCAAGGCTCACCGCTTGGAAACCTTCGCCACTCTCCCCCTTATCACGGAGGCACCCAACCAAGAAATCCTTGACCAATTATCTGAACGGTCAACCAGCGAATCTGTCTCTAACCTTGCCCATCAAGTCGGTGGGTTTTGCTACTCCTCCTTGCTTAATGACCTCCTTCGCACCACTGGCTACCAAGAACAAGACCGCCTTTGGCAGCACCGAGAGTTTAACGATCTCAGATACTCTCACTTTTTCTTTATCTATGAATACCTATTCCTTGATCTGAACATAAAACTTCCCTTCTCCCCTTTCCTCACCCTCATGTTGCGCAGCATCAATGTTTCCCTTGCCAACTTCATCTCTGTTCCTGAGCCTACCTACGATGTTTCGAGATTCTTTGCCACAGTGTTGATGTAGCGCCTTCTCCTGCCCTTTTTTCCCTCATTTTTGAGGTGGATCTTCAAAGATCTCAAGGTTGGATCGTCTTGGCCCCTAGGCCCGGTCGAGAACGATTCACTCCTTACGGGGTGGGCTCAGAATCTTATCTCGCTCGAAGATACTTCCGGATCGTTATCCACCCTGCCTACCCCTCGTTATTCACGGAGAGGGAAGGAAAAACCCTCCCCCAGGATCCAAATTGCTTCCCCGATTAGGTCCTGATTTCTGTATGTTTGTCGCTTACTTTCTTCTTCGCCTTTCCCCCTGATGACTGTTTTTCCTTTCCTTTTTAAGGTAGAACGATGAAGTTTTCTTCTGGTGAATTGTTGAGTGTCTTTGTTCTTAGCAGCTCCATGGCCTCTTCCTCTGCCCATGCCGGGGAGAAAAGACAGAGCTCGCCGACTGACGAAGGTGCTCCAAAGAAGAGTAAGGCGAGCGAAGCGAATCCCTCCGTCATCTCCCCTGTTTCTGGCGAAGAAGGCATCATTCCCATCCCTTGTTCCTCCTCAGATGCGGGCAAGTCTCCTACAGCCGATCACCAGGGCGAGGCGAACGCCTCTGCTACAGCTCACCCCTCGCCGTCTGGTGATCGCCCAAACTCTCCCACCAATGTTTTACCAACTCCTCCTTCTCCAAAGAATGTCGATGGGGGGAAGGAAACCTCGCCCGATCGCCCAAAGGGCCCCTCTAGCGACTCCAACTCCGATCCATTTTCCTTCCTTCTCTCTCATCCATATCTTGAGAAGTTGAGGGAAGTTCCCAGCCAGAACCCGCAAGATGTGGCTCAGGAAGCTGTGTCGAACCTTCTTCGCGCGGGTTGCCTGTTTGCCCAGGTAGCTTGGCAAGCTCGCCCCCTACCTGGCGCTGCTGAGCTTCGCCAGGAAGTGGAGACTCTGCGCGCCGCCAACCTTCGATTTGATGAAACTTGCTCCAACCTACGCCGCCAGCTAGCTTCTGAGGCGGAGAAAACGTCAAAGATGCAAAAGAAACTTGCTGAGGCCAAACTGGCGCGGGCCGCGACGGATGAGAAAGAAGAGCATCTGGAAGCCAAGATTGACGAACTCAAGCAGACCCTTGAAACTAAGGATGCCGCCCTCGCTGCTCAAGAGAAAGATCTTATCAGCAAGGAAGAAGAGATTGCCCAACTGCGTAAGGATTTATCGGACAGGCGCAAGGCTCTCGCCGACGCTCGTTTTGATCTAGAGTCCAAGTGCAAACTTCTAACCGATAACGATGCTCAAACCAAAATTTTGGAGGAGCTAATGAAGAACAACGCAGCCCAGACAGCAGCTGTTGAACGCATCCGGGGCTTCTTGATCGCTAAGGCTCAAGTCAAACATCTTCATCCTGATGTTAACCTTGACTCTTTGGGAGTTTTTAAGAAGATTACACCTGCTGGGCTGGAAGGTGCTGAAGATCCTCCGGGGGTTGCTGGCGTTGACCTAGGGGATGCTGTTCAAACAGGAATGAGAACATAGATAAAAACAATCCTTCTTTACTTATTTGGATTATTGTAATTTAACTTTGAATTGCTTTATTTCAGTTCCTACTTGTCTTTGCGTTTTACGCATGGTTTAATGTTTTCCGATTTTTATTCTCTTGTCCCCCCCGCTTTGTTTATTAATTTCTGAATTACGTCTGACGACATTGATGGTGTGCTGGGTTCGACTAGGGCTCTTGGCTCAGTTTCTGAACTGAGGCTTTCTTTCACACGCATATTTCCCGTAAGATCAAGTGTGGCCTCGCCAGCCTTATTAGGCGAGGACTTATAATTGCTCAGGGCCCAATGGCCATATGGGTTTACCCGAGTCTTTTGAGCCTAGTTTGAACAATGCTCGCCCATATTTTGGGGAGATTATCGGGATAAGAAGCTTATCCGCACACATCGCCGACGAGTGACGGCGAGCTGCGTCGAACTTTCCGGAGCAATCCCCAGACATCAAGGTCGTGTTGGGATTGCCACCTTCAGGGAATTTTTCCCACCGAGCCCTCGCCGCAATTCAGTGTGATTGAAATTGCTGGATACAAATTTTGTATTTTCAATCAGACGTGATAGTCAACAAACTCCCGAGATGGAGAACAAGAATGTGTCTTTGTTTTTCCCATTCAGGCACTTTCGGCCGACAATTTCTTTGAACAAAGTACAAAAGGATTTTTCCTCGCCAAGTCTGCTGCCAATCTTTGCATCAGATTCAACGTTTTTTATTGACCTCGTTAGTTGTAGTAGTACTTTAGACTGGCAGCGTTCCACGATCTTGGCATCCGCTTCCCATCCAAGCTTTCCAGGTGATAAGCTCCCTTCCCTAGGACCTTCAAGATTCTGTATGGTCCCTCCCAGATTGGGCTCAACTTGTTTCCCGTGATCCCTGTTCGTTTCTTAAGCACCAAATCCCCTGCTTGCATCTCTCTTGGTCGCACCTTCGTGTCATACTTAGCCGCTGCTCGCTGTTTCATCGCCGCTTCCCTTAGGCGAGCTTCGTCGCGTGTCTCTGACAGCAGGTCCAGCTCCATCGCCATATTCGATGCATTCTCGCCCTCAAACTTTGGCGCTGTTCGCCATGAGCTGTTGTCAATTTCCACGGGGAGCATAACATTTGCCCCGTATGTCATCCTGAACGGTGTTTCTCCCATAGACGAATGTTGCGTCGTGTTATATGACCAAATCACGACCGGAAGTTCGTCCAACCAGGCCCCCTTGGCATCCGAGAGTCGGCATTTCAATCCTCGCAAGATGACTTTGTTCGCTGACTCCGCCTGGCCATTGGTCTGAGGGTGTTCCACCGACGAAAATCTCCTCTGGATCCCCATTTCTTCACAAAATTCCTTGGTCTGATTGCTTGCAAATTGCGTCCCATTGTCCGAGACGATCGCCCTTGGCACTCCAAATCGGCACACAATCCGTTTCCAATAAAAACTTATTATCTTGGCTGCCGTTATGCTTGCTAAAGGTTCAGCCTCTATCCATTTAGTAAAGTAATCCACCGCCACGAGAATGAACTTCATTTGCGATCTGACAGTGGGAAAAGGCCCGACGAGATCAACTCCCCACATGGCGAAGGGCCAAGGGGAACTAATCACGGCCAATTGCTCCGGCGGGGCTCTGGGTAAATCCGCGAATTGTTGA
Organism: Lotus japonicus; assembly: GCF_012489685.1. Lineage (NCBI taxonomy): Eukaryota > Viridiplantae > Streptophyta > Magnoliopsida > Fabales > Fabaceae > Lotus > Lotus japonicus. The sequence continues at coordinate 23,327,077 of NC_080043.1, forward strand.
CATTTCTCGCACTTCCTTACAAATTCCGCACAGTCCTTTTTTATCGTGGGCCAATAAAAACCTGCCCTGAGGACTTTACCCGCCAGAGATCTTCCCCTAATGTGGCTCGCGCAAACCCCCTCGTGAACCTCCGTCATGACATCCTCATACTTTTCTGGCGGTAGGCACCTTAAGAGGGGCGAAGTGAATCCTCGCCGGAAAAGGATGCCATCGAGCAATGTGTAATGCCCTGCTTCTCTCCTTTGAGCCTTTGAGTATTTTATCACATCGCCTGGCTCACCCGCCAAGATATCAATGATGGGGTTCATCCAAGTTGCCTGGCGATCTACTGAGGCCACTAGTTCTCCCTCTATGTTGGGGTTGGTGAGTGTTTCCTGAATCACGCTTTGGTTATTCCCGGGTTTTCTGGTGCTAGCTGATGACCCTAGTTTAGTAGTGTTTTTAGGGTCATTTCTTAGTTTGTTTTGAGTCTTTTTGTTGAGTCTCATGTAGTGTTTCATGCATTCTCATGCATTTTTATCTTTATTTGTGTTTCTACTTTGTTTTGGTAATTTCATAGTTTTATAGGGACCTTTCATGCATTTTAAGTAAGTTTAAGACTTGCATATCTTTTCTACTTGAATTGAGGGTCTTTTGTGCTAATAAACTCTTGGAAATCCTAGATATTTTCCTTGCTTTGTTCCCAAGCAGCTAGGTCTGAAAACTGATGAAGAAAGAAGGTCAAAAGGCTTGGAAAATTGAAGGGAGGCTTAAAGGGAAGTTAAGAAGAAGGTCAAGAGGCTTTCTAGTATGTAGAGAGCGCTCAGGCGCTCGTGTTGAGCGCTTGAGCGCCAATTGGATCGATGTTTACATGATGCTAGAAAGGAATTGGCGCCTGAGCGCTCCTGATTGAGCGCCTGAGCGCCAATTACCTCCAGAGAGCTTGTTTTGGCTTGGAATTGGCGCTCAGGCGTGCTTAATTGGTGCCTGAGCGCCCAGACTCGACCTGTTTGCCTATAAATAGGCTTTTTGTCATTTCTTTTGTAACTTTTGTCATTTATATACATTCCTAAATAAGTTAGAAGTAGGGTTAGGCTCTGGAGCTTGAGGAGAAGCATTCTCGAAGTCCATGTTCTAGGTTTTATCCTTCTTTTCTTGTATGGATTCTATAGCCATGCTTGGCTAAAAACCCCTTTTGCTTTGGGTTCTTTGTTTGACTTTGAATGTTTTAGCTTTCAATCCTTCTCTATTCATGAAGTTCTGAGTAAACCCTTGAATCTCACTTCTATGCTTTATCTTTCAAGCTTGAATGCATGCTAGCTTCTTATTTTTCTATAATCATAACGATAGTTTGTTATAGAATTGGGACTTGTTGTGAGATTACTCCTACTATACTTGCTGCTAGGAATAGAGGAAGGGTTGAGGTTTGTTGGCCTGATTTGTATGCTTAGTGCTTCTAGCAAATGTTTAGGTTATCAAGGAATTGAACCTATCTTTTGATTAGGAAGGGTTTTCTTTGCGAGGCATCGAAAGATAACTAATTAGGCTAGAACATCAAGGAGAGACTCGGGACTGATTGAATAGGAAGGTTTGCTAAAACTGAAATAGTTGAACAAGAACCCAAGGCAATCTCATCTCTGTTTTTCAATCGTTTTATTACTTGATTACTTGTCTTTTTACAAACTCAAGAAACAACCAATTATTAAAACTGAATTTTACTTACTTTTCAACCTTAAACTTGAATCTTAAACTGAACTTCCACACCAATTCCCTGTGGTTCGATAATTTAAAACCCGGAGGTATTCGTACACTTGCGAATTGACCAACAAGTTTTTGGCGCCGTTGCCGGGGAATTGTTTGTGGTTTTTGGTTTAAGTTTTTAGTTTGTGGTTTTATTTTTGTTTTGAACTTGTCTAGAATTGGTGCTACTAATCTTTCTCTGTTTAGTATCAAACTTTCAGGCTACTCTCACAAGAGATACCACCATGGGTGGCCAAATGACGGAGGAGGAGATGCAAGCCCATATCGAGGCAAGAATCCAAGAGGGGATCACCTTCCGATTATGTGAACGGGAAGTTGAGAATACCAACCGGTCTCTTCGGGAACTCACTTCGGCTACCATGAGTTATGACTATCCCGGGAGCATTGTCTTTCCCGAGGGAGTGGGAAACTTTAAGTTGAGACCGGTATTCATCAACTTGGTGAGCCAAAACCAATATGGTGGAGGTACTTTGGAAGATCCACATGCTCACATGGAGAGGTTCATCCGAAATTGCAACACTTACCATGTGAACAATGTTCCGACGGATGCAATTCGGTTGAGCTTGTTTCCATTTTCTTTGAAGGATGCAGCGGAGGAATGGCTGAATTCACAACCTCAGGGGAGTATCACCCTTTGGGAAGACCTAGCAGAAAAATTCACAACAAGGTTCTTCCCAAGAGCTCTTTTGAGGAAGCTGAAAAAAGACATTATGAATTTTGTGCAACCCACTGAAGAAAATCTCTATGAAGCTTGGGAGCGCTTTAAGAAGCTCTTGAGGAAATGTCCTCAACACAATCTCACCCAAGCTGAATTGGTTGCAACATTTTATGATGGTCTACAATACTCTTGGAGGTTTGGCCTAGATGCGGCTTCAAATGGCGAGTTCGATGCTCTTCCCCCACAAGCGGGGTATGACTTAATAGAAAAGATGGCAGCGAGAGCCATGAACTCTGAAAATGATCGCCAAACCCGAAGGAGTAAGTTTGAAGTGGAAGCTTATGACAAGCTCTTGGCCTCCAACAAGCAACTCACCGAACAAGTGGCGGAGATTCGAATGCATATTAAGGAGACCAAGGCTGTTGGTGCAAGAATGACTTGTGTGGAGTGCAAGTCTTGTGGTGGACCTCATGTTAGTAACTTGTGTACTGTCAATGCTGAGAGCAATGAAGCCAAAGCTATCGCTCAAGGAAGCATAGTTCCATCCTCAAATCATGAACCTCTTGTCCAAACACAAGTTGGTGAAAATGATGGTGGCAAGAAGAGTTTGGAGGAGTTGGTTGAGACTTTCATCAACCGCATGAAGAACAACTACAAGAGCCAAGAGGTGGCTATCAAGAACTTGGAGAACCAACTTGGCCAGCTAGCCAAGCAAATTGCCGAAAGGCCTCAAGGTAAATTTCCTTCCGATACTATCCCCAATCCCGAACAAGAAAATTCTGCTGTTGTTACCACTAGGAGTGGGAGAGTGTTACACGAGTCAAAAAAACAAGATGAGGGAGAGAAAAATGAGAAAGTACAGGAAGAATATGAGGGTGTTACGGAGAAGAGAGTGAGTGAACCTATGAAAGCTAGAGTTGTGAGCACTCCTTCTCCTGAACTTAGTAAGATTCCATTCCCCAAGGCTTTGGTCAAGAAAAATCTGGATAAACAATTTTCTAAATTTATGGATGTTTTTAAGAAACTCCATATCGATATCCCTTTTTCTGATGCTTTGGAGCAAATGCCTATCTATGCTAAGTTCATGAAGGACATTCTAAGTAAGAGAAGGAAGTTGAGTGAGGTTGATGAAACTATCATGATGACCGAGGAGTGTAGTGCCATTTTGCAAAGAAAAATGCCTAAGAAGAGAAGGGATCCTGGGAGTTTTACCATCCCAGTGGAGATTGAGGGGTTGATTGTTGTTGAAGCCTTGTGCGACTTAGGAGCGAGCATCAACTTGATGCCGCTTAGCATGTTTAGGAGGTTGAACTTAGGTGAGGTTACCCCAACTATGATCTCTTTGCAAATGGCGGACCGATCCCTAAAAACACCATATGGGATTGTGGAAGATGTTATGGTGAAGGTGGACAAGTATGTGTTCCCCGTGGACTTTGTGGTGCTGGACATGGAGGAGGATGCAAAGATTCCTCTCATTCTAGGCCGACCCTTCTTAGCCACTGGTAGGGCTAAGATTGATGTTGATAAGGGTCAGCTCATTCTCCGAGTTGGTGAGGACAAAGTAAGATTTTCAGTTTTCAATCCTATTTTGCAAACTAACCTTAATGATGATTTTGTTTGTAATGTGATCAAAAGCTTGTCCAGGTCTTCAAAAGAGACCCCCAAAGTGAAGGAAAAAGATGTTGAGCTCAATCGAGCTCTCATCAAGCTTGTTAGTGAAAACAAGTATGGGGGGTCTAAAGATGAGAATTTCCAAGCCCACACGGCCCGATTCACTCAAGCTAGTCACCTTGTAAAGATGGAAGGTGTGACTAGTGATGAGCTCATGATTAAGCTCTTCCCTCACTCCTTGAAAGGGGGAGCAAGGATTTGGTATGATGGTTTAGATGATACCCCCTATTGGGAGGAGTTTTTCCAAAAATTTTGTGCAAGGTTCCTACCTTGCTCATGTGGTAAGAAGTGTGATGGTAAGGAATTTCCTTCCTAACATCAAAGGAAGGAGAGTCCACCTAGGACTATAACTTAGGGCTGCTTGGGAGACAACCCAAGTCTTGTTTTCTTTTGCTTGTTTGTTTGTTGCATTTTGCAGGGAATGAGAGCATGGATTTTGGAGTCGGAGGTGTATCTAAGGCCTCCATGGTAATTGGTAAAGGAGGTAAACTCTTTCCCTTAGTTAAGCTCATGCATTTTTGCATATTTTTCTTTTGTAGCTTTTATTTTTCTTTTATTCATGCATTGTTTTGTTAGAGTCGTTTTTGGGTCTTTACTTCCCTATACTCACATGTTTTTTCCCTTAGTCATGCTCTCTAGCTTGTGCTGGTTTTTGAAAATGTTTTTGTGAATACTTGTGTTGTCTTTTGGGGATGAGTGATTGCATGCTTTTTGGAAGAGAGGAGGATACTTCGGTCTTCCGAGTGTTTCTTAAGGATAGAGTTGGTGTGAGTCCATAAGGGTCCATCTTTGACCCTTCACCATAAAATTTCCCTGGAGGATCCTGACTCACTCGTACTTCTTGGTTCTGTATTGATTTCACTCTTTGCATGCTTTGTGATACTTGCACAATTCTTGAGACCTGTAGGTTTTTGAGCTTCAGAGTTTGTTGGCCTGAACATTTGTCCCTAGTTGTCCTTTTTGAGCCTATTGAAGATTTCTTTGTTAGCTAAATGATTGGGATGGATGATAGGTTGGATTTTGGGGAGTGTTGGTCCTTGCATTGATTAAAGTTGGAAATGTCTCTTGCCCCAAGTGTAAAAAAAAAGGATGAAGAAGAAAAAGAAAAAGAGAAAAAAGACTCCTAATCAAGTTGGAGTTGCAAAAAGAAAAAAACAGAAGAAAAGAAAGTTGAAAAAGGGGTCAAGAGACTTGTGCTAAAAAAGGTTTGTTGTTGAAAGCTCCGGGGGTTACTAATTGGACCACACTCAATATGTTTTGAAGCCTAGCCTTCCTTAGGGATCAACCACCTTGTACTTCACCAAGCCAACATTTCAACCCTTTGAAGTCTCTTTGAATTTTTGCATGTTTGATCTTTGTTGCTATTGAGTGAATGACATTCAGGACCTGTGAACTTGCTTGTGTGCTCAGTGCACTTAATATATATCTCATCCTAGGAATTTTAGATCTATATGCTTCTCATGATGGACTCTACACTTTCCTTTGTCTAAAAGTTGCATGAAGTGGATTGTTGTGTCTTTCTTTTGGAACCAGCTGTGGTTGCTAAATCCCCCGGTTTTCTTATAAGTATTCCTTGTTGAGCACTTGTGTTGGGAGCATTTCTTGCGCTTGAGGGCAAGCGAGTGTTGTTTACGCTCGAGGGCGAGCTGTCGTTGAGTATAGTGGTGTGATGACCCTAGTTTAGTAGTGTTTTTAGGGTCATTTCTTAGTTTGTTTTGAGTCTTTTTGTTGAGTCTCATGTAGTGTTTCATGCATTCTCATGCATTTTTATCTTTATTTGTGTTTCTACTTTGTTTTGGTAATTTCATAGTTTTATAGGGACCTTTCATGCATTTTAAGTAAGTTTAAGACTTGCATATCTTTTCTACTTGAATTGAGGGTCTTTTGTGCTAATAAACTCTTGGAAATCCTAGATATTTTCCTTGCTTTGTTCCCAAGCAGCTAGGTCTGAAAACTGATGAAGAAAGAAGGTCAAAAGGCTTGGAAAATTGAAGGGAGGCTTAAAGGGAAGTTAAGAAGAAGGTCAAGAGGCTTTCTAGCATGTAGAGAGCGCTCAAGCGCTCGTGTTGAGCGCTTGAGCGCCAATTGGATCGATGTTTACATGATGCTAGAAAGGAATTGGCGCCTGAGCGCTCCTGATTGAGCGCCTGAGCGCCAATTACCTCCAGAGAGCTTGTTTTGGCTTGGAATTGGCGCTCAGGCGTGCTTAATTGGCGCCTGAGCGCCCAGACTCGACCTGTTTGCCTATAAATAGGCTTTTTGTCATTTCTTTTGTAACTTTTGTCATTTATATACATTCCTAAATAAGTTAGAAGTAGGGTTAGGCTCTGGAGCTTGAGGAGAAGCATTCTCCAAGTCCATGTTCTAGGTTTTATCCTTCTTTTCTTGTATGGATTCTATAGCCATGCTTGGCTAAAAACCCCTTTTGCTTTGGGTTCTTTGTAAGACTTTGAATGTTTTAGCTTTCAATCCTTCTCTATTCATGAAGTTCTGAGTAAACCCTTGAATCTCACTTCTATGCTTTATCTTTCAAGCTTGAATGCATGCTAGCTTCTTATTTTTCTATAATCATAACGATAGTTTGTTATAGAATTGGGACTTGTTGTGAGATTACTCCTACTATACTTGCTGCTAGGAATAGAGGAAGAGTTGGGGTTTGTTGGCCTGATTTGTATGCTTAGTGCTTCTAGCAAATGTTTAGGTTATCAAGGAATTGAACCTATCTTTTGATTAGGAAGGGTTTTCTTTGCGAGGCATCGAAAGATAACTAATTAGGCTAGAACATCAAGGAGAGACTCGGGACTGATTGAATAGGAAGGTTTGCTAAAACTGAAATAGTTGAACAAGAACCCAAGGCAATCTCATCTCTGTTTTTCAATCGTTTTATTACTTGATTACTTGTCTTTTTACAAACTCAAGAAACAACCAATTATTAAAACTGAATTTTACTTGCTTTTCAACCTTAAACTTGAATCTTAAACTGAACTTCCACACCAATTCCCTGTGGTTCGATAATTTAAAACCCGGAGGTATTCGTACACTTGCGAATTGACCAACACTAGCCAACTTAGCTAGGGCATCAGCCCTTTGATTTTGTGTCCTCGGCACGTATTCGACCACAATCTCCTTTACTCGACTCATAAGCGATCGTACGCGCTCTAGATACTTTATCAAAGCCGGTTCTTTGACCTGGAACTCCCCATTAACCTGATTTGCCACTAACAACGAGTCCGTCCTTACCAACAAACTGTCAATTTGCACCTCGATCGCCAGCTTTAGTCCTGCAATTAGAGCTTCATATTCCGCTTGGTTGTTACTGGCCTTGAACTGGAATCTGAGAGATTGCTCCAACACCAGTTCTCCCGTCCCCTGCAGTGTGACTCCGGCTCCACTTCCGTTGTCGTTCGACGAACCATCGACGAACAACGTCCATTGTGTGTTTACTCTTTCTCCTTCCTCGGGTGTCAATTCTACCACAAAATCTGCCAAGGTCTGCGCCCCAACTCTCCCCCTTATATCATACTGCAATCCATACTCAGACAGCTCCACTGACCATGCGACGAGCCTTCCTGACAAATCTGGTTTCTGCAATACCTGTCTCAAAGGAAGGTCAGTTCTCACCTTTACCTGAAAACTTTGAAAGTAGGGTCGCAAACGTCTGGCGGTGACAAGGACGGCGAGCGCCGCCTTTTCTATCTTTTGATACCTCATTTCGACCCCTTGAAACGTGTGGCTCACAAAGTAAACTATTTTCTGTTTCCCGTCTACCTCCTGAAGGATTACCGAGCTGATCGCGTGATCTCCCACGGAGAAGTACAAATGCAGGGGAAGACCTTGGACGGGTTTCGAATGGACAGGTGGTGCTGACAACATTTCCTTGAGGCGATTAAAAGCTTCTTCACATTCTGGACTCCACTCGAATGCTGCGTTCTTCTTAAGGCATTTGAAAAACGGAGCTGACTTATCACCCGAATGAGGCAGAAATCGAGACAAAACTGCGATTCGCCTGGTTAGCCGCTGCACCTCTTTCACATTGCTTGGGCTCTTCATCTCCCGTATTGCCTTGCACTTGTCCGGATTAATCTCAATCCCTCTTGACGTAATCATGAAGCCTAAAAATTTACCCCCTTATGTACCGAAAGAACATTTCTCCGGATTGAGCCTCATGTCGTGCTTCCGAATTTTGCCAAAGGCTTCCGATAGGTCCTCGTGGTGAGTCGACCCCAGAACTGACTTAACGATCATGTCATCGACGTACACTTCCATATTCCTTCCTACTTGCCCCTCAAACAGCCTGTCCATCAGTCGCTGATACGTCGCCCTCGCGTTTTTCAACCCAAAAGGCATGGTCTGATAACAGTAATTTACCCTTGCAGTCATGAAAGCCGTTTTTTCTTCGTCAGATGGATGCATTTTGATTTGATGGTACCCCGAGTATGCATCCATTAAACTCAGAAGTTCATTCCCGGAGGCTCCATCCACCAGTTTATCTATGCTAGGTAGAGGGTAGGAATCCTTCGGACATGCCTTATTTAGGTCTGTGTAATCCACACACATTCGTCATTTCCCGTTTGCTTTTTTGACCATTACCACGTTCGCCAACCAGGTAGGGTACTTAATTTCGCGAATAAAATCCGATGCGAGTAGCTTGTTCACCTCCTGCTGGGTCGCCTTCTCCTTTTCATCGCCCATGCATCGCCGAGATTGGGTTACCGGCTTCGCCCATGGATTCAGTGCTAATCTATGACAGATGAAGTTCGGGTCTATGCCAGGCATATCCTTGTGACTCCAGGCGAAAAGGTCCAGGTTCTCTCCCAACAACTTTGACAACCTCTGCTCCTGGCTTTCACTTAGCCTGGTCCCTATTTTGAGTATCTTGATATGTAAATAAGTAACACAAGAAAGGGGGGTTTGAATTGTGTTCTTAAAAAATTACTTGTCAAAACTTTAGTTTATGAAAAGAAGATAAGTTCTTAAGAAAACTGTTATGGTGACTTTTCAAAAACCGTTTAGTGCAGCGGAAGTAAGTAAATAAAGCAGAACGATCAGCACACAGGAATTTATACTGGTTCACCCTAAACGATTGGGCTACGTCCAGTACTTGGCCACCACCAAGATTTTCACTAGCAAGTATCAAGGACTTCTCCAATACAAGTATTAGACAGGACTTCTCCAAGTATTATCACGGACTTCTCCAAGTATTGTACAGGACTCCTCCTAGTATTATCACGGACTTCTCCAAGTATTGTACAGGACTCCTCCTACAATCAACAAGATTGTTTGGCTCTACAAGAAATCTCTTCTCAAAAGAGTTAGTGTAGACAATTTATGGCACTGGAACTCTCAAGTGTTTTGGGTTCTGAAAGGACGTTGGAACACACAAGGGTTCAGAATCTAAGAGAGAAGTAAGAGAAGAGATTTGACTCTTTTAAGGTTTGGTATTCTCTCTTGATTTAGCAGAGGTATGAGATCGGATTTGACTCTTAGGAAATCTGCTGTGAGCTTTTAATGCTTTGAAGAATGTTTGGAGTAATTGCTCTGAGTTCTTTCTTTTCTTGCAATAACTTTTTCTCTTCTCCTTTCTTCAATCTTCAGATATGTCCTTTATATATGATCTTGCTAGTTGTGTAGCCGTTGAGACACAAAATCTGGCCGTTGTTTGTAGCCGTTGTGAGTGTCATCTAACCGTTGATTCAAATCTCCGGTTGGTAGCTTCATTAAATGCATGCTGCTGTTCAAAGCTATCCTTTAGCCAAAAAGGTGTACTTTGTCAGCTAGTAGGTGGTGATAGCTTTGGGCTACTTTGCAGAAGAGAGACATTTTGGAAATGTGATGTTGACGTGTTGTCCTTTTTCCTTTTCATTGGTCATCGAGACTTCTCTCTTCAAAGGTAAATCAGTTTGCACGTGACCGGATTAGTTTCCTTCTGACTAAGCCATGGGGCAAATAGTTGAGATACAATTTTGACTTTCCCGCTCAAAGGCTTCTTCTGAAATTTTGAGGTATGACGTGGCATGAAACGATACAGAATAAGTGTCTTCCTCGTTTACTGGACGATGCGGTCATATCTTGCGTAGACTTCTTTTTCCTTATAAGGCTTAGACATATTCGTTGAAGCATGTGACCTTATAATATATATTTCCTGAAAAATGTCATTAACATCTGGAATTAGATTTTAGTAGAGAAAAGTATTTATAAAAATTGTTAGGATCAAAATAAGATTGAAACACGTTGTAACACGTTTGAACTTAACATATCTTCTCGCCAAACTTCAACTCTTTGGTTTCTTCTATCGGGGTGGGTCTATTGACTCGCCCCTCGCCCCTCGCCCCTTGGATCCAAGCTGTCCTCCCGAGCCTCTACTTTGTTACAACGATGTCCTGTTGAGGCGTTTTTCTTACGATACCGATCCACAGCGTTACAGTAACACTCCCTCGCAACCCTTTAATCCACCACAATCCGTCCTATTCGCCCGCTCGCCAACGGGTACTTCACTGCTAGATGAGCTGTTGATATCACGGCGCATAGTCGGTTCAAAGTGTTCCTTCCAATGATCGCGTTGTATGAACCTTCTGCCTCTAAGACCAAGTATTTTACTGTTAGTTTTTTGGCATCCTCGCCCTCACCGAATGTGGTATCAAGATCTATGACTCCTTTTACCCACACTCATTCACCTGCGAATCCTACCAAGGTCCCTTTATACGGGATAAGGTCTCCTTCTCCTATTCCGAGCTGCGTAAATTCTCCGCCATAGATGATATCTGCTGAGCTCCCCTGGTCCAGGAGCGTTCGTTGTACGTCGAAGTTGTTAACCCGAAGGGAGATCACGATCGGGTCATCCAGATGTGGTTTTAAACCGAAAAAATCAGCAGGTGAAAACGTGATGTCTGGATGCTGGAAACCGAAAGGCGCTTCCGCGACCACATTTATCGTTCTGAGGTATCGCTTGCGCGCTGCACTAGTGATTCCTCCTCCGCTAAAGCCGCCGGCGATTTTGCCTACCTCGCCGATCGTAGACGGTTTGCTGCGCTGCGCCTTAATAGTCTTCCCTGTTGTTATCAATTTCGCAACTGCATGCTGTAAAGCTCTGCATTTTCCGGTATCATGACCAGAAACTTGGTGATAAGCACACCACTCCTCCGTCATCCTATCCCTCGCCGAAGAAGACTCTAACTTCCTCACGGAACCTCGGTAGCTTTTCCTGTATAATCCGCTAGGTTTTAACGCCGCGTCCACTATGGTAACTGCCTCATCTTGTTGTTCCAAACGGCCAACGACTTCACCGATCAATTTTTGCCAACTTCCGTCAGCCTCCAATTCTGGAAACTGCGTGCTCACGCTTGCTGGCATTTGCTTGTCCTGCTCATCTCGTTCATGCAGGCTTACGTCTTGTTTTGGCTGATCGCGCAAACGCTTTGACTGTCTTCCACGCAATCGATGATACCCTCCCATCGAACCGATTCCAATGGTGGCTCCTATCAACTCAAGAAAATTCCACAAGAGATTTTGCACCTTCCTTGAAATCGTGATCCACGTTGTCCGGGAATTGAAATCTACTGATCCCCACAGACGACGCCAATGTTCCGGTCAAGAACATAGAATCAAGGCATGGTGCCTAGAGTGTGTGGAGTGTGATCGGAAATCTTAGAGAGATGAATTCCTAACTGTTTAGAGAGAGAAAATATAACTGAATTTCAATGTTGTTATTGCCAAATGAGCTAAGAGTCCCTTACAATTGAGCGCCAGGTGAGGACGCTTGAGCGCCAGCTACACGCTCTTGGTGGCTTTTCAGCTTTTTGTAACCCCCATTTGAATGCTTTCTTCAATTCCTTTGCATCTTGGCCTTCCTTTTCCATAAGTTACCTGCTGCAGCACTAAAGGACCAAGACAAGGAGTAAAATCAAGAAATTCAAAGGGCTTTTAACCACCTTAGTCCCCACAAAATCATGGAAAAACTCATGCAAGTCCTAAACTAGCGTCTGAAGGCGCCTCTTTCTTGCTTGAGAAAAATAGAGAACAGTACCGGATTTGCTTGCCTTCAGAGTGCTTGCTTTCGTGAACGGTTTGAGAGTAGAAGTCATATGCTCATCGGCAATCAATGACTTAGGCAAAGATTGAACAAGTTGGAATGCAGAGGCATTCTCTTGTGCAACGGCAGTTTGGTCAGTGATGAAAACAGTGTTCATGGTAGAGTTTGGTTTAGATGTGAATGGTTCATTTGTTGTTTCAGTCAAGGGTTCATTGAGGTTTGTGTTTGGTGGGAGTTTTGGCAATGGTTCAGTGTGGTGTTGTGAATGTGTTGGAGAGGAGTGTGGTGTTTGAGTATTGTCAACAAACAGTGAATCCAGAAATTCTTTGTTGGACATTTCAGAAGGAATTTCTTGATAAGGTAAGAGAGAGTTTGCTAACCTTGTGTGAAGAACAATGTCCTCATCAAAGAAGGGCTCCTCAGGTTCAGCAGAGAGAATCTTCCTTTGCTGACATGCAGGTTCTGGTTCAACAGCAACTTGAGATTCTTCAAATTGCTTCCTCAATCTCTTTAGTTTTTTGGGTTCAGCAATCTTGACAGGCGGAGAACCTTTTCCTGATCTGGTTCTTGAAGCGATGGGGTTGGATTGAGAATGCCATGGTTCACCACTCTTCACATCCTTGATTGGAACGAACTGTTCTTCCTCGTCCTCAGGGAACGGTGCGATGCGGAGAGCTGCAGGAACGATTCTCTTGGACGGTTCCTTCTTTGACACATCGGACAGTTCTGTCAGACTTTTCTTCCTTGTCTGGACAGTCTGTTCATCAGATACCTTTTCTTTTCCTCTGGTGTTTTTCCTTGTTCTGGGCAAGTATTCTTCAGGAACATCAGAGGCATCAAAGGGAATGTTCATCTTGCTCACATCTCCCAGTCTGATCGGTGAAGGAAAGATCACATCTTCATTCAAGCGATCCTCTGATTCCAGAAACTCTTTGATAATACCTTTCTTCTTGAAAATAACGGTCAGCAGCGAGCCAAAAGGAAGGTATCCTTGACTTTTCTCCAGATAGTTGATCAAGTAGTTCCACATCAAGTGTGCAGGGTTAATTTTCACTCTTTTCAAGATCTTGTACAATGCGTACCTTGCATGCGCATTTACATAATTTCTTGCACCATCCTTTGGTAAGACAACCTTGCTAATCACAGCATTGTTGAACTTTACTTCATCAATGAGATTGCCCACTTCCACAGTCAGTGGTTCCTCTTGGTTCTTCCAAATGCACTTCCAGTCATCAACTTTCGCAAACCAATTTGGGGAATATTTTTCACCAACTTCCAACTTCACATCCAGTGCTTTAGCCATGTCGTTGAGAGTCACTGAGATGTTCTTGTCATTTACTTTGGACTTAATGTCTTGTCTGTGATTTATCACAACAGCACAGTCATAAAATTCCTTCACCAAAGGCACATACACCTCGCGCTGAGCCATGGTGTACACTGTCTCCCAGTCTTGATGAAGTAAGTCTGCAAGCCCAGCCATCTTCACGAAGGCAAACACCTTCAGATCAAAGTACCTTGGGGACACAAGAGAGTTGTCACCCAGTTTCTCAGTTTTCACGGCTCCAACCTCCTTGAGTTGAACAGAGCATTGGCGGTTGATCCTCTCTGATCTCCTCTGGATGATCTCCATTTCTTCAGCAGAGTAAGGTGTTTTACCACCTTTCTTGGATGGGGCCTTAGATTTGGAAGGGGCTTTGGAAGAGGTAGCAAGAACTCCGGCCATTTGGGAATGAGAGGAAGTTGCAGAGAAGGCTTAGGGTTTCTTTACTTGGAAGAGAGAGAGAGAGTAAATGTCAAGTGAAGTGAGGTGAAAGAGAGAGAAGGAAATCTTTTGGATATATTTGATTTGGAATAAGGAATGGCAGTTTTGGGTGTTGTGCAGATGGCGGTTTTCTTTTCATGAGAGGGAAACTATTAAACAATTGGGCAGTTGAGACCACGCGCGTTAAAAGTAAGAGAGATAATTGCTTCGCATTTAATGTGATGAGACCTTTTAAAGTTCACTGTTGTAGCACGTGCAAGAGTAATGATGCGTTGAACTAAACAATGTCTTTGCCAGCTGGTAACCAAACGATATAGATTTCCTGAGATCAACTTCATTGAACGAAGAGTTGTTGAACGATTTGATCTACTGGTTGAACAGTGAGGAGACAGAACAGTGCGGATGTTCTTTGAAGAGCGAAACCTGCAAAATAGAAACCTTTGTTTCCATACCTTTTATTGAGCAGAGTGCATATTTATCCTTGTTCTTAGACCTGAGAATCTGCCTTCTAAAAGAGGTTTCGTGAGTATGTCAGCAAGTTGATCTTCTATGTGTATATGAGATATATCAATGTTTCCCTTTGCCACAAGATCTCTAATGAAATGATGTTTGATCTCAATGTGCTTTGTTCTTGAATGCTGAACTGGATTCTTGGCGATATTGATGGCACTTGTGTTATCACATAAAAGAGGTATATTGTTTTCATGAATGTTGTAATCCTCAAGTTGATGCTTTATCCATAGGAGTTGTGTACAACAAGAACTTGCTGCCACATATTCAGCTTCAACAGTGGATAAGGAAATAGTGCTTTGACGTTTACTTGTCCAGGATACTAAATAGTTTCCCAGAAAGTGACATCCTCCACTAGTGCTTTTCCGTTCAACTCGATCACCAGCATAATCCGCATCACAAAATCCTTTCAATATGAAATCTTCACCTTTCTCATATAATAGACCAAGATTAGCAGTACCAATTAAATATCTAAAGATTCGCTTAACAGCACTAAGATGAGATTGCTGTGGGTTTACCTGAAACCTTGCACATAGACAAACACTAAACATTATGTCTGGTCTGCTGGACGTTAAATAAAGAAGTGAACCAATCATCCCTCTGTATGATGTTGGGTCAACTGGTGAGCTTTCATCACTTTTGTCCAGAACAGTGTTGGGATACATAGGAGTACTCATCTCATTTGACTTGTGCATGTTGTATTTCTTGAGCATATCCTTTATGTACTTGGACTGATGTATGAAGATCTTGTCTTTCTCTTGCTTGATTTGAAGTCCCAGAAAGAATTTCAGTTCTCCCATCATACTCATTTCAAATTCACTTTGCATGAGAGTAGAAAATTCTTTACACAGTTTATCGCTGGTTGCACCAAAGATGATATCATCAACATACAATTGTACAAGGATGTAGTCGTCCTTCAATTGCTTCCTGAAGAGGGTGTTGTCAATCTTTCCTCTTGAAAAACCATTCTTCATGAGAAAGTTGCTTAGACGATCATACCAAGCCCTTGGGGCTTGTTTTAAACCGTACAGAGCTTTCTTCAACCTGAACACGTAGTCTGGAGTGGATGGTTCTTCAAAGCCTGGAGGTTGCTTCACATAGACTTCCTCTTCAATTACTCCGTTCAGAAAGGCGCTTTTGACATCCATTTGATATAGCTTGATGGAGTGTTGACATGCAAAAGCTAGGAGTATCCTTATTGCTTCAATTCTTGCAACTGGTGCGAACGTTTCAGTTTAGTCAATTCCTTCTTGTTGGTTGTAACCTTGTGCTACTAGTCTCGCTTTGTTTCTAGTGACTTTCCCATTTTCATCCATCTTGTTTCTGAAGACCCATTTAGTACCAATGATAGATTTTCCAGTTGGTCTTGGAACTAGGGTCCATACTTGACTTCTTTCAAATTGATTTAGTTCTTCTTGCATAGCCAGAATCCATCCTTCATCTTGTAGAGCCTCTTCAACGTTCTTTGGTTCAATCTCTGAGATGAATGCGCTGTTTGATTCTTCTCTGAATGCTGATCTGGTCTTTACTCTTTCTGATACGTTTCCAATGATTTGCTCTGGTGGATGATCACTTCTGTACTTCCACTCCTTTGGAAGTGAGATTCCGCTTGAAGTATGACTTGGTCGGACTGTTCAGGAATAGTACCAGGAGGTGACAGAGATTGATCTTCATGAACTGATTCTGATGGTTGAGCTCTTGTTGTGTCGTCATCTGCTTCATCATGATCTGATAGGTCTAGATTGAGAAAATCTCTTTCTAAACGATCAACGACCTTGATTGAACTATCATCGAACTTGACATTGATAGATTCTTCAACAAATTTTGTTCTTGAGTTGTAAACTCTATAGGCTTTGGAGTGAGAAGAATATCCAAGGAGAATTCCTTGATCAGACTTACTGTCAAATTTTCCGATGTTGTCCTTGGTGTTGAGAATGTAACACTTGCATCCAAATGGATGAAAGTACGATACAGTAGGCTTTCTATCTTTCCATAGTTCGTATGGAGTCTTTTTCAACATGGGTCGCATAGATATTCTATTCTGAATGTAGCATGCAGTTTCAATAGCTTCAGCCCAGAAATACTTTGGTAGGGAAGTTTCACTGAGCATTGTCCTTGCCATTTCTTGAAGAGATCTGTTCTTCCGTTCAGCTACACCGTTTTGCTGTGGTGTCCTTGGAGCTGAGAACTGATGGTTGATACCCTCTTGTGCACAGAAATTTTCAAAATCTTCATTCACAAACTCTCCTCCTCTGTCACTGCGAATGGCTGTGATGCAGTAGCCCTTTTCATTTTGAACTCTTTTGCTGAAGATCTTGAATGCTTGGAATGTTTCATCCTTGCTTCTTAGGAAGTAGACCCAACAGAATCTTGTGTAGTCATCGATAATGACAAAACAAAATCTTTTTCCAGAAACACTAGCTACCCTAGTGGGACCAAACAAATCCATATGTAAGAGGTCCAGAGGTTTGCTAGTACTGACAAAGTTTTTAGCACGACAGGAGGTACGATGTTGTTTGCTTTGAGTACATGCAGAACATGTAGCATCAGATTTAATAGATAGTTTTGGCAAACCACGTACTAAGTCATTACTTATGATTTTAGTAATGGTCCTTAAGGATGCATGCCCTAGCTTCCTATGCCAAAGCCATGTATTATCCTCTGATGATACTAGACAAGTTACATTTTGATTTGCTAGGTTTTCCAAGTTCGTCTTATATAGATTCCCTTGTCTCTGAGCTTCAAAGATGATTTTGTCTTCGGAATCAGTAACACTGCACTTCACTTTATTAAAGGAAACAGTGAAGCCACTATCACATAATTGACTTATGCTAAGTAGATTATGTTTTAACCCTTCAACTAATAAGACATTATTAATTACTGGAAGAGGTTCCTTACCAACAGTACCTTCTCCAACAATGAATCCTCTTTGATTTCCTCCAAAGGTTACAAATCCACCATCAGATCTAACTTGAATCTTGGGGAACATAGACTTTTCTCCCGTCATATGACGCGAGCATCCACTGTCCAGGTACCATTGTTGGCGTTTCCTTCGTTCTGTTAAGTAAATCTGCAACAGGAATTATTGATTTCTTAGGTACCCAGATTTTCTTGGGTCCTACAGGGTTAGTTGCACGCTTGGGAGGAATCTTCTTCTCATAGAAGATTTTCTTTCCTTCCCTTTCTACTGAACAGTTCACAACAAATTTAGATTCACTATCAATAGAAGAAGTAAACGATATATCAGACATAGTTTCATTAGACGGTTCACTGCTGTCAAAACCCAGACCACTTTTATCATATAAGTCTCTACTGTTTCCACATAGTTTAACTAAGTTGTCATGCCCTATTGTGAAAGTAGATAAATCATCAATCAAAACTTTGATTCTTTTCTTTAAAGCAGATACTTCCATTGTGGAGTCTTGTTTCTTTAAAAACTCATTTTCATGAATAATGGAATCTTTTTCTTTTAAAACTTTCTCATGTTCTTTTTGCAACTTGGAAAACTGTTTCTTCAGGTTCTTGTATTTTTCAGATAAAGTGTAAGAATGTTCAAGCAGTTCATTAAACTCTTCTTCAAGGTTTTCAGATCTTACCTCATCATCTTCATCATCATCTGATCCATCTACTGAAGCCATGAGAGCGAATAGAGATTCTTCATCTTCTTCTTCCTCGTCATCTTCAGAGTTGTTTTCAGAATCATCCCAGCCAGTTACTAGAGCTTTCTTCTTCTTGTAGAATGGTTTCCTGACAGACTTTTTTGCTAGTCTAGGACAGTCTGGTTTGATGTGACCTGACTTTTTGCATTCGAAACATGTAATGTTGCTTTTGTCTGCAGTTGAGGTGCTTTCACCTTTGTGTGGAAAGGATTTCTTTTTCTGACTTGATTCTCTTTTGTTGTCCTTCTTCAGGCCTTTTCCTCTTTGTTGTTTGATCCACATCTTTTTGAACTTTCTGTTGAACAGTGCTTGCTCATCATCGGACAGTTCTTCTGAGGAATCTTCTTCATCAGACATTTCTTTCGTCTGACTGTTCTTGGAGATGTTAGCTTTGAAGGCGATGCTTTTCTGCTTCTTTAGGCTTTCATCTTGAGAAAGTTCAATCTCATGAAATTTCAGAGATCCCAGGAGATCTTCAAGTTTTAGTGTGCTAAGATCTCTTGCTTCTTGGATAGCAGTAACTTTGGGTCTCCGTCTTTTAGGAAGGCACCTCAGTATTTTTGTGATTTGATCAATGTGTGCGTATGTGCGATCGAGATTTCGAAGACCATTGATAATGGTTTGAAATCTTGCGAACATTTCATCAATGGTTTCATTTTCCTTCATTTTGAAGGTTTCATATTCAGCCACTAGTAAACTTACTTTGGCTTGACGTACATTTACTGTACCTTCATAGGCAAGCCCTAGAGCTTCCCATACTTCTTTGGCAGTTGCGAGTCCATCAACTTTGTCCAACTGAGCTTTGCTTAAGGCACATAAGAGAAATAGTTTTGCCTTTGAATTGAGTTGATAGTCTTTGCGTTGAGCTTCTGTCAGCTGATCTTTCTCAATCCCTCTTGACGTAATCATGAAGCCTAAAAATTTACCCCCTTATGTACCGAAAGAACATTTCTCCGGATTGAGCCTCATGTCGTGCTTCCGGATTTTGCCAAAGGCTTCCGATAGGTCCTCGTGGTGAGTCGACCCCAGAACTGACTTAACGATCATGTCATCGACGTACACTTCCATATTCCTTCCTACTTGCCCCTCAAACAGCCTGTCCATCAGTCGCTGATACGTCGCCCCCGCGTTTTTCAACCCAAAAGGCATGGTCTGATAACAGTAATTTACCCTTGCAGTCATGAAAGCCGTTTTTTCTTCGTCAGATGGATGCATTTTGATTTGATGGTACCCCGAGTATGCATCCATTAAACTCAGAAGTTCATTCCCGGAGGCTCCATCCACCAGTTTATCTATGCTAGGTAGAGGGTAGGAATCCTTCGGACATGCCTTATTTAGGTCTGTGTAATCCACACACATTCGTCATTTCCCGTTTGCTTTTTTGACCATTACCACGTTCGCCAACCAGGTAGGGTACTTAATTTCGCGAATAAAATCCGATGCGAGTAGCTTGTTCACCTCTTGCTGGGTCGCCTTCTCCTTTTCATCGCCCATGCGTCGCCGAGATTGGGTTACCGGCTTCGCCCCTGGATTCAGTGCTAATCTATGACAGATGAAGTTCGGGTCTATGCCAGGCATATCCTTGTGACTCCAGGCGAAAAGGTCCAGGTTCTCTCCCAACAACTTTGACAACCTCTGCTCCTGGCTTTCACTTAGCCTGGTCCCTATTTTGAGTATCTTGATATGTAAATAAGTAACACAAGAAAGGGGGGTTTGAATTGTGTTCTTAAAAAATTACTTGTCAAAACTTTAGTTTATGAAAAGAAGATAAGTTCTTAAGAAAACTGTTCTGGTGACTTTTCAAAAACCGTTTAGTGCAGCGGAAGTAAGTAAATAAAGCAGAACGATCAGCACACAGGAATTTATACTGGTTCACCCTAAACGATTGGGCTACGTCCAGTACTTGGCCACCACCAAGATTTTCACTAGCAAGTATCAAGGACTTCTCCAATACAAGTATTAGACAGGACTTCTCCAAGTATTATCACGGACTTCTCCAAGTATTGTACAGGACTCCTCCTAGTATTATCACGGACTTCTCCAAGTATTGTACAGGACTCCTCCTACAATCAACAAGATTGTTTGGCTCTACAAGAAATCTCTTCTCAAAAGAGTTAGTGTAGACAATTTATGGCACTGGAACTCTCAAGTGTTTTGGGTTCTGAAAGGACGTTGGAACACACAAGGGTTCAGAATCTAAGAGAGAAGTAAGAGAAGAGATTTGACTCTTTTAAGGTTTGGTATTCTCTCTTGATTTAGCAGAGGTATGAGATCGGATTTGACTCTTAGGAAATCTGCTGTGAGCTTTTAATGCTTTGAAGAATGTTTGGAGTAATTGCTCTGAGTTCTTTCTTTTCTTGCAATAACTTTTTCTCTTCTCCTTTCTTCAATCTTCAGATATGTCCTTTATATATGATCTTGCTAGTTGTGTAGCCGTTGAGACACAAAATCTGGCCGTTGTTTGTAGCCGTTGTGAGTGTCATCTAACCGTTGATTCAAATCTCCGGTTGGTAGCTTCATTAAATGCATGCTGCTGTTCAAAGCTATCCTTTAGCCAAAAAGGTGTACTTTGTCAGCTAGTAGGTGGTGATAGCTTTGGGCTACTTTGCAGAAGAGAGACATTTTGGAAATGTGATGTTGACGTGTTGTCCTTTTTCCTTTTCATTGGTCATCGAGACTTCTCTCTTCAAAGGTAAATCAGTTTGCACGTGACCGGATTAGTTTCCTTCTGACTAAGCCATGGGGCAAATAGTTGAGATACAATTTTGACTTTCCCGCTCAAAGGCTTCTTCTGAAATTTTGAGGTATGACGTGGCATGAAACGATACAGAATAAGTGTCTTCCTCGTTTACTGGACGATGCGGTCATATCTTGCGTAGACTTCTTTTTCCTTATAAGGCTTAGACATATTCGTTGAAGCATGTGACCTTATAATATATATTTCCTGAAAAATGTCATTAACATCTGGAATTAGATTTTAGTAGAGAAAAGTATTTATAAAAATTGTTAGGATCAAAATAAGATTGAAACACGTTGTAACACGTTTGAACTTAACATATCTTCTCGCCAAACTTCAACTCTTTGGTTTCTTCTATCGGGGTGGGTCTATTGACTCGCCCCTCGCCCCTCGCCCCTTGGATCCAAGCTGTCCTCCCGAGCCTCTACTTCGTTACAACGATGTCCTGTTGAGGCGTTTTTCTTACGATACCGATCCACAGCGTTACAGTAACACTCCCTCGCAACCCTTTAATCCACCACAATCCGTCCTATTCGCCCGCTCGCCAACGGGTACTTCACTGCTAGATGAGCTGTTGATATCACGGCGCATAGTCGGTTCAAAGTGTTCCTTCCAATGATCGCGTTGTATGAACCTTCTGCCTCTAAGACCAAGTATTTTACTGTTAGTTTTTTGGCATCCTCGCCCTCACCGAATGTGGTATCAAGATCTATGACTCCTTTTACCCACACTCGTTCACCTGCGAATCCTACCAAGGTCCCTTTATACGGGATAAGGTCTCCTTCTCCTATTCCGAGCTGCGTAAATGCTCCGCCATAGATGATATCTGCTGAGCTCCCCTGGTCCAGGAGCGTTCGTTGTATGTCGAAGTTGTTAACCCGAAGGGAGATCACGATCGGGTCATCCAGATGTGGTTTTAAACCGAAAAAATCAGCAGGTGAAAACGTGATGTCTGGATGCTGGAAACCGAAAGGCGCTTCCGCGACCACATTTACCGTTCTGAGGTATCGCTTGCGCGCTGCACTAGTGATTCCTCCTCCGCTAAAGCCGCCGGCGATTTTGCCTACCTCGCCGATCGTAGACGGTTTGCTGCGCTGCGCCTTAATAGTCTTCCCTGTTGTTATCAATTTCGCAACTGCATGCTGTAAAGCTCTGCATTTTCCGGTATCATGACCAGAAACTTGGTGATAAGCACACCACTCCTCCGTCATCCTATCCCTCGCCGAAGAAGACTCTAACTTCCTCACGGAACCTCGGTAGCTTTTCCTGTATAATCCGCTAGGTTTTAACGCCGCGTCCACTATGGTAACTGCCTCATCTTGTTGTTCCAAACGGCCAACGACTTCACCGATCAATTTTTGCCAACTTCCGTCAGCCTCCAATTCTGGAAACTGCGTGCTCACGCTTGCTGGCATTTGCTTGTCCTGCTCATCTCGTTCATGCAGGCTTACGTCTTGTTTTGGCTGATCGCGCAAACGCTTTGACTGTCTTCCACGCAATCGATGATACCCTCCCATCGAACCGATTCCAATGGTGGCTCCTATCAACTCAAGAAAATTCCACAAGAGATTTTGCACCTTCCTTGAAATCGTGATCCACGTTGTCCGGGAATTGAAATCTACTGATCCCCACAGACGACGCCAATGTTCCGGTCAAGAACATAGAATCAAGGCATGGTGCCTAGAGTGTGTGGAGTGTGATCGGAAATCTTAGAGAGATGAATTCCTAACTGTTTAGAGAGAGAAAATATAACTGAATTTCAATGTTGTTATTGCCAAATGAGCTAAGAGTCCCTTACAATTGAGCGCCAGGTGAGGGCGCTTGAGCGCCAGCTACACGCTCTTGGTGGCTTTTCAGCTTTTTGTAACCCCCATTTGAATGCTTTCTTCAATTCCTTTGCATCTTGGCCTTCCTTTTCCATAAGTTACCTGCTGCAGCACTAAAGGACCAAGACAAGGAGTAAAATCAAGAAATTCAAAGGGCTTTTAACCACCTTAGTCCCCACAAAATCTTGGCAAAACTCATGCAAGTCCTAAACTCTATAAAAATGCAAAAACAACCCTCATAAAACCATAAAATTACGAAAACTTGACTCAAACTCAAATAAACACAAAAATGTATGAGAATGCATGAAACACTACATGAGACAAAGAAAAAGACTCAAAACACTCAAAGAAATGACCCTAAAACCACTACTAACATAGGGTCATCATCCACCTTCCTCGCCGGAGCAGCAGAGAGCACCGGTGCGTTCACCTCCGGTTTCGGAAGAGGGGACTCAGGCACCACAGGCACCGATCTCCAGTCAAGATTGGAGACGCTTGATTCGTAGTGTTGATGACATCCGCCAGCGAAACGATTATTTACAAGAGCAACTGGAGTACTATCGTTTCGAACAGCAGGACGAGGGGGAGCGCGAGGCCGAGGCTGTGGCTGAGTTCGAGCTGTTCTCGGCGGCAGTAAGGGAAGTCGCAATTCCAGATAATATGAAGAATATTGTCCTTGAGACATACAGCGGGAAGGCTGATCCCAAGGAACACCTGCTATACTTTAACACGAAGATGGTGATTAGTGCCGCTTCCGATGCTGTAAAGTGCAGGATGTTTCCGGCTACGTTTAAAGGCACTACCATGGCATGGTTCACAACACTGCCCCGAGGATCAATCACGAATTTCCGTGATTTCTCATCTAAGTTCCTAGTCCAGTTCTCGGCAAGCAAGACCAAACAAGTGACGATCGAGGATTTATACAATGTGCGCCAGTCTGAGAGCGAGACTCTGAAGCAGTATGTGAAACGGTTTAGCGTCGCGTCGGTAAAAATTGAGGAGTCAGAGCCAAATGCATGTGCCCGTGCCTTCAAGAACAGTTTGCAACTTGGGAAGCTAAATAGCAAGTTGAGTCGCAAGCCGGCCCGATCAAAGGCTGAGATTCGGGCGAGAGCAAACACCTACATACTCGATGAGGAGGATGATGCTTTTAAGAGAAGGCGCGCGAAGGTAGAGAAAGATGGCGATCAGAGGGATGCATCGCCAGAGGACAAGCCGAGCAAAGAGAAAGCGGAAGGGAGCAAGAGACGAGACAGAAAGGTGCGTACGAGTGAAAAAGTGCCGAGAGAACCATTGTATACCAAAAAGGAGAATTTTGAGCGTCGCCAACCCTGCCATCAAGCCGACTCTCGTCGGCGAGAGGAGTCAGGTAAAATTTTAAGTGCGCATCTGACGGAGCTGCTGCGTGAGGTTAAGGCGACACACACAGTTGAGGAAGGCAAGAAGGAGGCAGGCTCGCCCCGGGCAGCGTTAGATAAGACAAAATGGTGCGAGTACCACCGCTCGGCAGGACATTACACTGGGGACTGCTTTACTCTGAAGAATGAAATTGAGAGGCTCATCCGAGCAGGGCGATCACATCTGGGTGACCATGGTGATCGCTGGAGCGGGGAGCGACAACGAGGAAACCGGTATAATGGGTCCCGCCAGCAGGATGATCGTAGACGGGAAGATCGCCATCGTACCCCAAGCGCTGACAAATAGGAAACACTGGCCACACGGAAAAAGGGGGCGGAGGAAACTTTCAATAAGAACCTTGAGCCGCCGGTTAGAACGATAAATACGATTGCAGGTGGTTTCGGTGGAGGCGAGGAAATAGCTTCGGCGAGGAGAAGGCACGTCAGGGCAGTAACGTCGGTACAGCAATATGAGATCCCTTTCGGTTTCCAACATCCAGATATCGTGATATCGTCAGCGGATTTCGAAGGAATAAAGACGCACAAGGATGATCCGGTAGTTGTCATGATAAGGATAAACAACTTCAATGTACGAAGAGTTCTTCTAGATCAGGGAAGCTCTGCTGACATCATTTATGGGGATGTGTTTGATCAGCTGGGATTGACGGATACAGATCTGATGCCTTACACTGGGAAATTGGCAGGTTTCTCGGGCGAGCAGGTATGGGTATGAGGGTATATCGATTTGGACACAATCTTTGGTGTCGATGAGAATGCCAAACTTCTTCGTGTGAGGTACCTAGTGTTGCAGGTTGTGGCTTCATACAAAGTCATCATTGGGAGAAACACACTCAACCGCCTTTGCGCAGTAATTTCGACAGTTCACTCAGCGGTGAAATACCCGTTGATGTGCGGAAGAGTGGGGAAGATCGTGGTGGACCAGAGAAGGGCAAGAGAATGCTACAACAACTGCCTTAGCATGTACGGAAAGAAAGGAGCTGGTGAGGGACACAGGTGCCACAAGGTTGAGATTTTAGGAGACAAACAAGACGGGTTGAGCGGGCAGAAGCAGGAGACAGAACAGATCCTTGATAGGAAGGTAAAGAGGCAACGGGACAGTCAGAGCCAGGGTAAGCAAGATGGTAAGGCAGGGCGAAATGAGCAGTTCATAGATATCAGGGCAGAGGAACGCTGGGCAGGAATTGTTGACGACTTGGAAAGATATAAGTTTAGTAGGGGGTGCTGGCGATCGAGCCTAGGCTCACGCCCGGACAGGAACAACGATTGGAGAAGTTGGTAGAGGATAATTTCAACCTCTTCAGCTGGAGCCCAAAGGATGCGACACTATGGGAACTTCCGCGGTTCAGGACACCCGCTCTTTCGAGCAAGGGACCGAACGAGCAGAAGGAGAAAGCGGCGACGAGCCGGGAAATGGACCCAGGAATTCTCCAACGCCAAGGTTGCAAGCAAAAGGGAAATGAGGTGCTCGGGCGAGCTCAGGAAACGCAAAAGGCGGGGAAGAGGGGCCCGACATACCGCAACAAGAGTAAGGGAAGGGCTAAGGCAAAACAGTGGAAGTCGGCGAGAACAATGACCCTCGAGAACAAAAAAGCCAAGTGGAATGAACGAGAGAGTGAATTAAAGGCAAGCTGGCGAGAAAGGAAACTCCGCAACAGTAGTGAGTGGGTGGCGAGTACGTCAGGCACGGAGGGCGAGGTGCTGGACGTAATACTTTGACTTGGGAACTTGAAGGCTTGGCAACAGGGGCGAGGATGCAGCCGAGGAACAAGACCGGAAGGAATATCGGAAGGAATAGGACCAAAAATAAAGATGCACTCTTTTTCTCCATCTCGGGAGTTTTTTAATGAGGCATCCCTCAATGTACCAAAATCTTTTACGAATGAAATACAAAAGGATATTCACCAGCAATACTCCTAACTCAAACTACAAAGAAATGGTCGCCCGGTGGGAAAAATTCCCCGAAGGTGGCAATCCCAACACGACCTTGATGTCTGGGGATTGCTCCGGGAAAGTCCGGCGCGAACCGGTGCTATCCAAATAGCAACTCAACTAACATGTCACGTTCGCTCGGTGGGAAAAATTCCCCGAAGGTGGAAATCCCAACACGACCTTGATGTCTGGGGATTACTCCGGGAAAGTCCGGCGCTAAGCGCTGACCTCTCGTTGGCGATGTGTGTGGGAAAGCGACTTATCCCCAAAATTGGGTGGGTCTCTCATCCCCTTAGTCTCCCCGAAATCTGGGAATACGAGGCCTCCCCGAAATATGGGCGAGAACATAAACTAGGCGTAAGTCTGGGTAAACCCATTTGGCCATTGGGCCCCTAGCAATGAAAGTCCTTGACGGGACAAAACCGCCAAGGCCGCACCTTCTCTTACGGGAAATATTGGTGTGAAGAAAAGCCTCAGTTCAAAATTGAGCAAAAGTCCTAGTTTCTTTGGCACACATTCAAAATTGCTACACGAGCGCGAAAGGAGAAACAAAGCCTAAACGGCAAAGGAAAATTTAAACGAGGCCTAAAAGGCGACGAGGCAATCACAAGGCGGAAATTTGCAACGAAACCATGCGTAAATTAAACTAAACAAAAAATGGGAACAATATTCAATTACAAAAAGGGAAAAGGAAAATTAGTGAAAACTAATTATATTACATTGACATCATTTCTCTTTCAATTTCAGCAGCAGCAAAACGCTCAGCAGTGAAGCCTGGGGGATCGTCAAGGCCAACAAGCCCATGTGGAGTAACCCTCTTGAAAGCTCCCATTTCGTCGAGGTTAATTCCCTTGTAGAGATGTTGGACCTGAGCCTTGGTGAGAAAGAAGCCGCGGCCACGTTCTTCCACAACCTCAGCAGCAACTCCAGCCACCAACCTTGCCTGAGAGGTCCTGATTCTGGAGTCCATATCCGCAAGGGCCTGGGCCTTTAACGCGAGATAGGACCACACGTCGGCGAGAGACTCATTCTTCGCCCCCAATTCGCTGCGAAGGGACGCGATTTCCCTGTCCTTGACAATATAAGCGACTTTGTTCGCGTTGACCACCTCCGTCTTCGCCTTCACCTCCTGTTGCAGCTCGTCCCGCTCCATCTCCAGTTCCTCCATTCTTTCTTTGCAAGCAGAGAAGTCATCCTCACGCTGGCTCATCTCAATACCCAAGTTGTTCAGCTTTGCCGTTTGAGTCACCACTTAGGTCAGCAACTTGTCGCACTCGTCGTACGCTTTCTGCGTGGCCACGCGATAATCCTCAGCCTCCTGATGAAGCTCTTCAACCTCCGCAGATGAGGCGGAATCCTGGGATAGCTTTGCAAAGAGACACCCCGCTTGAGAAGGTTGAGGATAGCTTCCTGCGCCACATCGTCGAGGTCAGGATTCTCAAACCTCCTCACACTTTCGAGAAAAGATTCGGTTAGCATGAAGTCGATAGGAGAAGGCTGTTGGTTTGGAGCACAACTCATCTGACCATCGGCAATGGGATGATTAGCGTCAGGAGAAGAGTGGTGAGGAGTGGGCGAGGCGCTGAGAGTTGGACCTCCAATGTTAGAACTCACTGGATGGACGAGGGAGACCCCAGGTGGGCTCGCCTCGATCTGAGGACTTGAGCGGTCAGGAGAAAGGATCACTAGGGGAATGCCTTCAGAAGCCTGTTGATCAGCGAGAACTCCCTTGAGACGAGGCGAGGGCCCCGCATCGCCCATGGTGACCGTTTCTTCTTCGCCCCCCAGGTCTTGGCGAAGGGCAGATACTTCACCAACCTTGGGCCTCTTGGTTTTCTTCTTTTTCTTCTTCAACTTCTGAGGCGAGGAAGTCTCGGCCCCAGACTTTCCATCTGGGCCAGGATCAACCCTTTTGGATTTTCGGGACTTTTTGAGGGAGAAGGCTGAGTGGTATTATCGTTGGACCTGGGAACCAGATCATCAGTTGCTGGCGGTGGGGCTGGGCCCGATATACCTTCTCCAGACCCAGCGGCGTCTGGGGCGGGGTCAGTCGAAGAGGATCCTTTGACCTTCTTCAATGGAGGAACGGCAGCCTCGGCGTCAGGATCAGCGACAACGCGTTTCCTCTTGATCACCTTGGTATTAAAAACAGGAGGGAACTCAGGTGAATCAGAAGCCAGGGCGCGCTGAAACGCGGCTTCAGTAAAGTTTATTTCTTCTAGGAATGAGCGGAGGGTGTTCTCGCGGGCAGCCTCAAGAAACTGTGAGCATTCAAGGATGGGGAACCCGGCGAAAAAGCCAAGGATGGTTTTGTCTTCGTTGCTCAGTGACGCATCTGACGGCGGTGGAACGTCGCGGGGACTCTCAGTACAGTAGAAAGAGAACAGAGTAGTCCTGTCTCGGCGGGTGAAAGCTTCAGGATAGGTGGAGTGCACGATTATGGGAAAGTATCGGCATCCAGGCCCCCTCTTGACGTTACTCTTGAAAGGATGGAGGCGCTGCCGGCCCGTACGAGATTTCAGAGAAATCCACCCAGGATTTTCGGTCTTCAAGGATTTCAGCTCCACGCCGTAGAAATAGAAGAAATAGGAGGTTTTCGCTTCAAGACCAATGGCATTACAGAGAATCTCGAAGCATCGAATGAAGGCCCAGGCGTTCAAATGAAGTTGGCACGGGGCTACGTTGATCTCCCTCATAACCTGACAGAGGAAGGGAGAGAAGGGTAGTTTGATTCCCAGATCAAGGAAGAAATACTCATAAACGTAGAAGAAGTGGGGCTGTTCCGCGCCTTGCTCGATTGCGCGACACTTCCAGGGACGGCGGATGACTAAGCCCCGGCCGGTGATGAGGGCATCCTCAAGGGACTTCTCGTGGCAGAACCCTCCGGCCTGGCGGGCCAACTCGGCGATGGACTTGTCAGTGGACAACTCAGAGGGTTGACAGATGGCCCCTTGAGTGGGTTCCCGAGTTGTAGACGGGGGAAGGGTGGAGAAGATTTGGTGCCAAAAAGCGTCTTTCTCATTTTCATTAAGGGGAAACCCCCCGGCGGGGGGAAGGATAACCGGAGCGGGGGACGCTTGAGTGGCGTTGCGGGGTCGAGAAGATCCTTTGGTGCGGCGTTGGGGAGTCATTTTTCGCTAACAAAGAAGGTTAAGGACGAAAGGGTAGAGGATGCAAAGTTGTCAGGAAACTGTTAGAATTCCAGAAGCGGTGAATGAGAGAAGAAAGAGGAATTTAAAAATTGATATAAGAAACGGTTGGGGAATCGTGCCTCATCATGACAAAGGTGGAATGTTTACTTGAGGAAGCGTGGAGCGGTTTTCGGGAAACGGGGGCAGTGCATTAAATGAAAAGTTACAACAGTTGAGGCTGATTGGTTTGAATTCAAATTGTCAGGTTTTACCACGATTTGAAGGGACATTTCAGAGATAGCTGTTGGGATTCGGTGGATTTGCTGACCATAGCGCTACTTCAAGGCACGACGTGTGGCGAAGGCTCGACACATGTCAAAAGTGTCACGATTCAAAGCACGTGTGTAGCAGTGATGGGGCGAGCGGACCAAATGCCATTGACACAAGACTGCTTGCGGACTCTGCTCGCCCGGGAAAGGGGGAACGCAGCAAGAAGTCTAAAATATAGATTTTAAAAGCTTTACTCACCAGGCCATGTTGGCTACTGTTGCTCATTTTGTTAAACGCCCTAGGTTTTAGCATTGATTAGTCTCTTATGGTTTTCGCCTTAAGTCTTTTTGCTTAAAGACACACTTAGCTCTCATGCTTCGAGCTCGGTGTCTTGTGGACTTGTGGACTGGGCGAGACCCCAGGGTCCCTCGCCCAGGGGCATCGACCTTAGGAAGGGAGCGCGCCAGGGGTTTGGGCCTCTCTCCCCAAGGCCCAACTGGCCCATTAAGATACATTAGTAATGCCAAGCCCAACTCCACACCTATAAATAGGGGACAGTTACCAATTGTAAGGGACTCTTGGCTCATTTGAGAAATATTCAGATTGAAATTCAGTTATTCTCTCTCTCTCTCTAGCGGTTAGAACTTCTCTCTCTAACACATTCGTATCACTCTCCTCACACTTTGGGTACTCCACCCCCATTCAATGTTCTTAGGATAGAACAATAACAAAAGAAAGGAACATAGCAGAAAAAAGAAAAGAAAAGCCCCATCACACAGATAGTAAGCTAGAGCCAATTCTACTGTGCAAGTATCATCCTCTCAATTTAGCTACGGAAATGATCCTCTCAAATAGCGATGGATTATGCTCTTACAATGTTGCGACGGGGTCTAGCGATATAACATTTCCCTCTCAAGTTAGAGACGAGCAGATTCCTATCAAACTAGCGACGGAAAGTAGCGATGGAAATGATTCCTCCCAAACTTAGTGACAGACGCTTCTATCGCAAATCTCAAATTAGCGACGAAACACTTCCCTCTCAACCAAAGTCGGTTATTTCTCAAATTCGATATAAACAAAGACAAATTAAGCCAAAAGTCAAAAGTCTTACAAAGTCAGTCAGGGGTCTCAAATATATTTAAGCCAAAAATCAAATAGGGCCAAAATCACACATCACCTATTGTAGAGAGGGCCTTTCAAAAAAAAAAAACCTATTGTAGAGAGGTTAAGAGTGTAATGCCTTTAAAAATGTAAGATTAAACTCCTAAGCTTTTATGAGCTGAAGTAGAGTGTAGTGTTTTTTAATTTCTTGTAAAATATTTTAATAAACTCTACCACGAAAAACATATAATCGTCAGCATATATAATTTTGTAGCAAACTTTTAGCAAATTTTCCCCCTAAATTATGAGGTCACGTCTTGAAAATTGGTTTTTAATAGAAACTAGTGCGATGACCCGTGCGCCGCACGGAATTTTGTATTGGAATTTTTTAATAAATAAATTATTATTATATATTTGTAATTTTAAAATTATAAATAAGTTAATCGTGTATAAATCATCTGTGTAATAATATATGAAGAGAAAAATTGAATAAATAAATGAAATTGTTTGTATACATCAAACATTTCCAAAAACCTCCTTAAACACTACATTCATAGAATTGGTATGTTGTTTGCCTACTCGTCTAGTATACAAAGTTTAAGACCATTTCTTTAGTATACTCTAGATAGAGCTACATATAACTGACCATGTGTGAAAATGAGCCTCAGAAGTAGGGATGACAATTTCCACCTGAAGATGGGGATCCCCGTGGGGACTGCCCTGTTTGGGGCCCCGACCTTTGGGGATTTTTCTCCGTGGGAATGGGGATGGGGACGAAAATCCCCCTGATAAGAATTTGGGGACGGGGATGAGGATCATTCTCCCTGCCTTCTGGAGTCCCCACCCCGTTAAAATACAATAATACACTTATAAATATTGAATTACTTATGATACAGACTTCACTTTTTAGATAAGTTGAATGCTCGAAAGAATACTTTGTGTGTTGGGCTTCAAATTTTTTATGAGTTGAATGTTGTAATTTACGGATCATATTGTTCCTTTTGTAGACTTCACACATTATTTGATGAATTTTATTTTAACTTTATCATATATTTATCTTGAATTTGATATAGTTGTATTATCATTCGTGGTCTTTAATTTATTGCTTAATCTTGTATATTTTTCAACTTAATCTAAAATTTTAATGGCATGTTAAGGATCCCCGTGGGGACCCATGGGGAATGGGGACGGGGTGAAAATTCAACCCGCCGCGGGGAATGAGGATGGGGACGGGGACAAAAATGGGTGCCATCCCTACTCGGAAGGAAGAGCCCAACCTGAGATAGTGTTTGTCCTTGGCTTTTGTTTATGGTCATCGCAAAGTATACTACAATTGGAAACTATCTTCTTCTAAATTTAATTGGAAATTTGGAATCATAAGGAACCAAGTCTATTCTTAAAATGTGCACTTTGTCATTAACATTTGTTCCCGTAAAAATAGTTTCACCAATATTACGTTCACCATGTTCATCCACAATTAACCTGGTTCCATTGCATAAATCCGGTGCTTGGTCTATATTTTTCAAAAGTGTGATTAGAGTACCAACTTTCAATAATAGTTTGTGGTTAGGGATTCCTTAACTTTTAGTGTCGTTCAAAAATTCTGTGGTAAACCACTCACCTCGGAGTTCAGAATCCTCATCAAATCGCAAGGCAAAGGCGAAGCTCAGATATTCACGTTCTGGTGCAACTTTAGTCGCAAGTTAGTCGGAGCTCAGATATTACCAAAATAGACCTGCTTCACGTCATCCCAGTCATGTATGCATCATCTCGTGAGATATGATCATTCCAGATCCATACTTCCAGCAAGAAACCTGTAAATAAAACTACATTAACGCATATTACTTGAGGGCCTATTATTATATAGAGGAACTACAACCAATCCCTTGGCTTGATTTATTTCTGACGTATCATCCATGATATTGGAGCAATTCTATTTTCCACCTCATCAATGTCATAAGAACTCATAATTCTTCACATACTGCATTCTCTTACCCATTGAAAATTTAAGGTTGATTGTGTTTTCCCAAATAGCTAAAATCAAAGGGGAAAATATAGGGCAAGTATGGAAAATATATTGTCAGTCTGTGAAGAGTGCTTCACATTTAAACTACTAATTATATGAAAATGGAAACCTCTCAGAATTTAGCAGTAGCTGAAATGGTAAATGACTAACAAAAGATGTCATAGGTCCTGTTATACTTGTGTCTACAACCAACCAAAAGAGAAACCAATGATGGAATGCATTTTGTATTATGCAAAAAAATAAGATGGTGTTTCATAAGGGAACACAATGAGATTTAGATTGTGATTCAATTGTCTAGTATATTTCCCTTGGTGAGACAAAAGAAAAAAATAAGAATTAAAATAAGAATTCAAATAATAAATTTGATTATAATCTAATTGGGATTCATAGTCCTTTTTTATTCATTTCAGAATAGTCAAACCAAAGAAGTATATTAGTATATTTTTCTTATAAAGAGAAAATCAGTTCAATAGTGTATGATAGACCAACAATATAACAAATTTAAACTGATACAAATCTCTCTAATGCAGTTTCAAAAAAAAAATCTCCCTAATGCGTTCTCGACTAAAATGTAGCCTTCTCGCAACAAAGGCATTAAAATGCAGCTAGCTCCATTGTTAATAGAAGCAAGTATTGTTGATAGCTTGGTACAAAATCTTTCATCAATATCCCCAAACACAAATCCATGTATGTTGTACATTGAAAGCATCATGCAGAAAAAATACCGAGACTTAGAAACATAATGCCTAAAAAAATAAGAGAAGAAAGCAACTTCATTTTCCTGTTATCAAGAACATGTTTGATTCAAATAGTCACATATGAATTTTTTTTGAAGGATAATTTAAGATTTCATTCAACAGTGCTAGGATAACTTTCCATAGCCACAATAGAAGTAATACAACTGGGAGTGTCCTCTATCCACTCTTGATTGACATGAGATAAGGAGAATTTAGCTAGAAAATGAGTAGCTGAGTTAAGGTTCCTACTAACATGATTTAAACAAAAGAAGAGGAAACAGGTTTTTAAATGTTTACAATCATCCAAAACAGCACTAAGATAGGAATGAGAGCTTCTGTTGTTGGAGTTGTTAAAGGAATGCACCACCTCTAAGCAATCCATTTCAGTTTCCAGATTTCTGAAACCAGTTTCCACCGCAAATCGCAGTCCCAAAGCCTTAGCAGTTGCCGCATCCTGTATTGATGAGAAACATCTGGTTGCAGCAGCCATACACCTTCCCCTGTTCATCTCTAATAATTATACCAGCACCCCATTTGTTGTCAACAGGACCAGCCACATCCACATTCAGCTTATAGACTCCCACTGGTGGTGGTTTCCATTTTGGTTGCAAGGGAACAGCAGTAGGATCATTTTGGTTCCTTAGGGGAAATTGTATATCACCTCCATTGATATCTTGACGTCACAGACCTTGTTGGTATTCCTGAAAACCAGATACAGCTCTCCTAATCACACAAATCAATTCTATCTCTTTATCATCAAAGCACAGTTTATTCCTTGCAAACCAGATTTGGTGAGTCATGACATAAATAAGTTCTTTAATTTCTTGAGGTTTTTTTAACAAAATATATGTGAGCCAATAAATGAAGGAGATTGTTCCAAACTGCTCAAACCTGATTCCCAAGGGGGAAGTGAACCACAGTCTTCTAACCCAAATGCAGTCCCTGAGAGCATGATCTATAATTTCTTCTTCTTCTTCATTACACCTCGGGCACACCATGTCGCACGGAACCCCTTTGTTTCTGAGTTTGGATTTAACAGGAAGAGTTTTTTTCATAACTCTCCAAACAAACTGTGCTTGTCTAGGCATGATTTTAAGATTCCACACTTGTTTGTACAATTCTGAGCTGCTTGTCAAGTTTGAAACACTTCCATGCTGGTTTGTCTCCCTTTTTTTGGTGTGGTAGTACCCCGATTTCACTCTATAAATTCCATTTTTTGCTGGTCCCTACATGAACTTATCTCTCTGATAGAGCTCTAAAAGAGGAATTTGCTGGAGAGAAAGTACCTTCTTAGACACTGAACATTCCATCTTCTGGGGTTCTCTTGAATCAACTGTTGCACAAATTTGATTTCTCCATCTGCTGGTCTTGGACTCCATATTCTGTAACCATTTTGTCCCAACAGCCAGTTGTCCTCCCAAATGTGTACAGACTGCTCACTTCCAATACGCCAGAGGCCCTCTTTCTTCAGTAGCCATGCTGCCTGGTTAATGCTTCTCCATGTGAAGCTTGGCCTTCTTCAATAGTCACATATGATAAGTGAATGGATAACCTAGAGGAGAAAAAAGACAACCTAGAGGAGAAAAAAATACTTTGTTGAAATGAATGGATTATGGATAAAAATAATACATAGACATATATAAGAAAATATAGAAAAAAGCTCAACGACATACCAGTGGAAAAAGGACACAACAAAATTTTCTCAATTCAAATTTATACATGATAGTCTTCATCAAGGAAGCATGAATTGTGTGTCTTTGAAAAACTTAAACCATTGTATAAGTTGCATCTAAATAAGAGATGATAAACAAAAATACTTGAGAGGAAGATATCAAACCTTAATAAGTATCATAGAAAACCATCACTATCCACGACCTCTCAGGTGTCATACCTACGCACAGTCGCAAACTGTCAGAAATCTCCAAACCTGAGACTAATGGTGAAAAAAGATGTATTTAAAGAGGAACAAATACTCGATTATGACATTAAATCAAAACTTAATATGAGGTCCAAAACACATACCTCCTCCAAGTGGCATCAATCTCACACATGCGCCACCCAAAAACCCTAATCCACAAAAGAAATAAGAAGTAACTGGCTCCATGCATGAAAAATACATTGAAAATTAAATATATAAGTATGAACAATATTTTAGTATGAACAAATAAGCACCATTAGAACACTTAACAAAGCATTACCATGAACTATGGAGTTAACAACATGCAAACATTACCAATGTTTTTCCTGTCACGTTAAAAAAGTTTACCTTAGAATTTAGATCCTTCTTTCCTTACTTGGCTTCACTGCTCATAATTTCTTTCAGCTTTCTAACTTGAAGAGCCAGCCCGAACACCCTGTACATGTGTAACAGAAAAAACCAACATTTCAGGATAGACATGCATCAAGTGAACATATACGACCATTGTCCTTGGTTTATATTTTTGTCGAACAAATGGAGTAAAAACCAGAGTCAGAGGAGGGAGGGAAGGGGTCAAACACTGTACATTATTGATATGTGTTGTACACTGATTCAGTTCAAATAAATAAAAAACATGTAAGTTTCAAGAGATGTGCATCTTAATTGTTAAAGTGAATTGATCTTATAGTGGTTTGAAAGAAAGCTCTTGTAAAACAAATTCAGAAGCTTCACTCTAATTTAGAATTTATGACTTACTGCGAGCATGCTTAACCTGCAGAAGAATCAGATACGACCATTACACTTGGTTTATATTTTTGTCGAACAACTGGAGTAAAAAGAGGGAAGGAGTCAAACACTACATTATTGATATGTGTTGTACAGTTCAAATAAATAAAAAAACGTGTAAGTTTCAAGAGATGTGCATCTTAATTATTAAAGTGAATTGATCTTATAGTGGTTTGAGAGAAAACACCTGTAAAAAATATTCAAAAGAAATCATTTGAATTGAAATAAAGCCAAAAGCTTCACTTTAATTTTGAATGATTAATTTTGAATTTATGACTCACTGTGAGCATGCTTAACCTGCAGATGAATCGGATAGAAAAGAGAGAAGAGGCTTTCCTTAGAAACTTGGAGAGAGACGATGACAATCTGGAAAGTGAGAAGCACTTACCTTCTTATTTAAAATTTAAATTTGAATTGAGGGTAATGGATATGAGGTTGTTACTGTATTGGTGGTGTTTTTAAATAATAAATTCACTAATCTAAGGCTTGATACAGGGAATAATTTACGGTCAAGCACAAATTCGAATTCAAAAACACTAATTACTAAGTGAAGAATAAAGGGGAGAAAGTTTGCTTTATGGGGGAGAAATTAAAGGAGAATAATTTCTCATTTTCAAAAATCTCTAATATTTAAATAAATTATTTCCTATTTCATTTTTTGTTCAAATTTCATTCCAAAATTAGGGTTTTCAGAAGCTCAGCCTTCGCATGACCATGGTGGCAGCCTGACAGGATTAAGAAACTAACGGTGGATAATTTCACATGATTAGGTTTGAAAAGCTGAAACTTTTAAGCAGCTAATGAGGCAACTAATCAGTCAACTAATCAATCTCGTAAGAAAATATGAAAAACAAAAAAACTGAAATACCTGAGATGGCGATGAGGGCAGCCAGGGTGCTTGTGAAGATGAAAATTAGGGAACAAACGCCATCAAGAAGATACCTGAGTCGTCACCGTCAAGATATAAAAAGGAAGAAATTAAACAAAAAATTGAATGAGAAATCTAAATCCCTACATCAATTGAGAAATCTAAATCCCTAAATCAATTAAGCACAAGATGAAGATACCTGAGTCGTCTCGTCGCCGGAGGGAGGTTGCGGGTTGCGATGATCGGAGTGGCGAAGAGTGCTACGGCTGAGAAGCTTCAGACATTGAGAAAGGTAGGAACGTGAATGAGAGATTGAGAGAGGAAATTTCATGCTCTGATGTATACGCGAACAAACAACAACGATCTGAGAGAGAAACCAGTAAGAATAGCGTGAGGTTCGGCGTGACGGTGAAAATGGCTTAGGTGCCGGTTTCTGGCATGAATCTCACAGAGATGTAAGTGGGTGAGGTCGAAAAGGAAAAAAATTGGAAGCTCTATGTGAGGTTTGAAAGCGGATGAGAATGGGGGAAAAGGAAGAAGGAGAGGGAGAGAAGGTAGTGATTTGAGGATGAGATTTTTTATTAAAGTTGAGGGAGAGCAAAAAGGCCTAGGAAAAAGTTTTTTTTGAAACATTAGGAAAAAGTTCAAAACGAAAAAATAATGGTATCAAATTAAAAAAGGAATTAGTAAAAATATGCTTCTTTTTGAACGGCAATTTAAAATGATGATTACAGCAAGATTATGGCATATTAATTTATGAACTAATTAATTTCGACCAATCAAAATTAAAAGATTTAGACCAATCAGCAATAGCCATGTGGAAATTCAATGAAAACAACCAATAGAATGCTGACATTTGGAAATTATATAACAATATGACCCACTTTAGTGGATGGGCCTTATATATTATTAAGATTGCTTAGCCGGCAAGAAGAGAAATATTGCAGTAAGATCAATCTACTTTCTTGTGTAGCTTGTGTTGATAATGTGAAAAACTTTATTCACTTGTTCTCAGAGTGCTCTGTGTTGTCAGTGGTATGATCTTTTGTTTTGCATTGGTTAAGCTTTTATTTTGTTTTTCATCATATTCCTCGGGAGCATTTGATTGAATTTGAACAAATCAACTCATGTTCATATGGAATAAAAGTAAGATATATTGGATAGTGATTTGACATGCAATTGTATGGTATATTTGAATTGTTCAAAATGATTCAATTTTTAACTTCACAAAGATTTGCGTTCAAGATACTTCTCAGTTGATCAAATTAAGATCTTAGTGGTGATTGAGGGTAAGGTCTAAAGCATTTTTGTATTCTCATTAAAAATATGGATCTATGTATTATACATTTGTGGACTGTCAGAATTCCATGAAGAAAGCTTGGCATTTTAAAATAAAAAATGATTGGTGAGTACCTCTAAAGTGGCAAACATTCAAACACTCGTGGTTTGTGATGGTTGCCCCACAAATTAGGGGTGTTTGGATGTTTGCCACTATTGGGATATTCTACGACGATTTTTAACCCCCACAAATTAGGGGTGTTTAGATGTTTGCTACTATTAGGATGTTCACTGATTATTACTCATATGTGAAGAAAATTTCTTGTGGGGATTCATACATTATTGTTTAGGCAACTTTTACAAATGAGACTATGAGAGTGTCACCATCCACTATACTTGATCTTTTGAAATTGTCTACAAGGCTTTTTGGATAGACCATGGGCCGGTGGCCACGATCACAGCTTACATGTGAATCGCATGTTTAATTTGGGTTCCCACTAGGGTGGGCAAGTTATATTTTGGTCCACCGGTGGACCAGAGG
This sequence comes from Lotus japonicus, assembly GCF_012489685.1. Lineage (NCBI taxonomy): Eukaryota > Viridiplantae > Streptophyta > Magnoliopsida > Fabales > Fabaceae > Lotus > Lotus japonicus. The sequence continues at coordinate 23,365,672 of NC_080043.1, forward strand.
GCAGTTTTGACTTTTCCTTTCCCCTCTTCCTCTTCCTCTTCCCTTTACCTTTTCTTCCCACTTCTTCCCAACTAGCCATCAGTCCACCAACAACACCAGCCATCTTGTGTCTACTTCTTCCTAAACAAATCAATCACCCAATACTCTATCTCTTCTTCAGAGTACCAGAGAAAGAGATCAACAAATTTGAGGAAGAAAGCATGGCAAGGGAGATTGGAAAAGATGTCTGTGGCAAGCAGATATGAAATCAAGACCAATTGTTACTTAAATCAAATCAAAACCTTATGGAAAAGCCAAACATTAAAAGACAAAATCCTAATCTAATTTTCACTGTATCCATAACATGAAACACTGATTCTGGCATGATTGCAAAATACATGTGTCCCGGTGACAGACTCCTCCGAGTTCATTGAAGGCGACCCAGGCCGGCGATGATTTTTCGGAGCTTTTTGCAGGAAAATCGACATTAGGCGGAGATCTAGGTTGATCCACCGCCACCGGAAGCTTCACATGCTCCTCCGACCTCCTACGTTTGCCACCGCCGGAAGAAACCTTGTTGTTAGATCGCGAGCATGTGAACTAGAAATTCGGGTTCGGATCTTGGATCTGTCGGAAGAAACTGAAACAGAGCTCCACAAAAGAAACGAAAAATCAGAGAAGCCCATAGAAGAAACGAAAAAACAGAGAAGCGTTCCGCCTCGGAGCACCGTCTCCACCACCGCTTGGCACACGTGCTGCCAGTTCCCGGTCCAGAGAAGCCCAACGAATCCGTTCACCAGATACTGAAACAGATCTCCACATAAGAAAGAGAGCGAGAGCGAGAGGCAGGTCAGAGAAGAAGCTGGGCACTGTTGGTTCTGGCGCGCGACGCGGTGGTCTTCGCTGAAGACGTTGGTGCAACCCTGAGCACGATGGTGAGGAGTGGATGTGCAGCGTGGTGAGGTCGAAACAGAAGGAGAGAAGCGAAAGTGGAATGGGAAGAGAGGGGATCGGTGATGAGGGAGAGGTTCTTTGGAGCTTTTTCTGGTGTTTTTTCATGTTTGTTTTTATACTCAGACATCGATTCCCAGAACCAGAGGAAGCCATCGGAGGCGGAGGCGGCCGCATCAGGGTCTGTTCCGTGCTAGAACATAGAGAGGGAAGGTAGAACCCAAAGTGTGAGGAAGGTGATGTGAATGCTTAGAGAGAGAAACTCTAACCGCTTAGAGAGAGAAAATATAACTGAATTTTAATGTTATTATTTCTCAAATGAGCTAAGAGTCCCTTACAATTGGTATTCCCCTCCTATTTATAGAGGTGGAGTTGGGCTTTGGCGCCCTTAGTCTGTCCAAATGGGCCAGTTGGGCCTCAGGAAGGGAGGCCCAAGGTCATGACGCGTCCCACGCCCAAAGTTGAGTCTCCTGGGCGAGGGACCCTGGGATCTCGCCCAGTCCAGGGTCGGAGCGCGGGGGAGGCCTCATGGGCTGAGGCGTTGACAAATGGTGGTGGTTATGGTGGAGGAGGGTAGCAGTAAGGGAGAAGAAGAGAGGTCCATTTACATTTTTGCCCTTTTATCATCTGTTAGATCTTAGCCATTCAAATAAAGAATATTCTAAGATTCTCAAATCCAACGGTATTTAAGCTTGGTCCACCGATGGACCAAAATATAACTTACCCACCCTAGTGGGCACCTTGAATTTGCTAATGAAAGCACATTCTGTTGACTAGACTACTGATTTATTTATTTTTTACATTTTTTTATCTCATTTTCACTCACTTTTTTTTCTTCATCATATTTATTATTTCTCTCACTTCTCTTTGTATATCTCAAATGTGAACATGTGTTTCATATATGAACAAAACAATATTTTTCAGCTTGATGGTGTTTTGTGCATGTGATTCATCAAAAAGTAGAAATGGTGGATGGGAAAGATTCTATCATATAAAAAAAAGTTCCCACTTCCGCATCGATAATTTCTTGTTTCATTGTGCAACGGTACAATAAAGCATCTTAGTTTATCGATCCACAGCCATGTTTTGCAATTTGTAGTATTACATTTCCCTTCAATGAGTGTATTTCTCATTCCCCGTCCACTTTCTTCATTTATTATCCTGGAAGCACCATCTTTACTACTCAAAATGTCAGGCATCATGTCAATTAAGAAAAAAAAAAGCATCAACTGTGATTGATTCGTGTTCTTAATGAAATGGGAAAATTCAGCTATCAAGCATATGTTGAACTTTTCACCGCATATAAAGCTCCACTAGAGAGTAATTGATTTGAAAAGCATTTAGATTGTCTCAAATATTAAATGTATTTGCATCCCATACGGGACCATGTATGGCCCAAGTCCCCAACACATACGAAGTTTAGGGTAAGTGTCTATTTGACTTGTATATACATGTGATCTTATATAGAACTAGAACCTTGAAATATTGCAGCCTATAGGAGACACACATGCTCTCAACTTAATTCAACCATGGGATCCATTACGCACTCACTTCAATGTCTTTCTCTTTTGTTTCTACTTACCTCAGTCTGTTCCTCTACTTTCAACATTCCAAGGTTAGGAACTCTGCGAAGAATCAAAGAACGCAAACCACAAACCATGTCTTCCTCTGACCAACTGCCTGAAGACCTCCAAACATTCTATTACACCCAAAGACTTGATCATTTCAATTACGGGCCTGACAGCTACCCTACTTTCCAACACAGATATGTGATGGACTTTAAGTACTGGGGTGGAGCTAAATCAAGTTCACCAATTTTTGCATTCCTTGGTGCTGAATCACCGTTGGATGAAGATATATACTATGTTGGATTTCTTAGGAATAAAGCTCCCCAATTCAATGCACTTATTGTCTATATTGAGGTAAGAGTGTAACATAAACTCACTACGTAATTGGAAATCTTTCTACTGATTTTAAAGTCATATATAATTATCGGGAAGAAGCTTCCTTTGTGCGTGTTTGGATAAGTGTTTTTCACAATTGATTATGGTAAAGTTGATTGTAGTAAAAGTGAATTAAGAGTGAGTGATTTAAGTTTTTTCAAGAAAAAATGAGTTTTGTTGGGTAATATTGTGACATTCAGTTGCGAAATCTTACAAATGATCATGTTCAACACTAAAACTACCCTCTTTAAATTCTACTAAAATTGATTTTGAATTTAAAATCACTTTTAATATTAATTCTCTAAAATGACTCATAAAAATCAATATTTTCATCCAGAATTAATTTTACTCTAACATAATTAATTATAAAATTTCCCAAGGAGAATTTTCATCCACGGTAGCTTCTGAATTTCAGAATGATTCTTGATGAAAACAAAAATCCAAACTTGTTGCTACCAGTTACAACATTCAAGAAGACAATGGTTTTGGCCATCTCTTTCGGTAGTCTAATATTTTAAGTTACAAGAAATTGCTAATTAATTATTATTATATGCTAATATACATATGATGTTTAAATTTGAACAGCATAGATACTATGGGAAATCAATACCATTTGGTTCATGGGAAGAAGCTATGATAAATGCTAGTACTCGCGACTACTTCAACTCAACCCAAGCACTAGCAGACTATGCTGCTGTGCTTTTACACATCAAGAAAAGTTTGTCTGCTCAGAATTCTCCCATAATCGTTATTGGAGGCTCTTATGGCGGAAGTAAAAATATATAAATATAGATAAAATAATTTTGTCTCTAGTTTGTTGTTAATCTATAGGTGGTGTAAGGTAAAATCATACATGGTTGAAAGTATTGTAATGATTTAGACTTGCGTGTGCTGCTTGCGTGCGACGTGCGATTTATGAATATTATATGGATCCCATGGTGGAGTAAATTTTGATAAACGTTGAAGCTTGTATTGATGGACGTTCGAGCTTATGCATTCGTTTGCTTGTATTTTCTTTGATATTGTCCATAATTATTCTTATAATTTGGGTTAAGTCTAATTGGAATGCAAAAGCTAGCTCAGGAATGTAGATTGATCTACACTGTATATGGACTTAGCGTGAAGTTTGTTGGATATATGCGTTAGGTCTTTACATAGGATACATCAATTTTCACCCTAAGTTAGCTTTTAGGATAAAGTTGTGCCTAATCTAGATTATAAGACATATTCATCCAAAGATTGACTAAGAATATTTTTTCCTTAAATAATTTGTCCTGTTTCAGCAAATTGTACAAAGCTTCTAAGCTCAAAGACATCTTAGAGTTAGTATATACTTCCGCAGCTCAGTATAAGGCGCCTACTGATTTCCAAGTGAATACCATCTGTGAAGTTATTGATGCAGCAGCAGCTAAGAAAACATACATTCTTGACCGAATATTTCAAGGTGTTGTTGGTGTCTTGAGAAACCAGTCATGCTATTACATGGATGAATACAATCATCAAACCCAAACTAACCTGAACTGGAGATGGCATGTAAATGTCATGGTATCTTGTAATAAAAGCCACGTCCTTAACCATTTGGATCATCTTAACTAAAGTAATTAAGTTAATTTCATGATTTAGAAGACATTTAGCAAAATTGTTATGCCAATTGGTCATGATAAGAGCGGCTCAATGTTCCCACCAGCACCTATCAATATGAAGAGATTTGTAAATGAGTGTAGGAGCTTATATAATGTCCTTCCACGACCACATTGGATTACCACATATTATGGAGGTCCTGAATGAAACAGAATCAATCAGGATCCTCTCAATTGCTAAAATTACTTGATGATGTCAAGTGTTACCATTGATGGAACTTACATCATCGAAGTTTTTTATAATAGAGACATCATGATCCTAACATTCCTAGTTTCCTCCTTCTTATAATTTATTAACTATAAAATTAATGTGTTAATCTTTATGTACATGATTGTTGCAGGATTTGAAACTGATTCTCTGTAGGTTTGGTAGCAATATCATCTTCTCCAATGGATTAAAAGATCCTCGGGCGGGTATAGTAAACAAAATAAACTAATTCATAAATAAGAATAAAAAATTCAACAATCATAATTTACCTTTCTTTTTTAATTTTTAGCTTAACAACTAGTTTTTTTTTCAATTCCTTTCATGTTCTGAATCAATCGCAGGGTGTTGGAGAGTATATCAAACATTGTCATTTCTGTTTCCACCGTAAATGCTAGTTATCAATTCTTATTTTTAAACACTCATACATCAATCTTTCATATTCCTCATTTTTTCTATATATTATTCTGATTCATTCGTATCACGTCTTATATCATATATAATATTAATTCTTTATTGTATATCTCTATACGTACTTTTCTTATTTGGAGGCTCTAGCTAACACTCATGCCACAGTCTACAAGCATTCAAACATTTTCTGATTTGTTTATTGTTTTGGAATATGTGCAGACACCAACAGGTCCCAGTTTGAAACCAACCATCACAAAGCTAAGATAAAAAAATTTCACCTGATATATACATTACGCACAATGTTATCTTTTTAGTTATTGATGACTTCATCCTTACAATTTTTGCTAGCTGATAATGCCTTTAGACACGAATGAAATTAATATTTATAATAGTTAACAATTGCAGGGTCTCATTGCTTGGACATATACTATCAGAAGAATCAAGTGATCCTAAATGATTGGTGATGCAGAGAAATGTTGAGATCAAGATAATCAAAGGTTGGATCACCGAGTACCAAGCTGATCTACGAGCACTGATCAATAAACAAATCCAAGCACTGAAACCAAACACTTAATTGGTCCACGATCCAATAGAATAGTGTTTAATGTTCCATTAAATGCAGTAATTAAATTAACATGGAGTATTATATGCTACTACAAAATTTATATGTTTCATGTAATATAAGTACATGGTTGAAAGTATTGTAATGATTTAGACTTGTGCATGCTGCTTGCGTGCGATGTGCGATTTATGAATATTATATGGATCCCATGGTTGAGTAAAATTTGATAGGTCATGAAGCATATATTGATGGACGTTCGAGCTTAAAGACATCTTAGAGTTAGTATATACTTCTGCAGCTCATTACAAGGCGCCTACAGATTACCCATTGAATACCATCTTTGAAGCTATTGACGCAGCAGCAGCTAAGAAAACAGACATTGTTGGCCAAATATTTCAAGGTGTTGTTGGTTTCTTGAGAAACCAGTCATGCTATGACATGAATGATTACAATCATCAAACCCAAACTAACCTGAACTGGAGATGGCAGGTAAATGTCATGGTATCTTGTATTAAAAGACCCGTCTTTAACCATTTGGATCATCTTAACTAAAGTAATTAAGTTAATTTCATGATTAAGCAGAGCAAGAGTTTTATGCCAATTAGTCATAATAGGAGCGGCTCAATGTTCCCACCAGCACCTTTCAATATGAAGAGATTTGTAAATGAGTGTAGGAGCTTATATGATGTCCTTCCACTGCCACATTGGATTACCACATATTATGTAGATTGATCTACACTGTATATGGACTTAACATGAAGTTTGTTGGATATATGTGTTAGGTCTTTACATAGGATACATTAATCTTCACCCTAAGTTAGCTTTCAGGATAAAGTTGTGCCTAATCTAGATTATAAGACATATTTATCCAAAGATTGACTAAAAATATTTTTTCCTTAATTAATTTGATATGTTCATTAGTACATTACACACAATGTTATCTTTTTAGTTAATGATGACTTCATCCTTACAAATTTTTCTAGCTGATAATGCCTTTAGACATTGATGGAATTAACATTTATTACAAAAAACAATTGCAGGGTCTCATTGCTTGGACATACTATCAGAAGAATCAAGTATTCTTGAATGGTTGGTGATGCAGAGAAATGTTGAGGTCAAGATAATCAAAGGTTGGATCACCGAGTACCAAGTTGTTCAATTAGCAGTGATCAATAAACAAATCCAAGCACTGAAACCAGAGACTTAATGGGTCCACGAACCTATAAAATAGTGTTTAGTGTTCCATTCAAGGCAGTCATTAAATTAACATGCAGTATTATATGCTACTGCAAAGTTATATGTGTCATGTGATATAAGTACATGGTTGAAAGTATAGTAATGATTTAGACTTGTGCGTTCTGCTTGCGTGCGACGTGCGATTGATGAATATTATATGGATCTCATGGTTGAGTAAATTTTGATAGACGATGAAGCATGTAATGATGGACGTTCGAGCTTATTCATTTATTTTCTTGTATTTTCTTTGATCTTGTCCATAATTATTCGTATAATTTGGGTTAAGTCTAATTGGAATGCAAAAGCTAGCTCAGGAATGTATATTGATCTACACTGTATATGGACTTAGCGTGAAGTTTATTGGATATATGTGTTAGGTCTTTACATAGGATACATCAATCTTCACCAAAAGTTAGCTTTCGGGATAAAGTTGTGCCTAATCCAGATTATAAGAAATATTCACCCAAAATGTGACTAAAAATATTTTTCCTTAATTAATTTGTCATGTTTGAGCAAATTGAACAAAGCTTCTAAGATCAAAGACATCTTAGAGTTAGTATATAATTTTGCAGCTCAGTACAATGAGCCTACTGATTACCCCGTGAATACCATCAGTGAAGCTATTGATGCAGCAACAGTTAAGAAATCAGACATTCTTGACCAAATATTTCAAGGTGTTTTGTGCATGTGATTCATCAAAAAGTAGAAATGGTGGATGGGAAAGATTCTATCACATAAAAAAAAATTCCCACTTCCACATCGATCATTTACTGTTTCATTGTGCAACGGTACAGTAAAGCATCTTAGTTTATCGATCCACAACCATGTTTTGCAATTTGTAGTGTTACATTTCCCTTCAATGAGTTTATTTCTCATTCCCCGTCCACTTTCTTCATTTATTTTGCTGGAAGCACCATCTTTACTACCCAAAATGTCTTGCATCATGTCAATTAAGAAAACAAAGCATCAATTGTGATTGATTCGTGTTCTTAATGAAATGGAAAAATTCAGCTATCAAGCATATGTTGAACTGTTCAGTGCATATAAAGCTCCACTAGAGAGTAATTGATTTGAAAAGCATTTAGATTGTCTCAAATATTCAATGTGTTTGCATCTCATACAGGGTCATGTATGTCCCAAGTCCCCAACACATACGAAGTTTAGGGTAAGTGTCTATTTGACTTGTATATACATGTGCGCTTATATAGAACTTGAACCTTGAAACATTGCAACCTATAGGAGACACACATGCTCTCAACTTAATTCAACCATGGGATCCATTACGCACTCACTTCAATGTCTTTCTCTTTTGTTTCTAATTACCTCAGTCTGTTCCTCTGCTTTCAACATTCCAAGGTTAGGAACTCTGCGAAGAATTAAAGAACGCAAACCACAAACCATGTCTTCCTCTGGTCAATCGCCTGAAGACCTGCAAACATTCTATTACACCCAAAGAATTGATTATTTCAATTACGGGCCTGACAGCTACCCTACTTTCCAACAAAGATATGTGATGGACTTTAAGTATTGTGGTGGAGCTAAATCAAGTTCACCAATTTTTGCATTACTTGGTGCTGAATCACCGTTGGATGAAGATATATACTATGTTGGACTTCTTAGGAATAAAGCTCCCCAATTCAATGCACTTATTGTCTATATTGAGGTAAGAGTGTAACATAAACTCACTACGTGATTGAAAATCTTTCTACTGATTTTAAAGTCATAAATAATTATCGGGAGAAGCTTCCTTTGTGCGTGTTTGGATAAGTGTTTTTCACAATTGATTATGGTAAAGTTGATTATAGTAAAAGTGAGTTAAGAGTGAGTGACTTAAGTTTTTTCAAGAAAAAATGAGTTTTGTTGTGTAATATTGTAACATTCAGTTGCGAAATCTTACAAATGATCATGTTCAACACTAAAACTACCCTCTTTAAATTCTACTAAAATTGATTTTGAATTTAAAATCACTCTTAAAATTAATTCTCTAAAATGACTCATAAAAATCAATATTTTCATCCATAATTAATTTTACTCTAACGGTATTAATTATAAAATTTCCCAAGGAGAATTTTCATCCACGGTAGCTTCTGAATTTCAGAATGATTCCTGATGAAAACAAAAATCCAAACTTGTTGCTACCAATTACAACATTCAATAAGACAATGGTTTTGGCCATCTCTTTCGGTAGTCTAATATTTTAAGTTACAAAAAATGACTAATTAATTATTATTATATGCTAATATACATATGATGTTTAAATTTGAACAGCATAGATACTATGGGAAATCAATACCATTTGGTTCATGGGAAGAAGCTATGAGAAATGCTAGTACTCGCGACTACTTCAACTCAACCCAAGCACTAGCAGACTATGCTGCTGTGCTTTTACACATCAAGAAAAGTTTGTCCGCTCAGAGTTCTCCCATAATCGTTATTGGAGGCTCTTATGGCGGAAGTAAAAATATATTAATATAGATAAAATAATTTTGTCTCTAGTTTGTTGTTAATCTATAGGTGATGTAAGGTAAAATCATACATGGTTGAAAGTATTGTAATGATTTAGACTTGTGCGTGCTGCTTGCGTGCGACGTGCGATTTATGAATATTATATGGATCCCATGGTGGAGTAAATTTTGATAAACGATGAAGCTTGTATTGATGGACGTTCGAGCTTATGCATTCGTTTGCTTGTATTTTCTTTGATATTGTCCATAATTATTCTTATAATTTGGGTTAAGTCTAATTGGAATACAAAAGCTAGCTCAAGAATGTAGATTGATCTACATTGTATATGGACTTAGCGTGAAGTTTGTTGGATATATGCATTAGGTCTTTACATAGGATACATCAATTTTCACCCTAAGTTAGCTTTTAGGATAAAGTTGTGCCTAATCTAGATTATAAGACATATTCATCCAAAGATTGACTAAGAATATTTTTTCCTTAAATAATTTGTCCTATTTCAGCAAATTGTACAAAGCTTCTGAGCTCAAAGACATCTTAGAGTTAGTATATAATTCTGATTTCCAAGTAAATACCATCTTAGAAGTTATTGATGCAGCAACAGCTAAGAAAACATACATTCTTGACCGAATATTTCAAGGTGTTGTTGGTGTCTTGGGAAACCAGTCATGCTATGACTGTAAGATCAAGTTTTGATCATGTAGTACAACTCTATGTTTTGATGATTACATGTTAACTCTTATGTATGAACAATTATGGTACTCTAACGTTGTTTTCTGAGTGGTTATATGACAGGCTCTGACTCTGGTCTAATTACACATAAATCAGAAGCACTATGCTCAAAGAGTAACCTACGCAACGCTTTCGCTCTCACTATGTTCAATCTGAATAGTATAATAAGCTTCAGAAGATCTGAAGATAGTTAAGCTCCGATATGGATTCAGATCACATGAAGTTCTGAAGACCAGAAGCTCTGAAGGTCCAGAGGCTCTGAAGGTCTAGAAGTTCTGAAGGTCCAGAAGCTGAAAAGTGAAGTCCAAGAGTAAGCTGGCTCTGAAGACTAAGTACTTCTCCTCTGAGTCCAGATGCAGAAGTTACAAAGGTCAGAGGATCCAAGCTTCTCTCTGACTCTGATCATCAAGCTTCACAAGTTCCAACATGAAGCGTCGCTCTGATCAGAAGTCATCTAGGTTAAAGGTCAAGTCGCTATCCAAGTACAAAAGCAACTGTACTATTCCTGACGACCTTACCTAACGTGTTCAGCCACAGCATAACTTGGAAATACCAGATCTGCCCTCCAACGGTAGCATTCCATGCAACGTCTAAACCATAATCCTTGGAGTATATAAAGAGGCTGAAGATGAAAGATGCCGCCGAAGAAAGAAACTATGTTCAAGCTCAAACAATATTCAAATATTCTCTTAGAATCTTTCTTCAAACTGTTCTTATTGTGTTTACTTTAGCTTTCTGAGAAGCAATTCTTTGTAAACCCAAACTCTCAAACAGTTGTTTGTTTTTCCTTAAGGAGACCAAGGTTGGTTAGATCCTTGAGAAGACTAAGAGAGTGAATCTTAGTGATAGCTAAGTCATTGTATTGTTAGTCACTTTGCAGGTTGCAAGTGCAGTTGTAACAAACTCTGATTAGTGGATTGCCTTCATTCTAAGAAGGAAGAAATCACCTTAACGGGTGGACTGGATTAGCTTGAGGGATTTATCAAGTGAACCAGAATAAAATCATTGTGTGCTTTCCTAAACTCTTATCTTAGCACTTTTATCTTCTGTGTTTGAAGAGATTTGTTAAAATCTCAAGTGGGAAAAGTTTTAGTTTGAAAACGCTATTCAAACCCCCCCTTCTATCGTTTTTCATACCTTCAATGACATGGATGAATACAATCATCAAACCCAAACTAACCTTAACTGAAGATGGTAGGTAAATGCCATGGTATCTTGTAATAAAAGCCATGTCCTTAACCATTTGGATCATCTTAACTAAAGTAATTAAGTTAATTTCATGATTAAGCAAACATGTAGCGAGATTGTTAACCCAATTTGTCATGATAGGAGTGGCTCAATGTTCCAGCCAGCACCTTTCAATATAAAGAGATTTGTTAATGAGAGTAGGAGCTTATATGGTGTGCTTTCACGGCCTCATTGGATTACCACATATTATGGGGGTCCTGTAAGTAACAGAATCAATCAGGATCCTCTCAATTGCTAAAAAAACTTGATGATGTCATGTTTTACCAATGTTGGAACTTACATTATCGAAGTTTTCTTATAATAGAGATATCATGATCCTAACATTCCCAGTTTCCTCCTTCTTATAATTGATTAACTATAAATTTAATGTGTTAATCTTTATGTACATGATCGATGTAGGATTTTAAACTAATTCTCCGTAGGTTTGGTAGCAATGTCATCTTCTCCAATGGATTGAAAGATCCCTACAACTCTGGCGTGTATAGTAAACAAAATAAACTAATCTATAAATCAGAAAAATAAAATTCAACAACCATAATTTACATTTCTTTTTTAATTTTCTGCTTAACAACTAGTTTTTTTTTTTTCATTCCTTTCATGTTCTGAATCTATTGTAGGGTGTTGGAGAGTATATCAAACAATGTCATTCTTGTTTCCACTGTAAATGGTAGTTATCAATTCTCATTTTTAAACACTCATTTACCAATCTTTAATATTCTTCATTTTTTCTATATATTACTCTGATTCATTCGTATCACATCTTATATCATATATAACATTAATTATGTATGGTCTATCTCTATACGTACTCTTCTTATTTGGAGGCTCTAGCTAACACCCATGTCACAGTCTATCAAACATTCAATAATTTTCTGATTGGTTTATTATTTTGGAATATGTGCAAACACTAACAGGTCCCTGTTTGAAACCAACCACCACAAAGCTAAGATCATAAAAATCACCTGATATATACATTACCCACAATGTTATCTCTTTAGTTAATGATAACTTCATGCTTACAATTTTTGCTAGCTGATAATGCCTTTAGACATGGATGGATTAATATTTATTATAATTAACAATTGCAGGGTCTCATTGCTTGGGCATACTGATAAGCGCATAATTGATGCACTTTATATTTGTCTTTCTAAGCTTCATTATATATATTTTTGTGCTTAATTGTTATGACTTAGCCATGTTTTGACCATTAGTGCTTATTTGGATTATTCATGAAAAAGTGCTTGATTCTACACTTTTAGTTTCTGTGGTTGTTTTGCTAGAACAGGTTTAATATGGAGCTAACAATATCTAAATAAGGCCAACAATATGTCGTTGGAAATCTAACTCGAAGAACTACAACTTTCATGTTCAACAAAATTCGAGAATTAGCCTTGAACTTGGTCATAATTGCCTTGCAAAGTTGCTGTCGCTTAACCTGCGAGTCTGGAACAGTCTGCACTAAAATGATCATATCTTGGGCTACAGAACTCCGAATTAGGATCCGATTAAAGGCCCACGAAGCTGACTTAAAGAGCTACAAATCTCATGTTTACCTCAATTGAAGATTCAGACTTCTTGTGGGACCCGCGAATGCCTGATTGTTCAGCAGCTTACTCCTTTATGTGGGCCCAATTTTGTGAAGATTTAGAAAAGATTTAAATAACAAGGATTGTTACTTGATGAACAAGTTTATTTATTAGTATAAATAAGTGAGTTTAGGCTTTTGTTAAACCACCTCTTCACCACCACATCACCTCACCACCATACCACACCATCTCACCATAAGATAGCCTTAAACTACGAAAACCTATTCCACCCTTCTTCTTTGGAGCACACAACCCATCCCAATTGACCTAGTGAATCTTCCTCTCCCTTTACTTGCTCTCCCATCAAAATTTACTAATCATACTTTCAATTAACCTCACCAGAAAAGAGAAACATCGAATAATGCCTATGGGTATAACATGCGCCACCGAATTGACCAGCACCTCCCTAGCATTAGAAGACAAAAAAAAATCCATTCCACACCCTTAGTTTCTTCCACACCCACTCCCGGAAAAATCTAAACACATGTTTCTTTAATCTCCCCATAGAAGTAGGTAACTCAAGGTACTTGGAGCGACTTTCAATCGCCTTAATTTGCAATAGTTCTTGAAAGACATGTTTACAATCTTCTTGAACTTTTTGGCTTAGTGAAAGTTCATATTTCTCCATGTTAAGCATCATCAACTAGTTAACCTCACTAGCTCTAACTATTATGATTTTTTATTAATTAACATCTTCTAATATGGGGGTTAATTAGTTAACTTGAAACGTTTATGAGTCAAAAATCATTAATAGAGAAGGGGTTGTGCACTTTTGGAATAAGAACAGTCAAGGTTTCCAACGGGCTAACATCCATTATCCCCAAGTTATCCCCAAGGAAAACGTGTCGCGCACAACTTTTCAAATGCCATCTCGAACTAGACCCCGATATTCCTTGGAAAAGAAAGGTTAGAAGCAACCCATACCAAGAACTGTGAATGATTCCATGGATCTAAAGAGCCTTATGCAACTCTTCCTTTATCACAGGATGAAAAAAATGTTATTTTGCTTATCTAAAAGGTTACGTGATGAAGCTAACATCCTCCCAAACCAAGATGAATTTTCGTGTAATCCTTAACCCTTACCAGAACTGTTGTAATTTTGGAGTCCATCCATCTCCCAAAACCTTTATCGTCCTTGCTTTGTTTCTTTTGGGTCTACTTTGTTTTTGTTTCTAGCTGAGTAGGGTGTAGGTCAATATTCTGAGTTTCTAAAAAAAATGTTGCATCTTGGGTGCTGAGTTTCTAGGTTAAGGTGCTTGGTTTGAGTGAGAAAGAGTGAAGAACACTCATGAAGGTGAACTACATTCACGAAGATGAAGAACACTTATGAGTTTAGCTTATTAAGAGTTTTTTTATAATTTTATTTTCACTAAGCATTTTAATTAAATTAACAATTATACACGTGTAAAATAAAAATTAATTAAAAAATTACATGTGGCATGCCACATCATCTATGGTCTACCATCAGGCAACATTATCAGAGCTCCATCCTCAAATGAGGACTAATTACAACACTTCCTTAAACACAGGGCCAATAATTAAATTCTTTTCCGACGATGAACGAAAATTAAACCAACTTACAAAGACATACCAATTTGTCAGTTAACCCTCAAAAAAATAATTATTAAACAATTTATCAACCCAATCACCACCAAAACTTTATTCAAATGTTTTTATTAATCAATTCTATCAACTACTTTAAATTTTCATTTAAAACAACAACATAGCGGTGGTAGCGATGGTGGTATTATAGGTCTTGGAAGAGGACAATCGTTGTGAATATATCCTTTAGAAATACAAGTTTGTCTGCATTCTCCGGGTGATGCACAAGGGCCTACGCAAGTGCGCTCTTCGGCTTTTGCTACTGGACCTACAACAAAAACGAATTTCACAATTATTTGCACATGATTTCTTAATTTTGTACGTGAAATTTAAAGTTAATTATATTATGGTAAATTCCCATGGCAACTACCAAGATACTATGGAAAACTAAAAATATAGTATTGTGAATTCTAAAAAATTGACACAAATATCACTTACATAAAACTCAGGGATTTACTTTGGAATAATATTATAAATTTCATTCATCAATTTACTTGTTGATTATATATTTAAAATAGAATGTTTGATGTGAAAAACACTTTATTCTTCTTACCTCAAGATAGAACTAAAACAATGAATAAAATCCCGAGGAGAAAATGTTGACGAGCTTGAAAACACATTTTGTGAGGATTTTACATCTAAACTCTATTTAGTTTTGTGAAACTAGTGGGGAACATTATTTCATTATATATTAAACTTTTCACAAAAACTAAGGAAATATATGAACTAATGCACTAGTAAATGAAATAATTAATAATTTTAATTTATAATATATAATAAATTATCAAATAATAATATACAGTATAAATGTATAATATATTATATTATATAATATTATGATATAATATATTAAATTGTATCATATATTATATAATATAATATATGATTATATTATATATTATATTTTAATATATTATATAACAAACAACATCTCCATTTCCCAATTCCATTCCCTCCTCCCCCACCCACTATGAATCTCTGGTCCGACGACAACTCCTCCGTCATGGAAGCTTTCATGAGCTCCTCCTCCGACCTCTCCTCTCTCTGGCCACATCCCGTCGTCTCCGCCACCGCTCCTGGACCTGACCTGACCCGATCGTCACAGCCGATGCTCTACCATGAAACCCTCCAGCATTGTCTTCAGACGTTGATCGAGGGTGCCAAGGAGAGTTGGACCTACGCCATCTTCTGGCTGCCGTACGACTACTCCTCTGGTACCCTTCTTCTTGGCTGGAGCGATGGGTACTACAAGGGAGAGGAATACAATGAAAAGGCTAAATCCACCAAAACGGCGTCGTCATCCACCGAGCAGGACCACCGCAAGAAGGTCTTCCGGGAACTCCATTCGTTAATCTACGGCAACACCGCCTCCCCATACGACGTTGTCGACGAAGAGGTCACCGACACTGAGTGGTTCTTCCTTGTGTCGATGACTCAGTCTTTCGTCAACGGCAGAGGCCTTCCGGGTTAGGCGTACTTCAATTCCAACGCTGTCTGGGTCTCTAGTTCTGACCGACTCTTCGATTCTGCCTGTGAGCAGGCCCGCCAGGGTCAGCTCTTCGGACTCCAGACTTTGGTTTGCATACCGACACCGTGTGCCAACGGCGTCGTAGAGCTTGCATCGACGGAAGTGATTCCTCATTGCCCTGATCTGATAAACAAGGTGCGGATTTTGTTCAACTCCAACAACAACAACAACAGCCACCACAGTAACAACCTCGACGTGACGGGTTACGGCGGGGTACGGCGAGAACGACCATTCTTCCCTCTGGCTCAACGATCCCTCCTCTAGCGGGACTGAAATTAGGGATCTCATTACAGTTGCCTCTGCGGCATGAGTTCTCCAATTCCTCTATCTTTTCAATTTATTCACTACTTTTAATATGCAATTTGTTATGTTGATCTTAGATAGCTCTCTAGGCTCTCAATTTGATCTAAGACCTCTGGTGAGGTTAAAATGGGTGCCTCTTTGTCACTCCCTTTGTCTTTTCCTTTTAAGTTTGCCATTGATGCCCATCATGGTTTTAATAAGTTCAAGACATTTTTCCCACAATTCAATCATGTCTTCAAGGTTTGATTATGGTTTTTCATTGGTTGTTTATGCATTGTGAGTTGAGCTGTGATTGGAACATGTGGGGAAAATGTATCATAAATGTTCGTGATGAAAGACTAGGTAAAATAGTCTTTGGAATTAGAAGTACTACGATAATATTGGTAGGTGAGTCTAAGAGGTAGATGAAAGGTAAATGTTGATGCTTCTGGCTCTAATTCGTCGTGGGGACTGGCTGTAGTCGTCAAATTTGGAGTTCAATTTGCGCTTGATCATGGTTTCCTCTCAGTGATCGTGGAGTCAGATTGCAAGCGGCTGGTAGATGAGGTTGTGCGCGTTCTCATGGCTCTTATCAAGGCTTTGTGCTCCAAGACATAGGTTATTTAAGTAGTTGTTTCCAGTCTTTTACTATTTCTCAGGGTAGGTAGGAATGTAAATATTGTAGCACATGAATTATCTCGATTTTCTTTACTTTATAGTGATAGGATGTGGGTGGGGAGCTACTCCTGTTTGCATTCAGCATTGTGTACTAAATGATATTATGTCTATTTCTGATGAATGAGGCTGTCAAAAAAAAATATTATATAAGATAGCATAATATAATATATTATAATATATAATATTATAGTATGTTAAAGGCATTGTCGTCATGTTCTATCAAAAAACCGGTGACTCTAACGTTGATGTGGATATTTGACATGTCATCAAGGCTTCAAATAAGGCATCTTACATGGAAATAAAATCTTTTAAAATTGAAATTAAGACCTTTATCCCCAAATTGAAATTAACTCATAACAGCTTCAATTTTTGTCGAAGGTGGAAAGAAAGAAGAAGAGCATGTTGAAGGTGGTAGAAAAACGAAGTTGGAGAAGAAATAAGGAGAAAAGGTCGAAGGTGGTAGAATAAGCCATGAAGAAGGTTAGTGGTTCCACAAAGAAGAGAAGCGACACAAATGCGTTGTTGTTCGGCTTCTGCGCTCTCTCCATCGCTGAAGGTGTGCAAATATGGAAAGTGTGTGATATGAAGATATCTAACATACCTGAAAACCTAGGCAGACCTTTCTAGAGGTTCCCTAATTGGAAGATGAGTTTGTTTATTCTCTCTTCATATTTTCCCCAAAATTGCAATTTCCTTTCATTTTTTGTGATGTAGTGTTTTGGTTGGTAATTTTTAAGATGGCCTAAATATGTTTGACGTCTCTTACATTTTAAGAGGAATTAAATTGAGTCCCTGAAAAAAATTCCATTGAATGTTGCCCTTAAGAATTTCTTTTAATCAAATTAAGTCATTGTGCCTACATAACATCAGTTTTGACCAGTCAACCATCTATGGGGTGGGCCTAATGAGCTGAGGGTGACCCATGTGGATTGTGTTATTTTCTGGCCTTCATGTTAAGCTGCTTGTATGTTTCCTTGGGCCCAGCCCTTTTGGAATGGAATATCCCCTTTGGATAAAAAAAAAATCCCACACCAATAAAAAACTACATTTCAGATCAACAAATTTCTAAGATGAGCTCACGCCAAAACAATTTCTTTCACCCCACCTTCCTTCTTGACATCTTTTGTTGGGAAATAATCTGTTGGGGAAGATGCTGCAACTCTTGGATTGATGAAGATCTTGATGACGGAAACACTTGAAGATTCAAAGCGTGCATAATCACTAACCTTTAGGTTCAATTCGCCCCCACCAATTAATGTATATTGGATGCAATTGAGAAAACCGGCGAATTCCCTTCAGGATACTTTGAATTCCTTGATGTGGTTTGCACTAGCACACCAAGCGTATCTTTGATAATATTTTACAGAAGTATGATTCCCACACTTTACTCATGCATTAGTGAAGTGAAGGATGATTTAGGATATAGTAAATGGAAGAGAAATTGGCCAATAAGAAGTCCAATTCCGTGCATCAGAATTATGAGTTTTTCTGCCCAAGTATCTCTTTATATAGAGATATAAACATCCCTTGGTGAAGTGATATATCTCTTAATAAAAGGTTTCTCAAAAACCGACATATATAATTAATGTTTAAGTAATGTTACAAACTATCACGTTGGTTCATCTAGCAGCGCATCCCTTAACAATACCGCCTCGCGGGGTCAAATCCCAGGGACGTGGGTTCGAACACGCACGCAGGAACAGAATAGATAGTGGTCTATCCACTAGACCAATCGAGCATATTAACATAACTGCGAACATTAAGTAATATAATATAATATATATTTCCAAGATATATTTTGGAAATATTTCTCACATCTTTCACCACCAATTAAAGAAATCCCTTTCACCTCACCTCCGCCTTTCACCTCTTAAAATTGAAATTCCTTTCCAAAGCCTGGAGCACTTCACGCCGAGAATGAAGTAGATTGAAATAGAAGGGGAAAAATTGATTCTTGTGTGAGGTAGAGGTTTGTGTATGTGTGGGGTTAGACCTTGATTTTTCTGGGGTTTACTTCCCCCTGGTATAACCTTCACCATTGAAGATCTTAAGCCTAGGAACAAAGCAACTGATAAACGTGCTTGATCAGGTTTTGGTAACATGAGAGATTTTGGATTTGGGGGTTTGTGATTTTGAGTTACTGAACTTTTCTTTAGTGGTTGGAACTTCGAACCCATGAAGATCTTAAATCTATGTTTTGGGTTGGATTTCTAGGTGTGGAGTGTTGCTCTTGATTCTGAGAGTATGGATTTTAACTTTCTGAGTTTGAGCTATGGAGAAAGGTGAAAAAAAGGGGTAAAAGAAGAAGATAAAGGTGGAAGATGAATGACTTATTGAGATTTAAAAAAATTAGAGGACTAAAATTGATTTTAAAAAATCCATGTGGGTCACCCTCAGCCGACTAGGCCCACCACGTGGATGGTTGACTGGTCAAAATTGATGACACTTAGGCACAATGACTTAATTTGGTCAGAAAACAATTTCTCAAGGACAACATTCAAAAGAATTTTTTTAAGGACTCAGTTTGATTCTTCTTACAAAGTCAGGGACCTCAAACATATTAAAGTATCTTCAAATGGATTAAAATTTGGGGTATTTACTAGAGTGTCGACTAACTTGTAATTGTTTATTATCCTCTTTACAGAAGAACACATGTAGAATCAACTTCTTCTGCTAGAAGAAGTTAGGAGAAGCCTTTGATAATACTTGTAGGAGAAGTCCTTGATAATACTCAAAGGAAAATCTTGATGGATATCAAGGATAGAACATAGCCCAAGTTAGATGAACCAGGATAACACTCGTGTGTTCATTATCTCTTTCATTATTTTAATCATCTATCAAATTCTGATATCATTCATCTTCTCCATTTAAAATCAATTTGAAAGAAGATTTGACCAAACTAATATTGTTGTGAAAAAGTTTTAAGTGACACAATTCAACCCCGCTTCTTGTGTTCCTACGTTTTCTATCAAAATAATTAAGGCTTAACCGCACTTTTGGTCCCCCACTTTCTTCATTTGTGCGAAAATCGTCCTTAGCAAAAGACATCCCCAACGTTAACTATCGTTTGCAGCTTTTCATTTTCGGTTAGATTTTCGTGAAGAAACTAACTGTTGGGAGCTGACGTGTCTATTTTTATTGACTTGGAAGAGAGAGATTGAGGAAAGGATGCCACGAATGGCAACATGTGCTACTCACGTGGCCTGAGCTAAAGGGTAAATAGCCAAGTTCGTCCCTGAAAGTGTCCACCGCCTTCAACTTCGTCCCTAAACTTCTAAAATGTCTCTCACGGTCCCTGGAAGTGGCAAATCCCCTTCACGTTAGTCCCTGGGCTAAAAAAAGTTGACGGATGTTAACAGAAATGCTGAGTTGTCACGTTAAGTGCCACTTGGACATTCTTTCCACCATCAGTATAGTCCCCACAGTTGAAAAAGTCAAAGTTCTCTCCCCTCACCCATTCTCTCCCTACACCGCTTTGGGTTACGGTTCCCTGAAACAGGTTATTGGTCAAGCTCAAATCCTCCAAGGAGCAGCCACACCTGGGTCAGCGAAGTCATGTTCTGCTAAAACATCAGGGAGCTGCAATGAAGCAAAGCTCGAAGGCAACACACCTTCAGGACCATTGAAGGCTAAATGCAAGTGGATCAGGCCAGGAAATCTGGGATATTCCCGGTGATGTTGGCGGAGTTGGCGGAGAAGTTTTGCAGCGATGACGAGTCACGGAGGCTCTCTGGAATCTCCAACCATTGGAAGGGGTTGTTGCCGATCTCCACAGACTGAAGCTCCATGAGACCGCCGAAGAAATCGTTGGGGATGGAAGTGAAGCGGTTGTTGCTGAGAATGAGGACTTGCAGGGAGCTCAACCCGTTGAGGCTAGGAAGAGGACCTGAGATGTTGTTCAACTGGATCTCCAAGCATTCAAGCTCGGTTAGGCTCTAGCAACCGATTTGGATCGGGGTGACCCGTTTTTCCTCGGAGCAGACGACGCAGGTCCATGTACACGGGTCCGGGCCGGACCACCCGAGAGACTCCGACGGGTCGAGGGATGTTTGGAGGGTGAACGGTGAGGAAGAAGAGGGAGAGGAAAATGGGGAGAGGTTTGATGTTTGGGAAGCGGGTTGTCATCATGGTGGTGGTGGTGATTGGTGAGTGTGGGGAGAGTGAAGAAGAAGAAGAAGCGATGGAGATGGAGATGGGAGGAAGAGATGGCGATGGAGAGTGAAGAAGAAGAAGAAAAAGTCAATAATTTTTTACAGGTTTATCTATTTGGGAGGAGGAGAGGAGTGAGAGAAGGGTGCTGGTGGTGGTGGTGTTGGGGGAGGGAGGTTGGAGGAGGAAAAAGGGTGGTGGAGGTGTTGGTAGGTAAGGAGAAGGGTGGTGGGGGAGAGAGGGGGGGTGGGAGAAGGGTGTTGTGGTGGTGGTGGAAGAGAGAGATGAGTGGGGGAGAGTCCGAGAGAGAAAGAAAAGGTGAGATAGAGAAAAGAAGTTGACTTTTCAACTGTTTGGGACTACATTGACATTAGGTTGATAATATTAGGGACTAAATTGATATCTAAGTGGCGCTTAATGTGACAACTCAGCATTTTCGTTAACGTCCGTCAACGTTTTTTAACCCAGGGACTAACGTGAAGGGGATTTGCCACTTCCAGGGACCGTGAGAGGCATTTTGGAAGTTTAGGGACGAAGTTGAAGGCGGTGGACACTTTCAGGGACGAACTTGGCTATTTACCCCCCAACAGTCTTCTTCCCTAATGGGAAGAAGCTCCATGAACCCTACAAAAAAGGGGTTTTCTCCAGATCAAATTGAAGTGAAGGGAAGAAAAAAATCAAACAACAGAAGGGTAATATATCAAAACGCGAAGGCGAGGTTGGATGGAAATGGGTGGAATGAGTCAAAATTATTGTTCCTCATCGGGTTCCCAGAGGTCAAATAGAAGGTAGAAATACTGTGATTGTAGATTTCGATCTCTACTTCTTACGTGGTGGACAAATGATAACCCTGAAAGGAAGTTTTTTGGGTGTGAACTCTACAAAGTAGTCATCATGCTAAATCATCTTCTTCCTCTATCGAATATGTTTTGTTTCAGTTTCATACTCTACTGTTGTTAAAAGCTGATTTTTACAGGTTTATGGGAAGAAATGTTGCGATTTTTTCCAATGGTATGATGATATGATTAGATCGCAAAGGATAAGGTTATTGCTCGGCTAGTTAAGAAGAATGAAGATATGAAAGGTAAGATTGAAGGTATTAAGATGAAACAGAGTGTCGTGATGTTTTTGTTGGCTGTTAGCTGGCTTCTTCTCATTTTATTATTGACTTCCTATGTAACAAAATAGGGTAGGGTAGTTTTTATTAGGAATGTTACAAGTTGTTTTTTAGGATTAAGATATTGCATAGATGTTAATGTAATGGGTTTGTTGTTGCAGAAATGTTAATATAATGGGTTGGTTGTGGAACTAATGACAAGAATAGAGGCTTTTCTTTCAAAGGTTTTTGTACATTGCAACTAACATGACATAAACAACATTGATAAAATATATGCAATTAAACGTGGCATAAACAACATACATGTGCAATTAACATGTCATAAACATTATTGAGCTCAAAGCATGATACATTAATACCAACAGATCATAACATCATCCAAAATAACCTCACAGAGGTGATAAATAAGCATCCTTACAAAGTGCCTTATAGGCTTAAATTTCAACAGCATAAACTATATTGTCACAACAATCAAAAGTGGGTCACAAGTCCTAACAAAAGTGGCTCATAGGCCAAAACTTAAAGTTACATAGACCATATTGACTCACAATCAAAAGAGGGTCATAAGCTCTGATAAAAGTGGCTCGTATGCCTAAGTTCATGTCACATAAGCTAATATATTACAACACATCTACTTGGTCCCACTAATTTCTCCAATCTTCCTCTTGTTCTTTCCCTTTCTTGCTGCAGTCTGAGATTTTCCTTGAGTAGGTTATGGTGGAGGCTGGCTAAGGCTAGTTGCTTGGCTTTGTGGCTGTTGAGAAGAACTTGGGCCTACTTGATCAGCAGCAGCTTCTTGGTTAGCCTCCAACTGTTCAGGATGCACAAATTGAGTATTTTACTGAAAGAATCCGAAACACATTATATATCATGAAATTGACCAAATTTACAAATCATCAAGTTGTCCAAATTTACCTAATTTCCTCCAACTGGAATCTCTCTATCAGCAGTTTTTTCCCCCATACAAGTTCTCCTATTATGACCATGCTCACCACATCTCCCGCACTTCATAGTTGAATTGTGCTTCCTCAGTCTCTTTGGGTCCTTTGGCTTATCATCGTTCTTCCTTCTTTCCTATTTTGGTCTTCCTGGAGCTCTCCTCATGAAAGGTGGGTTCAAGGGAGGAGTTGGAACTAGCAATATCAATCAAAGACTCAGCAGGTAAGACTCTTGTCCAATCCCAATTCTCTTCATAATCATTGTCATCTACAGATACATCATCAGGTTCACCTTCAGACTCTTCACTGCATGGAGTGTATGATTCATCATCAAACTCATTCACTACTTCATTCACTAAGGTAGAAGTTTGGTTCACAATCACTAGGGCAGAAGTTTGGTTCTCAGTTACTGCTTTAGAAGAAGTACCCCCAAGCTCGTTATCATTCAAAGTCACAGCTCCAGCTCTAGACCTAATCTCCACAACCTTTTCATTCACTATGGAAAAAGTTTACTTCTCATCATTGCTTCAGAAGAAGTCCCCCCAAGATCTTAATCACTCAAAGACACAGCTCCAGGTCCAACCTCAATAACCTTCTCCTTTCCCCTCCCACGTACCTCAGGCCTCTGCATTATTTCCACGCCCCCATCAGACTCACTCCATCATCAGTTATTACCACGGGTTCCCTAGCATGCTCAACATACACAAAAGCTTGACTATGGCCTTTCACATCTTGGCAGAAATGTTCTGACATCTTTATCACAATTAAGAGGCTTTAAGGATGTTACAAGGTCAGGGGGGCTATATATACCACAAACACTTGAAGCTAGCATACCCGCACCTTTTCACTACCTTGAAAGGTCTCCTTCTTATTCAAAACTTATATTCCACATCCCTCCCTCTAACTAGTTAACCCCATCTTAAAAGATGCTAATAAATAAATATAAAAATAATTAGAGGCATTGAGGTTAACTAGTTGATAATTCTTGGTTGAGCCAAAATCAAAACCAACAACCTCAAATCAACATTAAGGAAATGTAACACTTGTTAATCAAAATCAAAATATTGGTCACTTACTTGAAAGAACTCAGGAGAATAATTCAGGGGCATAAAAGGTACACATGTGGTAAAAAAAGGCCTTAAATAGACATGGATTAAAGGTTGGATACACAATGAAACTTATTAAGTTTCAGCATATTTTAGATGTAGTATTATAAACTGACTTACATAGGAAAGTGCACAAATTTCTCAAGTTAGTTGTTGAAACAAGGGAATTCATAGTTGAGCACATAGCAACGCAGTAGCTTAGCAAATGATGAATTAAATCAATTAATAGTTTTCACCCGATTTTGAGAGCACCAAGATCAACATAATATTGTTTTTTTTTAAAGAAGAAATATTCTTGGAAATATTTCATAATAGAAACCATACAACTTATATTAATTATCCACTCTAAGGGATGTGTTCCGGTCTAGAACTATCAAGCAAGGGCTAAACAGTTTGAGAGCGATAGAAAACTGACAAAATGAGAAAATGCGTGAAAAGTTAGATCCCCACCGCTTGGGTGGTGTCTTATATGTATAGCTTGATTCTGACCCGCTTGGGATCATGGGCCGCTCGGCCCATTATATGTACAAGTATTGCAAAGCCCACAATATTACAAAGTTGGTACGTCCATATCAAGAGTAGTGTTATGTGAGCAAAATACAAGGAAGGAATACAAGGTGAGTGAAGTAAACTCTGGCCTGAACCGAACCAAACATGACTTGTCCAATTCAAGTTCATGAATTTTGAGTTGAAACTCAAAGAAACAAGAACCAAAGCCACGTCCAATTGCCAAAGGTGCTTGAGTTGGACCGGCCCAATACCAGGTTTTTGGAAGAGGCTGCTGGAACAGAAATAATTGAAGACCAAGAAGGCAGGCAAATCCGGGTCATTTCGGGTCCCTCTCTCGGCCAGACTCAAAGGGGTCTTACCCAAGACAACAACGTTCCAAGCCAATCACACTCCAAGAGGGAGGAGTGCTTGGAGGATGGGAGTCTACCTCGGAATGGTGTACGATTGTTCTGATGAAGTAGCTATTCAGGGTTTGATCAATCAGATTGGAACTAGACGAAGGCTCTGAATTGCTCCTGGTATGTGCTAAAGTTTTCGATCAATGAAAGCAATTTTTTCATTTATTTTGTGAATTAATTAATATGTTACTTATTTTGAATTATTTTCTTCCTTGTTCTCAAATGAATAGTATACAAGCGAAACTAGATGAAGGCTCTGAATTGCTCCTGGTATCTTTTATTATGCTGCAAGAGTCAAAGATTAGTTTGAATAACGTAAATGTGCTTGAGGGGTGGGCTAGAGGTATGGATTTTGAAATTGAGACTCAGCTAGTGGCGATGTGGAAGAGAGGTTATTTTGATATGATTATTACTGTGAAGAGCCCAAGGTGTTTAATTTTGCTAGTAAAATTCCCAAAATTGAGGGATCCCTGCCTGCTATTTTAATCTTTGGCTAATGGAAGAAGGATTCAAAGAACACGTTGAGGATTGCTGGTGTTCGGCTATAGTAGAAGGCTGGTCTACTTTCGCTTTGATGCATAAATTGAAAGGACTCAGAGGATTGACTTGTTGATAAAAGAAGTGGTTTGTGTGGGTGTTAATCACATTTATATGGGAGCTAATAGTTTTGCTTACCATCTTGCTGAGTCAGGAGCACATAGGTCCAATTCGATATGGGCAAAGTTCTGAATTGCACCCATTATGCACTAGGATTTTGTTCCTGTCTACACTTGCTGGTTTGTTGTTGGGATGTGCTATTTGGGATGTCCAAACTGACCTGCAAGTTCTGGTCCCTTTATGACCTTTTTTCTGGTTTGAAGTGCTTTTTCTACTGGTTTATAAGGAACTTGGACTTCTTCTCTTGTGGTAAATTTCTCATTATGCTGCTGCTGCTATGTTGATCTGTTTTGGAGGCTCACTGTCAAGTGAATTGGCTTGCTGTCCCTTGGTGTGCTCTGCCCTGTCTTATACCCCCGTGGGCTATTCCTTCAGTCCCATGGCTTTGTTTTGCTGCTATATTGGTGAACAGACCTTGGAAGTTATTAAAGGTCCTTAATCATTTGATCCGCTCTTGGAGGAGACAGAGTGTCTGGGTTTAAACATGTCTACAGAGAGGCAAATAGCTTGGCGGATCACCTTGCCAAATTGGGGTGCAATTTGGCTATTCCAATATGGGGGGAGACTTTGGCTTGTTTCTGTTCTGCCATTTAACTCGTATGCGTGAGAAGATGTTGTTGTGTTGTGTTTCTACCCCTTGGCGGTGCTGCTCTTGCATTTATTTGTTCTTATGCCCCTGCATTGCCTAGAGCTGATGGATTTTGCATCTGTTGTTTCTTTCCCTCTGCACTTTCTGGAGCTGTTTTTGTTTCTTTTGCTCGCGGTGAATTTGCAGTATTGGTGATAGCTGTGTTCGTGCTGTTCTGCTATGTTTCTTTTCAATTTGCTGAACCTGTTTTGTGCTTTTATTTTCTTCTCTTTGTACTCCTGCTGTTATGCTTTATGCTTTCTTCTTTATGTTTTTGTTTCCTAGTCTATTTGAGAATTTCTTGTCTCATGAACTCTTATTTGCTTACTTGAGAAAGCTTGTTCTCAAGACCCTCTTAGTTAATATATTTCTCCTTTCTAAAGAAAAAATAATTGAGGATAAAATTCATGTAGAGCATGTCTTCTAGCAGCAATCTGATCAGACATGAGCTCTAAAAAAAGTGTTTGAGGCCTTGAATCAGCATCAAACGAATGACCCAATTGAGCTGATGTGAACATAGCAGCAAGGAGTTCATCAGAAAGGCCATTGACAGATAGTGTAGGCCAAACACATGAATCGAAAAACCAGCCCAGAATGGCGTGAGGAATACTAGATCCTTGACAACTAGATGAGACTCCCTTATCACCATTTGAAGAGTAACCATAAGGCAACATAGAATGTCACTAGCAATTCCAGGGTCAAAGTCATCATAATCATGTACTTGCTTTTCAAATTGAGCCTCATTATTTTTCTGCACAAACTCTTTCTCAAGCAACTCCTCAAACACTAGGTGATTTAATGTGAAATCTCCAGCAACACATGTAGTTAAGGCCCCATATGCTAGCTTAGGAGTGTGAGTACAAATTCCAGGGTCAAAAAAGATTATGAACAAGCCAGGTTTGGCCAAGAACTTAAATAACAGAGAGTCAAGAGCATAAGTAGAGTCATCTTGTTTCTTTTTATCTTTTAACTCATGCATTTTGTCAAATAGTTTTCTCTCATGCATTTTTTTTGAGAAAACTGCATTAGGGGTAAATGATTTAATAATACAATCAGACCTGATCTGTGGAGGTGTGGAAATAAAAGAACAAATAAGGGAAAAGGTAACTAAAATTAGGATAAACAAGCAAACCAAAACAGAGTAAAAAACACTAGTACCCAAGATACAAAGAAAGAAGAAATAGTAAAAGGAAGTAGCACCCAACAGAGGTAATCACGCTACAATTTGCTTCACCAGTCCTTAGATCAACATAATATTGTGTGATCCAATCATTGATAATCTGGACCTCTTTCTTTCGTTGTAAGACTAGCCAATCTGGGTCACTTTCATAGGCAGAATGAAGATCCAAGCAATGAGCTCCTAAAAAATCGTTGTTAGTCACTAACGTATTACTATATGAAAATGTTCAATAAAAATATGTAGGTAGAGGTACTGTTTTAATTTAATTATTTTATAAATTCAAATAATGATAAGAAATCTTTAAATTCCATTCAAAAAAAAAAGAAATCTTTAAATTGGTAATGTAAAGATCTAATTTAAATCAAATATATTATGGAGAATACCATTGACAGTATAGATGGCAACAAGACTGTCTGATATGTCGCTCAGAACCCTGAAATATATCAAAATGTTATAAATATTTTTAAAATATATATCATTTTAAAACAATTACCCAAAGTAAAACAATTAAGACCAATTTATATTTGTGGTGCTTACCCGCCACTACTGTAAGGGTCTCTAAGTCCATTTGAGAAAATGATGTTGCTGCCAAACTTTTGAAGGACCAATTTTATATTCTGTAATTTGCCATACAACACAATGAAGTTTCTTGATATCAACATAATGTTATAATTGAAAACGATATTTAATGTTGGACTGATTTCTGGTTAACAATATAATAATAGAAAATTATTTTGGAAATGATTAATATGTATGAATGCAAAAGTGTAAACTGAGAAGAAAACAGAGAAGTACTTACATGGCCTCCATAGTAAGTAGTGACCCAATGAGGGCGAGGTGAGACACCAAAAGATTTCTTGCATTCCTTGGCAAATCTTTTAAAATTGAAAGGGTCAGGTTGGAACATGGTATTGTTTCCTTCTATACCGATGGGCATTACCATTTCACTGCATGTCTGTATGTACATGACAATTCATATTATTAATTATTATTTATAGAATAAGTATATAGCATAGAGAGATAAGAAAATTTAGACAAAGTGCAGGGGATACTTACTAATTTATTTGGAATACAAGAAAACAAGTAGAAAATAAAACACACAATTTAAAGTGTTTTCTCCGCTCAACAGAAAATTAGTGGAGAATAGAAAAAATTAATCTGGGACCCAAAAAAATAATTTGGGATAATTTATGTGCTATCTTGGTGAGAAAGCAGGAGGGAAGAGTTGTTTTAGGTTATTTGATCAAAATGTCCTCCCTATTTAATAAAAATATTAAAATATATATAATAATAATAATAGATACATTTAATTATATTTCTTAAGTTATATTTTTTATAAAAAGTTAATTTTAATATTTTATTATACTTAAGGATATTATGTCATTTTACACTTTTCTTTTCATTTTCTTACCAACCAAAACAATTTAAATATCATCTCATTTTTTACTCTTTCTTACTTTACGTTTTCTGTACTCTCACTTTTCTTTCATATATCAATCATACCCTTATTGTAGAGTGTATTATGTAAATGAAAATTAAAGTTGTATATAATATGCATTCGAAGTACAAATACGGAATGATATTAAATAAGAGTCATTTAAAAAAATTGTTTCAATAATTTCTTTACTTTTAAAGATAAATGGTGGGAGTAAGAGCTGGCCCAAAATGTTCATCTAGTTTGAGGTAAATGAGATGAGTTTAGATTAGCCAAATTCCTAAAGACTTATGGATCACTTTAACAACCAATTTTATAAAAGTCACTATTCTTTCCAACTATTTAATGTGGGATTTAGTTTCAACAATATTTGTAAGTAAAATTACCTGCCATTTCCAACCCTGATCTGACTCAAAGTCAATGATAGGGCCATTAACTTTGCAAGTGCTGTTTCCTTTGAAAGCCACAACACCTGCATATATCCTACTGAGGATGTCACTTCCAAAAGAAGCTCCTCCATCAATGGCACCACAGATCTTAGTAACTGGGTATATCGGAGGATTGTTGTATTGAGCCACAGTAGCATAGAATAATTGTAAGTCGCTTTTTAACTCAAGAGACTGGTTCAAGGGACTGCAAGGAGTGACAGAGTGAGTAAATGCAATTTTAAGCTTAACTTCAAATTAAATAAATAAATTAAAGGAAAGTAATAAAATTTAGTCTTTAATTATATTACTAGCAAGTGTTGAATCTCTGGCTCAAAATAGAAAGACCCTTTGGCTGGGAAGCTACTCTGTCGATTTCAGACCAGGATTTTAGTATTGTTTGATAGCATGTTTCACTGACTTCCTACATGTATACCAATTCCTCACCATTATGATACATGTGATAAAAAAGTTAAAAGATAAAAATTAAATTATGGTAAATTACTTACTCTGAAATCCCTTGTGACAACAGAGAAGTAACCATTTTGTGGTGTGATACTATCAAAGTACAGTATTGGAGCTGATGAGGCCAATGCACCAATGGCAAGGTGGGGATATTTGAGCCTAAACCATGTGGCTAGCTCTGTATATATAACAAACATTTATGTTCTCAATCTCAACAATTAACATACTTATGACCAAATGGCAGTAACATTGGAGCATGGTTCTCAATCTCAACAATTAACATACTTATGACCAAATGGCAGTAACATTGGAGCATGGTTTTAAATTGCGGTCTGCAGCGTAAAGTGTTTTGAAGTCCACTGCACACAATTGCGGTCACATCAACCCACATTTTTTTATGTAGCACGACCGCAATTTAAAACTTGGCATTAGAATACATAAGTGGAACACAACACAATGAACAGTTGAAGAGTATTTGAGGAACTAACCTCCACCATATGATCCTCCAACTACAATCACAGGTGAATTTGGGGCATGTAATGTCTTCTTTATGTGTATGAGGATTGCTGCATAATCTGCAATGGCTTGAGCAGAGTTGAAATACCCAAGAGTGTTTGCATCCTTGAATGCTTCTTCTCTGGATCCAAATGGTATTGATTCCCCATAATACCGGTGCTGATAATGAAAATAGAAAGTCAGAATCTGTCAAATTCACTCAATCTTTAATGTTATCAAAGTTAAATATCAATCATATTAGTTATAACTCTATTTCAAAAGCTAAATGTGGAGATTATTATATCTTACATAACGACTATTTTGGCTTTATCTCTACTCAACGTGAAGTTTGTAGACTGAAAAAAGAATGGAACAGTTCTCTAGCTACAATTATACACTGAAAAAAGAATGGAACAGTTCTCTAGCTACAATTATACACTGAAAAAAGAATGGAACAGTTCTCTAGCTACCATTATACCTCTATGTATACCAAGAGAGCATTGAGAGAAGCTGCGTTATCAGATAGAAATCCTATGTTTGAAGGGGAACCATCTATTCGTTCTTCTGCACCCAGGTAGACAAGTATTGGGGCACTAGAATTTGCGCCACCCCAGTGCTTGAAATTGATCAAATATCTCTGTTGAAATGTTTGGTAACTCTCAGGCCTGTAGTTGAAGTGATCAAGAACCTGATTGTAGTAGAATGTTTTGACAGTATCATGAATTGCAATAGGGTGCCTTAAGGTTATTTCCCATTCAGCAAATGGGCTCAACCTTGGAATCTTCAAAGAATGTGTTGCAGTGAGATAAGTTGAGTACGTGACAAAGATGAAAAGAAAAGACAAGCAATGGTGTTTCATGGCTAAAAGGAAAAAATCAGAAGCTGAAGTGGAGATCTATTTGGTTAGCAGATGTTTGGTGTTGAGCGTCTTTATGCCAGTGCATAGTATATTGGTATAGAACTGTCTCTCATTTATTTGAATTCTTTCTTGTTACTCTTTTCAGTGGGGCTGGGTTAAGTCCTATTTACTAATTACATTTTTAGGAAGCGCATTTACATTTCGCACTGAATCTATGTACTAAAGTACCAATTGCTATGCGTTGAATTAGACCTTGAGCTTCATGTTAATTCATTTGGCTTTTAAAAAAAAATAACTGTTTCTTTTCATATTAACTGTCTGGACCAACTGATACTTAAACTGATATTGTGATGCCACTCCTTTTATAAAATGCAAGGAAAGCTTTCTTTTTACAAAAAGAAAAACAGTTAACAGAAACTGTTAATAGATGATAAGTTTTGAATTTTCTCTTTGTATTACACATAAATATTGCATCTCATTACTTTTCCTCATTGATAGATAATAGATTGAAGTATAGAGAAGCACCTTTTGACCACATTTCTTTTTTCTTACAAGGTATTCATAACATATCATATTTGGGATAAAGTTGGAAGCTACACGAAAATCAGTTCATGCCACTATTTGTCAGGTCAGAATCACAACCAAATTAAATTGAATATATGTATTAACTGCTCTAGATATTGTGAAAGCATCATTACTGAAGGGGAAAACAAACAGTGAGAGATTGGTTGTCGGGTCAGAAACTCAGAATCACAGACCAAATGCAGGAATGCTTGCCGTAATTGAGCAGCCTAAAACTAAAAGTGTTCTACCTTATAGCAGCAGTCTGTGATTATCTGACGAGGAAATGAGAGTGATGTTAATTACTGTGACAACAATAATGGTAGGAATAGGATCGATATTGCATCAATTTTTGATTGACTTGTGCGCTTGTTAACATAACGACTCCCCATTTTAACCTGGGATCCCAGTAATTTAGACAGATCGAATCGATTATATTTTTCATTTTTGCCAATCATGCTAAACTTTGGGTTAGAGAATTATGTTAGAATTTTCTAGTTGTGTGCGTGCTTCCGTGAACCAAAAGAACATGTAAGGATGTCTTTAAAAGTACGCAAATTTATCCTAATTCTATTGGTGTACCAAGTCCTAATATAGATCCTGGACCGGTCCCGCCCTATACAGGGCAGCATGACCTCTCCTAGGAAGCATTAGCGAATCAGTCGGGTCGACTCTCGAAAGCTCAAGCTGAAGACTAGAGTTCGACCGGATACAAACAAGGCCCACTGTGATATGAACAAGGCCCAAATGTAATATGCTTAGATTTATGATTTAGCCCACTATAAAAGGCTAAACCCCCATTGAATAAAGCAGGTTCTTATTACTCTACATTTATTGTGTTGACGGCACAAAACCCTAGGACTCCAATCCCTATATCCGAGTGGTTGAGGGTCGTGTAAGAACATTTTGGCACCCACGGCAATGGGGACGACGACGAAGTTCCCTTGGACGAAGCTCCCGACACCGAAATGGGGATTGTTGTCGGGGTTTCCCTGGGTGCGTCCGCAGTAAGGGTTGTGTTGCCAGAGTCCATGATCGGAAGGAATGAAGTTTCCAAGTTTTAAATCAATATTTTCAAAAATTCCTCTTATGATTGACAATTACCAATCTTATTATTTTTCATTAGTCCCTTAAGAATATGTTTGGGGTTAGATTCCCAACTATTGTGAATGAAAAGAAAAACCTAATTGGTCAGCCTCGTACCTCTGGTCGCGCTGGCAGTCGGGCAAGGATTAGTCTTTGTTGAAAGGTTTTTACCACACGTACTCTTGAATTCCTTTCAAGATTCAATTGCAGTATAGCACAGGGTTATATCGTATCAACATGGAATTGGAAATACAAAGTCGTTCTTTAGCTAAATCACGTAAGCAATGAGAGTTTCGAATGATTGATTGTTTCGGTTACCACAAGAACATGTAAGTTAACAAAATGATATAAAAAAGGGTTGAAATCAAGAGGATACAATTGTTGGAATTGGAATTCACCAATTGACTTTACGCACTCGAAGACTACAAACATAAATCTTGTCCTATGATTGGTTCCATCACACCATATCTTATCTTACTACACGGTCTCCCTACGCGATGATTATCGTCTTACTAAATTATCCCTCAATCTCATGATTGATTAACAAAGCAAGAAGCATTAAACATAGATGTTAGTTTGACTAATGATCCAATTCTATCGATCCTAGATTCATTAGAATATTTACCTAGGTCAGATTCAATAAGCTAGTTCTCACTAAACTTATCAAATCCATTTTCATGTCTTAGGTGATCAAGTCAAAACAAGCATAAATAACAAAGTAAAATCATTGAAACCATCCATAGAACAAAAATTCATGTATATATAGATCAAAATGAGTGCATACAGGCCAAAAGGCTACAACCAATCCCAACAAAAAGAACTTAGCTATCCATATTCATGGATGCTCAAAAGCTTATAAAGAAAAACGGTGAAGAAGATGATGATCGGCGATACGACGTCCTCGGCGTGTCTCCAGCTCAACGGACGATTAACCGGCTTCAAAACTCCTTCATTTTCTCTTTAGGTCAAGCTGTCTCTGTTTTTCCTCTCTCTTTCCAATTTCCAGTTCAAAAGGCTAAAACCAATCCCAACAAAAAGAGCTTAGCTACCCATGTTCATGGATGCTCAAAAGCTTACAAAGGAAAACGATGAAGAAGATGATGATCGCGGCGGTGCGGCGTCCTCGGCGTTTCTCCAGCTCAACGGACGATTAACCGGCCTCAAAAATCCTTCCCTTTCTCTTTAGGTCTAGCTGTCTCTGTTTTTCCTCTATTCTCTCTTTCCAATTTCCAGTTCTTTTTGGTTTAAAACTGAAGAAATCCTTTTATAGTGTGATTCAGAATCTGTGCAGAGTGCCAGGCGGCCATTTATGGGCGGCGTTGGGCGCCCAATTACTTCATTGATGGGTTTTTGGTAACCGCCACTGACAAGCGTTGGGCACCTTGATGATCCAAAAAATCTTCAAGTCTCATGAAAATATGTCTTTCTCCTTAAGAATATAATCAATCATTAAACACATTTGAGCTTAATTCTCAATCAATTGACAACTTTTAATCAAGATGAGAAGAATTAATAAGGATTTATCATGAATCACTTAAGATAAGTGCCTAAATTGTGTATGAAAATTAGGAAAATATGGCATTTATCAGTCTCACGGTTACATACTATGATGAGGATACAATGGTTAAGATAAAAAAAAAATAACAAATTTAGCATTTAGTTATTATTCTCTTTGTTTGCAATATTTAAATAAAAGTATATTAAATATAAATTTTAATATTTTCTATATTATATTATATTATCCTATCATATAATATATTTTATTATACTATACTATATACTATATATTATTTTCAAAACAAAAAATTGTAACTCCGACAAGTGTCACTCCTTCATTCTATTTTTTTTTTTCATAAGCTTTATTTCCCATACTATAATTAGTAGGTAGATTATGTCATATTTATATTTTTTAATTTTCTGCTTTTTCAATAATTTAAATATTAATCTAATGTATTAATATTGCATTTAATGGTTATTAATGATATTATAATAACTACTCCAAAAGTCGATTGTGATTTAAAAAAAAAATTAATGTATTAATATTGCATTTAATGATTATTAATAACATTAAAATAATTAACAAAAGTCAAATGTGACTTTTTTGAAAATAATTAGTGTACTAATATTGCACTTGATTGAAAATATATACATCTGGAAGGATTAAAATGGTTTTAGTATATTAATTCAAAGCATAAACAAATTTAAAAAAAAAAGGCTTAAATGCACTTTTGGACCCCAAGTTTATATTTTTTTGTGATTGTTGACCCTGATCTTATTTTTCTACGAATGGAAACCCTAATCTTTCAAAATGTTGCACCGTTTACCCTTCCGTCAAAAACTTGACGGAACCCACTTACCTGGCCTTTTGACGAAAGGGTAAACGGTGCAACGTTTTGAAAGATTAGGGTCTCCATTCAAACTAAAAATAAGATCAGGGTCAACAATCGCAAAAAATGTAAACTTGAGGGTCCAAAAGTGCATTTAAGCCATTTTTTTTAAATCCCCCTTTTATCCACGTGGAAGGCCATATCAGCGTGTTCCGTCAAGTTTTTGACGGATTTGGACGGAAGGGTAAACGGTGCAGCGTTTTGAAAGAATAGGGTTCTCATTTGTAGAAAAAATAATAAAGGTTGACAATCGCAAAAAGTTAAAACATGAGGGTCCAAAAGTGCATTTACGCCAAAAAAAAACTAAAACATGTACATGTGTTAATTTATCTTAAAATTATACAGTGGTGCCCTTTATTTTTCATTTGTGCATGACACGGGTTCAATACTAGTATTATACTATATTGGGATGTATCTTAACAAAATTGTGATTTTATATTAGTACATAAAAATAAATCGTGACCGTCGGATCTAATCATGAATGTTCAAAATCTATTAATTATGTGATAGTACATGACCAGTTAAAAATGTCATTTGACTATTTTTAATATCAACATGTACATAATATTGGTCAATCAAGGTTTGACCAAAATCAAAGAAGGAAATATATAAAATGTTATAAATTTAATTATAAATTTTTTCATTTATTTGGTGAATTAATTAATATGTTACTTATTTTGAATTATTTTCTTCCTTGTTCTCAAATGAATATTATATAATGAAACAATGTTCGACACTAGTTTCACATAATAAAAAGAGTTTGAAAGTAAAATTCTCATAAAATGTCTTTTCGAGCTTGTCAACGTTTTCTCCTTGGGATTTTATTCATTGCTTTGGTTCAATCTTCAGGTAAGAAGAATTAAGCGATTTTCCAGTCCTACGTTCTATTTTGAATATATAATCAACAAGTAAATCAAATTATTAAATTTAGGTTCTTACTTCAAAGTCAATCCATGAGTGATACGTAAGTGAGATCTGTAAAACTTTTTAATAATTTTTTATGCTATTTTTTTCATAACATCTTGGTAGTTATTGTGGAAATTCATCATATTATAATTAACTTACAAAATTAAAAAATCACCTGTAGAAAATTGTGAATTTTTTGTTGTAGGTCTGGTGACAAAAGTAAAAGCAGCGAGCACTTGCATAGGCATTTGCATGTTGGGATTTGACGCATGCAACAAACTTTGTATTTCTCAAGGATATCTTAAGGGTATTTGTGAGATGACATTACCTCGTCCTATAGAATTGCCATGTTGTTGTGTTAAAAAATGATTTATAATGTATCTAAAGTAGTTGATCAATTTGATTAATAAAAATATATTTGAATTAAATTTTGGTTATGACTAGAGTTTATAAGGATTTTTATAATTGTATAGTCAAGGGTTAATTATCAAATTGGTTCATATGTTTATAAATTAGTTTAATTTTCGTCCCTCGTCAAAAATAAGTTTGATAATTTTCCTTGTGCTTAAGGAAATATTCTCACATGTTGGTGAAGGCTCCGACGATATAACCTAGTGGTAGACCCTAGATGACGCAGTACTTCACGTTTAATTTTATTAATTTTTTTTATTTTACATGTGTATAATTGAGAAAACATTATTTTTTCAAGACAACTATTCTTCAAATAAGACAATTATCAAGTGAGCAACGTTCACATCTTAGTATGATTTTGAGTTAATGGTAAATGAAAATATTGTTGGGGAAAGATGACAAATAATATAATCTGACAACAATTAACGGAAGCAACTGGATTGATTTTTCCCCTGCATGCAATTAAATTAGGCTACAGACAAACAATTCAGGCAACAATTAGTAAGCACAAAACAGAACAAATAAAAATGCAAGAGACACCAGAATTATTTTAATGTGGGGAAAATCCTCAAAGAGGTAAAAACCCCACGGGACCAAGCCAGTAAAATTCTCCATTAATAAATTAATGGGATACGCCACAAGTCTTCCTAAAGCCACCAGGGATCAACAGAACAATTACAATCTTCACCAATAAAGTAGATAACAACACAGTACTGACACATATAGTAGTGAAGGCTAAACCACAAAAGTAATATACTAATATTACCAGTTCAGTTCAGTGACAGGATCCACCTACTGTAATTTCACTCAAAAAATAACACCTTCGCAGTATCACTCTTCTTCAAGAACTAGTGTCTTCTTCTCTTCAATTGTATCAGCACCGATGCTTGTTTCTTTTTTTCACTCTCACGAGGCTCTCTCTTTCTCTCGTGTATATCTACTGTGTCTTTCTCCCAAGAGGATTCTTTTCTCTCTTGCGTATGCACTACTTTTGCACTTGCTGCAAATCTCCTTTATATAGAGAATTCTAATACTCCTCTCAACGGTCTTCCAACGGTACATTCAGTGGTGGATAATCAATCCCTTCTTTTCCCAAGGAATTCTTCCTCTTAATTTCTCACAACGGTACAGTAGCTTGACTAGCTACTTTCTAGAGAAATCCAATTTCTCATCACCACATGAGATTTGCTGCAGACCAAGGAAATAAGGGTATAAACCCTTTAATTGCAATACATGGGCTACGGCCCATTACTTGCCAATTCTCTTTTTTTTTTTAATAATAAGTTGTAGTGGGCTCACTTGTTTGGTGACCCATACAACAATTCTCCCCCTCATCAATCAAGTGAAATCATAGGCAACGAAACCTGCTTTCTCTCTGCAAGTAGAAAACTTTTCCATAGGTAAGATCTTTGTCATCATATCTGAACCATTCTCATCAGTATGGATTTTCACAACCAACCTTGGCTTGTACCTTGACTCTGAGCTATTTTCTTCTGATTTCAACTTCAACACCCACTTTTTCTTGAGTGTTTTCCTACCATTAGGTAGCTTCACCGACTCAAATGTGTGGTTCTCATGCAAGGATTTCATCTCTTCTTGCATGACTTTGGTCCATTTCTCTTTCTCTTCATGTGACATTGCTTCTTCACAGTTTTCTGGTTCTCCCCCGTCAATTAACATCACATATTCATGAGGAGGATATCTTTGTGAAGGATGACGATCTCTAGTGGATCTTCTCACGGGAGGCTCTGGGGATTGCTGTGGTGGATTTTGCTCAACTGGTTCATCAACTGGGGCTCAGGAACATCAACTGCATTGTCCACATCTGCATTCACATCTCCCCCATCATTAGTGACTCTGGCAGGAGGCTCTGACTCAACATCAATGTACCTGTGAACAACTTGTTTTTGCGTATCATTCTTGTCAATATCTTCAATGGTTTGGTCTTCAAGAAAAACAACATCTCTGCTTCTGATAACTTTCTTGTCAACTGGATCCCAAAACCTGTAACCAAAATCATCACGACCATAACCCAAGAAGATACACTGTTTAGACTTACCATCAAGCTTGGATCTCTCATATTTGGGAATATGAAAAAATGTCTTGCAGCCAAATACTCTCAAATGCTTGTATGAGTCATCTTTCCCTCGCCACACCCTCTTAGGAACATCACCATCAAGAGGAATTGAAGGAGAAAGGTTGACCAAATCTACTGCAGTTCTCAATGCTTCACCCCAGAAGGATTTTGACAACTTTGCATGAGAGAGCATGCACCTGATTCTGTCATCGATAGTGCGATTCATTCTCTCTGCAACTCCATTATGCTGTGGAGTCTTCGGAACTGTCTTCTCAAGCTTGATGCTATGTTCCCTGCAATAATGCTCAAATGGCCCCCTGTACTCACCACCATTATCTGCTCTGACACATTTCAGCAATTTACCGGTTTCTCTTTCCACACTTTCATGGAAGTGTTTGAACACATCAACTACCTGGTCTTTGGATTTCAAAACAAAAGCCCACACTTTTCTAGAGTGATCATCAATAAATGTTACATAATATGAATAACCACTAAGGGATTTAACATCCATAAAGCAAACATTAGTGTGAACTAAATCTAGGGATGGCAATGGGTCCGAGACCCAGTGGGTACCCGCAAAAAATATCCATGATGGGTAGAGTAAAAACCCGCTATATGGATATGGGGTTGGGTATGCGTAATTACCCGCAAAATTTAGTGGGTACGGGTGCGGGTATGGGTACTATGGTACCCACCCCGCCCCATACCCGCACACATTATATACATATATAATATACATATATATAAACTTGTAATATATATATATATATATATATATTAATAAAACCTATATACGTAAACCTTTCTCTATAAATTTAAACAATACCTTTTGTTTAAAAAAAAAAACAATACCTTTAAAATTTTATTTAAACTTGTTGAGTGTTGACATTTCAAATTTTATTATAAAGAGATAAAATATTAGAAACTATAATTTTGTTAAATTAAAAGTATATCTTAAATTTAAATTTGGTTAGAAACCGAAAATCATAACTACTATGAGATTATTATAGGAAAAAATATTAATAAATCTGACTTTTGGTTGATATAATCATAGCCTAGAAATGAAAACAAAAATAGTTTTAATTGGTTAGCAAATACCAAGAAACTTATTGGAAATTACCAACCTAAGATCATACATTTTCAACCTGCCACTAATTCTTTTCAACTTCAGATACAAACCCTATTTCATCATCAGGCCGTTTCTTTCTCATACACTATTTCTTTCCCATACATATGTTATATTATGTTATATTTTGAGACTAAGGTGTTGAATTTATACTTAATGTATTTGGATGATGTTTTGTACTTTTAATTAATGTGTTTCCATTTTATAATAGCAATCATGTTCTTTTTTATTGAAAAATGCAAATACGAAAAATTATATTTTATTTAAGTAAATTGCGGGTATTGGGTACGGGTACGGGCATATATGTATCCATAGGGTACGGGGATGGGCACTGAAGTTGTTACCCACACGGGTATGAGGACGGGTACGGGTATGTTTTTAAAATGCGGGTATGGGGATGGGTACTATAGTACCCTACCCAAACCCTACCCATTGCCATCCCTAACTAAATCCAAGATATCAGACCTCCTGTGAGGTGGGTGAGTGTGGAAAGAAACTCTATGTTGTTTACCAACAATACAATCAGAGCAAGTTTTAAGAGATGTACCTTTCACCGGAAGCAGATTTTTCCTTGCAAGAGTAGCAAGTCCCTTCTCACTCAAGTGACCGAACCGCTTATGCCATAACTCTGTAGAACAATCCTCACTTGCATTAACCTGAGGAGCTGTCATCTTTGTGGAAGTCCAATAAAGAGTATTTTTCTTCACTCCTTTTGCTACCACCAAATTCCCCTTGGTGCACTTCCATCTGCCATCACCAAATAAATTATGGTAACCTTTTTCATCAAGTACCTGTACAGAAATCAAGCTGAGGCGCATGTCAGGAATATGCCTGACGTTCTTCAAGTGCAGCTTGCATCCAATATTAGTTTCTACCCAGATATCTTCAGTGATTACACTGGAAGTACATCTTGGTTGTTCCGGATAA
Organism: Lotus japonicus; assembly: GCF_012489685.1. NCBI lineage: Eukaryota > Viridiplantae > Streptophyta > Magnoliopsida > Fabales > Fabaceae > Lotus > Lotus japonicus. The sequence goes on from NC_080043.1 coordinate 23,406,561, forward strand.
GAGTGTGACAGATTTATCTGTGATTTGTACAGATTGCTGAAGCTAATAAAGTGATAATACCCGCAATGGAAGCTGTGAAGTTTCCTGATTTCGAAGTCTGCTACTCGGATGGTAAAACAATGAAGCTTCCTTTCCGTCTTTGTGATAATGTAGCTGGCTTTGACAAATCTTCTGTCCCCAAGGAAACTTTGGTTTGTCTTTCATTTCGAGCAAGCTCCCAGCTAATGGATCATGGCATTGTTTCATAAAGTAAAGATATGACTTATTTTATCTACACCACTGAATTGTATGCTCACCTAAGTGCGGTCAACACCAACCATGTATGTCTTGAATGGTCAACACATATGATGGTAGCATCTGTGGTAGTCTTTCTATTCAATTCAAAAGCTGAACGGTATCTGCTATTTGTTTTCCACGGTGAAGGGATTTAAATATGAGTAGAGAAATGAGGGTAAATGATAAGAAGAAAAGGATAGAAAGATGGATATTAAAAGATGCAATGCAATGGAAAGTTACTTCACTCTTTAGCCTAAACAATCCTTATATATTACTGGCAAATCACTCATATATTGCTACAAATCGTGTTGTGCCTTTCAATCTAGAAGTTTAATTAATCCTGAATTAGTGATCAGATCAAAAGTATTAAAGGAACTGTATAGTGCGTTCACTGTATTGTTTGGTATTTTGTTAACAACATTTTGTTTTAGTTTTGACTTACTGTCACTGCAATAAAATTCCTTTCTATATCCTTTACAGGAAATGATCAATTCTTGGAGCATGCCTTATGCTGAAGCATTTAGTGAATCCAAAGATGTCCATTTATATCAGGTGATTTTCTGTTTGCAGGTTTAGATTGATAGAATAATGACATTTAAATGATTTTTACTAACGGTTTTGTGTTTCTCCACCGTTAGCAATCTTTGTGTTAATGGCCATTGATATCCTTTTAACCTCCTTGGCTACGTTACTCCTTGGCTACGTTACTAAGTGTTCAATGGTTTTAAAACTATCATTTTATATATAAAGCTATTGGAAGGAAATATGCTTTGGAGGATTATGGTACAAGATATACGGCCTTATTATAAGAAAGAGTTTAGAAATATGATCATGATCGAGCCTTTCTTTTTCCCTTCTGATTCTGAGCATTGTTGTAGAGACTCCAGCATGTGTAGGTTCTGAGTGCACAATACCTTACATGCGACTGTGTTAACCTTGGGGAGCAAACCCGGCAATAGATTGCACCGGAGGTCTGCCGGAATTTTGCTTTCAAGGCAGTGGTTCGTCCACGGCGCAGTCTTCCTTCCTAATATTTCCAACAATTTGAAAGCAAAGTTTTGTTCGTGCCGATGGCGATGATGCTACTGCTAAAAAAAAGTTAGGAAAAGAGAGGCAAATCGCTTAAAAGATAAGTATCTATATTCTCTATGGCTTTTTGTTTATGCTAACAATGTCGAATGTTATTAGAATTCGATTGTCTACATTTTGGGTGTTTTGGTGGACTCTATTTATCGATTTTTATAAAGAAGTGATATTCATATTTTTTTCTTACATGAGAATTTGGTAGTGCTTGTTTTTCCCAATAATAAAAAAAAAAATTGATTGATGTCATATTGCTTAGTTCTGACATGTATGATAATATGTGAATGAAAACTATTTTGAATGTTTATTATATTCCTAATATAGTTTCTAATAAAATTTGTGAAAATTCACTAAGGAGTATAAAATGGTTTTCTCATACCTGAAATTCATTAAACTGTGGGGGTATTTGACGAAAGTAGAAATACCATATCTTAAAGAATTTTGGAGGTAAGGTATATTGTTGTATTGGTTATGCTCATGATGGTGTTGCCCATAAATTTTTGAGATTGAAGATGATATTATTTTTGAATCTAGAGATCTTCAGTTTTATGAATGATATATTCGTGCTTGTGTTTGTGGTTCACAAGAAGCAATTTGAGTTACTAGCAACAATACTTACAATAGAGAGTATGACTACATGTCAGATTTTTGTTGTTAAGAAATTGATTAAAAATCGTCGTTTGGTTTTCTTTGAGTATGTCAGAAGTGAACGAAGTCTTGTTGATCGTCTTGCTAAAGGATTGACAAGAAAGTTGTCTTGGATAAGTCGAGGAGGATGAACCTTAAGCCCTGACAAAGAGAAAAATATGGTGGATACCCATTTGTTGGTCAAACTAAGCCGTATGATTACTCGTATGCATTACATTTTCATCCTTATGACGAGAGGTAATGCTATTTTTTATAGACACATAGCTAACCGCGACAGTTCTTTTGAGATGCATCTAATGTATCTATTATAAAGTGCTTTTGAGATGCACTTGATGGTTTTTGAAAGAAATACATAGCCAATTTTGGTGGTGCTATTGAGACGCACTTGATGTATTCGAGATAAAGTGCTTTAGAGACGCACTTGATATAATTATAAAGATACATAGCCATTTGTGGTGGTGCTATTGAGACGCACTTGATGTATCATGACAAAGTGTTATTGAGACGCACTTGATGTATAAAGACAAAGTGCTTTTGAGACGCACTGGATGTGTCTGTGATAAAGTATTTTTGAGATACACTTGATGTGTTTGAAGAGATACATAGGGATCTTCGATATGCTATTGAGAAGCACCTGTTATATCTATGTGATAAAGTGCTTTTGAGACGCACTTGATATATTTTGAAATAGATTATAAATAAAGTTTATTCACAGCTGCGAAAGTGCTATGTGAGATGCACTTAAATGCTTATAAGACACATTTGAAATCTATGTGAATAAATATGTGAGTGGAGATGGTAAAAGCCGCTGTCTATGAAAGACTTGAGAAATCTTTCTAAAACACTCACATGTATCCCAAGGTTCGGAAAATGGCTTTAATATTCTATCGCGGAGTCTCTACATTTTAAAGTTATGGTGTGTGTAGTGGGGGTTCCAACCAAGTCAAACTAGTTCAAGATTCGTTCACTTTTTTGACAAAAGTTGTTGTCTCACTTCACTACGTGTTAATTCAATCCTTTGGACATTAAGACTTAAGCACAAAAAATTAACTTTCTTTGCTCAGAATTCTTAAAAATCATTTACTTGCCATTAGTGGGGGATTGATAGAATAATGACATTTAAATGATTTTTACTAACGGTTTTGTGTTTCTCCACCGTTAGAAATCTTTGTGTTAATGACCATTGATATCCTTTTAACCTCCTTGGCTACGTTACTCCTTGGCTACGTTACTAAGTGTTCAATGGTTTTAAAACTATCATTTTATATATAAAGCTATTGGAAGGAAATGCTTTGGAGGATTATGGTACAAGATATACGGCCATATTGTAAGAAAGAGTTTAGAAATATGATCATGATCGAGCCTTTCTTTTTCCCTTCTGATTCTGAGCATTGTTGTAGAGACTCCAGCATGTGTAGGTTCTGAGTGCACAATACCTTACATGCGACTGTGTTAACCTTGGGGAGCAAACCCGGCAAGAGATTGCACCGGAGGTCTGCCGGAATTTTGTTTTCAAGGCAGTGGTTCGTCCACGGCGCAGTCTTCCTTCCTAATATTTCCAACATAGATTTTATCCATTTCCTTCTCATTGATTGTGACTTATTGATCAGCTATATATCTATGATGACACATAGCTGAAATCTCCCTCGATCCCCAAATGCTTAGCTTTATGTTCTAAAACTTCCTGAATGAAAAAGTTGAAATATGCTAAGTGATACATTAGATGCTTTTCCATGTGTTTCACAAGGTTTTTCGGGTATATATGAAACTGTGAGAAGGTTACACCGTGAAATTGAAAACTATTTCAAAATTTTATTTTCTATCTGTGTTGTTGTTGGGGCCATAATCGCTCAGTCTGGTTTAGTTTGTTAAAGATTGAAGAGAGCCTTCTCGTCAACCACTTCCTCCATTGGATCTAGGGTCTTGAGGTGATCTTATGCTGGGCTTCTCATTGTAAACCAAATATATTTTAGGCCAAGGTTTGTTCCAAGCTCGAACAAAGACGGTCATTTTTATTTGAAATTAAAAGTATTACAAATTCCAAGAAGTTATTTTTTCGTGAAAACATTTTTTCAAAATAATTTATTATCCTAATAACCTAAAATGTTAAAATTATCTTAAATACATGATGTTGGATTTTTATATTGAGAGTTGAGACTATAATAGGTGTGGTAGATTTTGGCTGTGGGCCAGTCTTTTCAAGTTTCAACAAATTCCCCTTTCCTGGTCCAGGGTTTGATAAGGTCTAGTTGGAGCGTGAAATGTCATCTTATTACTCCCCTCTTCTGGAATTGTTTTATTAGCATGGAACTTGGAAGCTTTGCCATTTGCATTTATCTAACTATTGATCTTCAGATTGGAAGTCAGGATGTTGAATATCCAATAGGTGCCGCTTGTTAGGATGTGGAATTGAGTTTTGGAAGAGTAATTGGAGTCTTGGACTTTCCGGTTCTAATTAGAATTCTAATTCTGAGTTTGAACCCATTGAATTAAAAAATAATCACAAATATAGTCATTTCCTAGAATAAAAAATAACTACTCTATAATCAATTCTTTGCTTAGACTGCAATAATAACCAAAGAATTCCATCTTCCTAGTACCAAAAATATGTTAAACTTGATATTTCCTATTTTAATGTTCATGATCATTGACTCATTGTCACATGCTGACCCTCGAAATCGTTGTCATTGACATGCCTTTGTTGTTTGCACCTGCCATGTCACTGGCAGCAACCTCCGACCACCACCATGAGCATCCTCCAGCCACTTCCATTGTCACTACCAATGTCATATGATTATCATAGTCACCAACTTCTTTTAATTTCCAATTCAATTTGGCTGTATCTCAATTCTTTAGCTATCCACTAATTCCAATTTTGACACAATTGATACTGTTAGGAACCCAACTAAGCAAGAAAACAGATGAATGTAAATGAGAGTAATAGAGGACTGAAAAACAGATTGCTTATTGATGAATTTGGAATATTACAGAGAAGAAATTGTTTCCTTGATCTGACCAGAGCTAAGCTCCTATAGGAAACTTCAAACTACCCATTTTCTAGCACAAAATATCTAAAGATACCTCTCAACCTCTCTCTACATTCCTTATATCATGGAATGTTTACAATCATCTAAAGATCTCAACCATTTAGGATTTACCCTCTTGCCCCTTCTAGAATACACTACCCATTCCTTAGGTCCAGCTTTCCCTTGATGGATTAGTGCTCCGTTTGGGCCTTCTATTGGGCCACGGTTCCTATCAATACCCGGTTCTGAAACTGCAATCTTGTCCCCAAGATTGAATGTCGGAAATTGGCTTTGAATAGTAACTGCGTCTTCCCAAGTGGCTTCTTCTGCAGTCTTTCCCTTCCACTGGATGAGGAGCTGCTTGATGTCTTCCCCTTGATCTTTCACCAAGCGCGTAGCGAGTACAGTAGCTGGTTCGGGCTTGTCAGCGTCTTCACCTTCCAAGTGGTCTGGAAGCTCTTCATCTTCTTTGTACTCTCCAATTGCTTTCTTGAGGAGGGAAACATGGAAAACCGGATGGACGCGAGATCCTTCTGGCAGCTTAACGCGATATGCCACCGCTCCAATGCGAGCGACGATGGGGTAAGGCCCAAAGTATCGAGCCGCCAGCTTAGTGTGGACGCGAGAGACCACAGACTGTTGACGATGAGCTCGAAGTTTCACAAACACCCATTCGCCAATCGCGAAAGATTTGTCCATACGTTTAGCATCAGCTTGAGTCTTCATTCGACCCTGGGCACGCAGCAAGTGTTCCTTAAGCTGGCGAAGTGCTTCATCGCGATCCACTTGCTCCCGTTGTACAGCATCAACCCTGGTTTCTCCGAGGCCCCAACGCGTGATAGCCAGAGGCTTGCGGCCATAGACAACTTCAAATGGAGTTTGATTGGTCGCGAAGTGAAATGTGCTATTGAATCAAAACTCCGCCCAATGTATCCAATTGACCTATGTCTTGGTTTGATCCGCTGTGAAGAACCGTAAATAAGTTTCCAAACAACGATTAACCACCTCAGTCTAGCCGTCAGATTCGGGATGATAGGCGGTACTCATCTTTAACTGAGTTCCCTGGAGACGGAAGATTTCCTTCCAAAAGTGACTCATAAAAATTGGGTCCCGATCGCTAACTATGGAGGAGGGAATTCCGTGCAAACGAATAATCTCTCGACAAAAAATCTCAGCCAAACTTCTTGCAGTATAGGGGTGCTTCAAAGGCACGAAATGGCAGTACTTGGATAGTCGATCCACAACCACCATGATCGCTTCAAATCCTTTGGACTTGGGTAAACCAGTAATGAAGTCGATCGATAAGTCTTCCCATATTTTTTCTGGGATGGGAAGTGGTTGCAATAGACCTGTAGGGGAGGAAGCAGAGTATTTGTGCCGTTGGCATATATCGCAGCTTCGAACAAAGTCTCGTATCATGGCCTTCATGCCTATCCAATAGAGGTTGGCTGCCAAGTGACGGTAAGTACGTAAGAATCCGGAATGGCCACCTTGAGGGGTTGTGTGGAACTCATTCAACATCAAGGGAATTAGGGAAGATGATTTTGAAAGAACCAGCCTCCCTTTATAGAGCAACACACCCTGGTGATAGCGGAAATCAGGCTGAGTGCTTGGGTCTTGTTGGAGCTGAGCAATGATGTCCTTGAGTCGTGGATCTGCTTGAACTTCAGCACTCACTGTTTGCTGTTCCTCCCACAAAGGATAAGTTGTGGCCATTCTTATCTCACCAAATTCACTTACTCGCGAGAGAGCATCCGCGCCTTGATTCAATCTCCCCGGTCTGTATACAATATCAAAATTATACCCCAACAACTTTGCTGCCCAATTTTGTTGCCCGCTAGTAACAATCTTTTGATGGAGGAGTTCCTTGAGGCTCTTTTGATCTGTGGAGACCAAAAATTTACGGCCCAACAAACAGGGTCTCCAATGTTGGATGGCTAAAGCCACACCCATGAGTTCTTTCTCATATGCTGATTTTGCCAGGTTTCTTTCCCCTAATGCCTTACTGAAATATGCTATTGGGTTTCTTCCCTGAATTAGAATTGCGCCAAGGCCACTTCTTGACGCATCACATTCAATCATGAACTCCTTGTTGAAATCGAGTAGAGCCAAAACTAGCGCCGTAACCAAACTTTGTTTCAATGCTTCGAAAGCCTCTTGTGCCGCAGGGCTCCACTTGAAAGCATCTTTTTTTGTAAGCTCTGTTAATGGTCGGGATATCTTGCCATAGTCTCTAATGTTTTTCCGATAATAGCCCGTCAGTCCCAAGAACCCCCGCACACCCTTGACATTCCTTGGGATTGGCCAATTCTCAACACTTGCAACCTTATTGGGATCGACAGCCACACCGGTGGAAGAAATTATATGCCCCAAGTAATCCACAAATGTTTGGCCAAAGTTGCATTTCTCCCCGTTGGCTGTAAGACTTTGAAGCTGTAAGAGTTGCAGAACAGCTTCCAAATGCACTAAATGCTCCTTCCAATCGTTGTTGTACACTAATAGTTGTCGAAGAAGACGAGTACGCTGTGACGCAACATCGATCGAAACATGTCATTCATCAAGCTTTGGAAGGTTGAGGGCGCGTTCATGAGCCCAAAAGGCATAACCATGAACTCATAGTGCCCTTCATGGGTCCTGAAAGCGGTCTTATGCACATCCTCGGCTCTCACTCATACGTGATGGTATCCCGATTTCAAATCCAATTTAGAGAAGTATCTAGCCCCGTGCAACTCATCCAGAAGTTCTTCAATTACCGGAATAGGGAATTTGTCCGGAACGGTCACTTTGTTCAGTGCTCTGTAATCAACACACATGCGCCAAGTCTGATCTTTCTTCTTGACTAATACAACTGGACTTGAGTATGCGCTGGAGCTATGACGAATGATCCATGTTGCTAACATCTCGCGCACTTGCTTCTCAATTTCATTTTTGTGTAGGTGCGGGTAGCGGTAGGGACAAACGTTTACCGGTCCCTGACCCACCACAGACTGGCTTGTTGCTCTGCGGTAATGTTTGGTGCTTCCCTCTGGAGTTTCAGGGGAGACTCAAGAGTTCTCAGGCCGCTACCCTCGCTACCGCGAGCCTTGCGCACAACGCTCTGTAACGCTGGCAAAGAGTCAGTTCCGGTTCCCAGACCTTGCAGTTTAACCCATTGTTGCCCTCTCCAAAACCGCATTGTCTGCATTCCCCAATTAACAATCGTATCACCCAACGTCTTAAGCCATTCGATTCCCAGGACAATGTCTGGCCCTCCCAGATCAAAGAGTTTGGGGGCGCAGGTCAGTTGGTACTCTCCGATGGCCAAATCAATTCGCCGGCAGCGCCCTCAGGTGTGAGTCTGAAACCCGTCCCCAAGCTTGATTGTCATGTGAGGGGTGTCTTCAATTTCCCAACCTATCCTTTACACAATCTTTCGATCAATGAAGTTATGCCCCACTATCAACCAGAACCAACACAAGGACCCCTTGTATCTTCCCCTGTAACTTAATAGTTTGAGGCTGCTCTGTTTTTCCGTCAGCGATGTTATAGAGACTCATGACGCTCATCTCTCCTTCAACCTCTTCGTCTTGCTCGTCCATTTCCATGGATAAAATGTTTCCTTCTCCAGATTCGTCATCCCCCTCTTCAACGATGAGGACTCTTAATTGTTTGTCTGGACACTGGTGCATGGGGTGATATGGGCCTCCACATTTAAAACATTGGCATTTTTGTTTTCTGTCCAACAACTCTGGGTAAGTAAGGTGAGCGAATCCTCTGTCACGTGGGCCACTCCTTCTTGAGTCCGCTTGGGTTTTTTGTTCAGGTTTTTGCCCACCAGGAGATGGCTTGCTCATGGGCTCATTTTTCCGGTTTCCCTTAACCCAAATCCAATCGTTTCCACCAGGCCTACCCGTTCCACTTGACCTGCATCTGAACCCGGTTCCTCCTACCCGATTCCCCCGAGCATACCCAGACCCGTTCTCACCCTTCACCTCTTTCTCCACCGCTCGCGTCACGACAAGGAGCTTGGATCGAGTGACTCCTCCCAGCGCCGCCATACTGCGCACCTTGCCTCGTATTTCTTCTTTCAACCCATGTAAAAAATACCCTTGGTACTGTTTGTCAGGTAACCTGGGGATCTGAGCTGTCAGATACTCAAAATCAGTGATGTACTCTTCCACAGTCCCTTTCTGGCGAAGCTCGGTGAGTTGCTCGTACACATCGCCGTCACCTTGGCCACCATAACGCTCAAGCAGCGCGTCCTTCAATTTCTCCCACGTCAGCTCATCGTCGGTCTCCAAGAGAGCATTGTAGAAATGGATCGTAGGACCCTCCATGCTCAATTGTGCCAACCCGACTTTCACTTCTGGAGAGGTTTCGTGAATTCGAAAGTACACTTCAGCCCGAAAAATCCACCTAGCTAGGTCTTTCCCGTCAAAGAGAGGTTGTTCTACTTTCTTCAGCGATTGACGAAACTCAGTGAGTGCGTCGCCTTGCAGATGGTGACGCCTCACCCTGCTCTTCGTTCCGCCTGTAGGTTCTGGGTTTTTTACCCTCGATTGTTCTCCCTGTGGCCGATTCACACTAGCATCTTCGACCAGCATCGATTTGCCCATGGATCGTTCCATTATCGCGACGAGCAACGTTGGAAGATCCTTGACAGCGATAGTTACCGTCGCTAGCGACGATCTCACTTCTGCGAGCTCTCCTTATAACACGTCAATCTTCGCCTCCATTTGGTTAGCCGTTTGTTTGGATTTCTTGACCGGCATTCACTGGCTCCGACGATCAGATCCGGCAGGTCGGACCAAATTGTTAGGTACCCAACTAAGCAAGAAAACAGATGAATGTAAATGAGAGTAACAGAGGACTGAAAAACAGATTGCTTATTGATGAACTTGGAATATTACAGAGAAGGAATGGTTTCCTTAATCTGACCAGAGCTAAGCTCCTATAGGAAGCTTCAAAGCTTCCTACCCATTTTCTAGCACAAAATATCTAAAGATACCTCTCAACCTCTCTCTATGTTCCTTATATCATGGAATGTTTACAATCATCCTCTCCTACCAGCTGTTAGTTAGTTACTTAGGATTTACCCTCTTGCCCCTTCTAGGACACACTACCCATTCCTTAGGTCCAGCTTTCCCTTGATGGATTAGTGTTTCGTTTGGGCCTTCTATTGGGCCACAGTTCCTATCAGATACTAGCATTCCAAATTTTAATTTTAATTTCATTATTCAAACGGAAGAGATTTTTTCTTTCCGTTTGCACCTTGAATGATCATCTGCAAATTTAATGAGGCTTAAGTATTTTATATCAGGTATAATTTATAGATTCATGGCTTTTATGTCGGGGTCCTGTAAAGCGTTTCCTTCTCTGGAAAATGAAGAAACCTAATTAATCACAATGAAAGCAATGATACACTTCAGAGGCAGACTGTGTATTCATTTGGTGACCACTATTATTTCATAAAATAACTAAAGATACTGAATCTCCTCACAGGGTATAAAAGCTTTTACTTACTTATTCAATTCATGGCTAGCCAATGAAGTTGAGTTATGATAAGTACTACTACTAACATTTCAATTTCACAGGTAGATCTTCCTACTAGATAATTTTGGTAGAGTAAGATGGAAGGGCTCTGGATTGGCAACAGAAGATGAACTGTCTTCCCTTTTTTCTAGCACATCACTGCTTCTAGATGAGTAATGAGGTAAGACATCTATTCTGATGGTTTGTGCCTTGCTCTAGTCATATCATATGAAGTAAAATTATTCTTGAAAACCACAATTTTCTAACTTGTTGTTTTTGAGCATTTTCTATTTTGATGGCTTCTACCTTGCTGTAGCCATATCATATTAAGACTAAATACTTTTTGCGCCAGAGATACTTCAGAAATGTATTATAGTGCAAGGTTCTTAGACCTCATGTATTTAATATGTTGAGTTTTTCTTGTTAACCAAATAATATGTTGGTTTATCCACAAAGCTGTGTTGAATTAATTGCAGAAAAAAATATATTAATATTTTGCTAATACCTACCAATTTCTTTGGATTTTTCAATGATACATAATTAATCACTTTTATCTTTACTTTTCTCACCAAATTTTAAGTCTTTGACTTTTATCTTTGCATTTCATTGATACGCAATTAATTACTTAACTTATGATGCGGTAACCAAATAATACATTTGATTCACAACAAGCATATACTACATCAACCAATTAAAAGCAATAAAACAACAGATTCATAATAAAGGCCACATAAATCGCAAAGGCCCCCATTCTCGATCAACATACCTCTCTTAACAAGATTCTCCTTCACCGCTACTCGATTCTCAATCAGTTGCCACACAAATAACCCCACTTTAGGAGAAAAAATTTTCCTGCACTGCTTTGAGATCAGCCAAGAAACAGGACCAAAATTACTCAGTTCAATGGCTTGATAGACAACTTTAACAGTGAAGACACCATTGGTGATGATCGGGTGTGTGATATCTTGGCGTTTCTGGTCGACTATAATGGAAAGGGAAGGGATTCTTTGGTGCGCTCTGAATTCGGTAGGTGATTTGTTCAAGGAATGGCCATTTCTTTGTGCTAATTCTGACAAGGTTTTGTGGGAGCTGGTTCCTTGTGCTGTATGTTGGTCCATTTGGTTAGCCAGGAACGACTTGGTTTTCAACAATAAAGAGTTTGTGTTTGAGGCCACTTGGGACCTACACTTGATGAGAATTATGTGGTGGTTAAAATCATGGTGGAAACTGGAAAGAATGCCCCTACTCATCTACTGATTTTCTCCAAAACTTCATTCTTTTAAAGACCAAGGTTAAAGCTCCAAAGGTAAGATATTCTGTGTGGATCCCCCCCACAAATAACAACCTTAAGTTCAATGTGGATGGTTTGGCTAGAGGATCCCCGGGGACTAGTGGGGTGGGAGGTATTTTGAGGAATGCTGATGGGGTCATTCTTGGCAGATTCTCCAAGTCTACTGGCTTGCTATGGGCGTACCAGGCTGAAGTTAAGGCCATTCATCTGGCCCTGGTCTTTGCAAAGGAATTTGGATTCTCTCAGTTACTTGTCGAAAGCGATTCCTCGCTGGCTGTGGGTTGGGTTAATTGCAAATCTAATAGACCCTTGGCTCTTTTAAATGAACTGAATGCAATTGATTAGCTCCAAAGAGAAGTGGGTTGTGTTGGGGTGAGCCACATTTTCAGAGAGTCAAATGGGGAAGCCGATGAGTTAGCAAAGTCAGGTTGTGACAGGAGTGTTCTGCTTTGGGAGAAACTTAACTGTACCTCGGTTGCCCACCTTGATCCTGTGGTACCATCTAGCTGCGGCCCTAGGCTTTCTATAGGTCTGGTGTGGAGCTTTGTGATGTTTTCTTCTGCGGGCATATGCTTCTGCTACATGTTGCGTGGCTGGTCTCATGTGTTGGGGGAGACAGGAGAGCCCATGGGCCGAGGAGAGACACCAAGGAGATCTTGAACACCACATCTTAACCCAAAACCTTAAGGCATTAGGTTTATGGGTCCATCTCCTTATAAACTCTCCCTCTTACCTTGGCTTCTCCGATGTGGGACTTGACTCTAACACTTGATTTCAACAATCTCCCCCTCAAGTGTGAGTCCCTCAACAACATCACCCATGGTTCTCCCGTCTGCGGAAGCTATCCACCTTGCACCGTCGTTCGCTGCCAACGGAACCCGCCGCCTAGGCACACTGCTAGGAAGACTTTCGACACAAGGAGTCGTCATGGTCCCACGAACCATCGGCTCAGATACCACTTGTTGGGGGAGACAGGGAAGCCCATGGGCCGAGGAGAGACACCAAGGAGATCTTGGACACCACATCTTAACCCAAAACCTTAAGGCATTAGGTTTATGGGTCCATCTCCTTATAAACTCTCCCTTTTACCTTGGCTTCTCCGATGTGGGACTTGACTCTAACACTTGATTTCAACAAGTTTATGGGTCCAGGAGAGACACCAAGGAAGACTTTCGACACAAGGAGCCGTAATCATGGCTACACCAACCATCGGCTCTGATACCACTTGTTGGGGGAGACAGGGGAGCCCATGGGCCGAGGAGAGACACCAAGAGATCTTGGACACCACATCTTAACCCAAAACCTTAAGGCATTAGGTTTATAGGTCCATCTCCTTATAAACTCTCCCTCTTACCTTGGCTTCTCTGATGTGGGACTTGACTCTAACACTTGATTTCAACAATCTCCCCCTCAAGTGTGAGTCCCTCAACCACATCACCCATGGTCCTCCCGTCTGCGGAAGCATATCCACCCTTGCACCGCCGTTCGCTGCCAACGGAACCCGCCGCCTAGCCACACTGCTAGGAAGACTTTCGACACAAGGAGTCGTAATCATGGCTACACCAACCATCGACTCTGATACCACTTGTTGGGGGAGACATGGGAGCCCATGGGCCGAGGAGAGACACCAAGGAGATCTTGGACACCACATCTTAACCCAAAACCTTAAGGCATTAGGTTTATGGGTCCATCTCCTTATAAACTCTCCCTCTTACCTTGGCTTCTCCGATGTGGGACTTGACTCTAACACTTGATTTCAACATCATGTGTTGGAGCTTTTGGACCTGCTGTTATGTGTCCCTTTTTTCTGCTTATTTCTGTTGCTGTTTTATGCTTTAGCTTTCTTTCTTTTGTTCTATTTTTTGCTTCTCTTTTGCCTTGGTTGTCGCTGCTACTTATGGCTTTCCTTGGCTGTTTCTTGTACTCTTAATGAGCTGTGGTCTCATGTTTACTACCTATTAATAAAGCCTTCTGTTTTGAAAAAAAAAAGAACAATAAAATAAATTATTATTATTTTTAATATCCACCAAGTGATGATTATTGATTAATATCCTATTAAAAACCTTAATAGTGCAATAAAAAAATATTTAAGATTTTTTTACTTGCATTTCTCATTGATTTACAACTAATCACTTTACTTCTATAGTGGTAACCAAACAATACATTTGATGGGGTTGTCTAAATGACCCATGAGAAAGTTTGGGTTGAATAACTCATCATCCAATCATATTGAAGATAAGTGAGTTGGAATTTCTATATTTTATTTATTAATTTATTTCCATCCAACTCACTTATCTTCAATGTGATTGGATGATGGGTTATTTAACCCAAACTTTTTCATGGGTCATTTAGACAACCCCACATTTGATTCAAGACTACGCATATTGCATTAACTATTTAAAAGCAACAAATAAATGAATTTTTTACTTAATCTTTACTAGTTAAAATTTGGATAAAAGGATTCGTCATGTATTAGTCATGTTTGCCATAAAGCTTGTTACATTTAACTTTGCATTTTGCTTTGATTCACAATTAATCATTTTACTTATGTTGTGGTAACCAAATAACACATTTGATTCACTATTAGTGTTTATTGCATTAACCAATTGGTAAGCGCATAATTGATGCACTTTATGTGTGAATTTATAAGCTTCATTATAAACATCTTTTTGCTTAATTGTTATGACTTAACCATGTTCTGACCATTAGTGCATAATTGGATTATTCATATAAAAGTGTTTAATTCTTTCTTTTTAGCTTTTGTGACCATTCTCACTAGAACAGGTTGAATCTGAAGCTACAAATATCCAAATAGGGCGAACAATATGTCGTTGGAAAGATCACTCAAAGCCCTACAACGTTCATGTTCAGAACAATTCGAGAATCAGCCTCTAAAGTTGTCAGAATTGCCTTGGAAAGTTGCTGTCGCTAATCGTGCGAGTCTGGAACAGTCTGCACAAAAATGATCATATATTGAGCTACAAAACTCCGAATTAGGATCCGATTGAAGACCCATGAAGCTGACTTAAAGAGCTACAACTCTCATGTTTATCTCAATTGAAGATTCAGACTTATTGTGGGACCCGCGAATGACTGAGTGTTCAACAACTTACTCCTTTATGTGAGCCCGATTTTGTGAAGATTTAGATAACAAGGATTGTTACTTGATGAACAATTTTATCTATTAGTATAAATAAGTGAGGTTTAGGCTTTTGTTAGGAACCTCCTCCTCCTCCTCCTCCTTTTTCTCTCTTTTCTATTATGAGTTGCTAAACTCCATAATTAGTCTTAGGATTTTTAATATTCTTGTGTTTGCAAACTTGAGGTTCTATTCTTAATGCGAATTTGTTCTTATTAATTCTCTTCATCTCTATTTCTGATCTAGGGTTTGCTTAATTCATTAGTTTTAGGAATAAGAGTTGATGCATGTTCGCTTAGTTCATGTTAGTTCGTAACTGTTTTTAATCGCTTAGTTTAGGAAATTGTGAATTAATTTCCGCTTAGTTAATTAGTTCTCACGAATTAGAGAATAGATAAGGAAGAATTAATCTTTTGTAACCAATGAAGGTATGTTGAACTTGAATGTTATAATCCGATGACTAACACTTTCTTTTATCTGATTTAATCTCTTTTAATATATGTTTGCTTACTTTACAATCAAATCAGTCAAACCCCCTTTCTAGTTGCTTTATTTTACTCTATTATCAATTAATACTTCACCGAGTTCTCGTGAGATCGATCCTGGTGTTCAACACCTTGTATTGCATTCAAAGCAGAATACTTTGACACACACCCGCAATAGTGTATTCGTCAAATTGGCGCCATTGTCGGGAACTTCGGTGATTATTAATTATTTTGAGTATTTTTATTTATTTTTTTTGTTTTATTTATTTATTTTTCGTTTTTATAAAAAAAGCAAAAAAGGGCTAGCGGTTAGTATTTGATTTTATTCTATTTAATAGATTGTAGGTTGTTTTTTTTTTTTTTTTTTTTTTTTATCTCTTGTATCTATATCTATCTCATATCTTTTATCCTTATCTCCTATCTTCTAATTCTCTTTTGTATCCTCTATTATCATATCACTATCTTTTTTCTTATTTCTCTATCTTTTCTCTCTTTTATTTTATTTTACCATCTTTTCTATCTTTTTTTCCCTTCATTATTATTATTCTTATTATTATTACTATAATTTTTTTTTTACTAACTTTTTTTTGTTTCAGGTCTCATTCAAACCTTTTTTTTTCTTTCTTTTTAATAACGTTGAACTCTTGTTTTTTTGTTTTCTTTTTTCTTTTTTTTAATAACGTTGAACTCTTGTTTTTTTGTTACTAACGTGTTTTTTTTGTTTTTTGTTTTTTCCACTAACGGTTTTTTTTTTGTGTTGAAAAAAAAAATTAACGGAACACAAGTGTTAGTTTGTGGAGTTTGCAGTGATGGAAGCTAAACTTGATAAGCTAGAAGCTAATCTTGAAGAAATAGAATTTTGGATCGAGCAGTGGACAGCTGAGTTCCAACAACAACAATTTGAGTCACCCCAATATTATCCACAAGAGACATTTCAAAATTCTTGGTGTGATCCAGCTTGCTATCATCCAGAAGGGCAATTTCAACAGCCTATTTATTCTCCACAATGCTATTATACACAAGAGGAATTCCATCAACCTTGGAGTGGTCCACCTCCTTTCTTGGAAGAATTGGTGGCGAAGCAATCTGAAGCAAACCAGGGCCAATATCAACAACAGACAAACAATCTTGCACCACCATTTAAAGAGTCGTCGTTTGAAGAATTGGTGAAGCAGTTTGCGATCCATAACATGCAATTCCAACAAGAAACTAGATCTGCCATTCAAAGACAAGAGGTTTCCATTGAGAATTTAACCAACCAATTTGGACAAATGGCTACCTCATTGAACACACTGCTAGTTGCACGCGCTTTCTCCCACATTGCAACATGAAGCTGATGTAGAGATTGTTGATGAAGTTAATCCTTGTGTTGATACTCATCTTCATGCTAACACTGATGGTTCTAGTGATGTTAGTGAGCTTGAAATCAATGCTGCTTTTGATGCTGGTGTTGATAGTTCGGCATGTTCTGATTTTGATGAATCTAATGATGAAGACAACCAACAACAAATACATCTCCCTCTTCCACATAAAACTTATGAGAGTGAGAAGATGTATCCTGGTGAAGAAGAAAATAAGTTGTTGGATGATTTCAAGAAGTGTTTTGCAGTGGATGAAGTTAAGAAGATGGATGTAGAACATGAATCTAAATTAGCAATTTTTCCACATAAGCCGCTTTTAGTTAATTTAGACATTTTTGAAAAAGTCATGCTTATTGGAGTCACTGTTGATTGCAAGGAGTCAATTTTAATGGAGGAATATTTTTCGAAACCTCTACCAAAGCCTCCAGACAAAGAGTTGATTGTTGAATGTACTGATTTTTCATTTACTCTTATTTCAGGTGGTATACATGCTCAGAAAAAGTTTTCACTCAAACTGAACATTGTCATGAGTCATGCTAAAGGTGCTAGAAAACAGTTTGAGTCTGTTAAGATTGTTGCATATGAGATCTCTCCAAAGCCACCTGACTTGTGGATTGTTGCTATTGTACCTCAAGACTATGAGCTTCCCCTTAATGCAAGGCCTCCACCGGACCCAGGTGATAGCATTTTCAGAGCATTACCAGGTTTCATGCCTCGCCAGCTCCCTTGATCCCTGGTTTTTCCTAACCTTTCTCTTTTATTACACTTGTCTAATTTATTTGATGATTTGTGACTCACATTGTGGACAATGTGTGATTTAAGTGTGGGGGTGGGAATCTTATTTACGAGTAGTAGAACCTCAGTTAGGATAGTTTGCGGTTTCAATTTATTTGCTTTGTTTTTATTGTTTTCAATAAAATAGTTCACACTCTTTCAATGAGTTTTAGAGATGCTGAGTTTGTGAGCAATATAACCACTTTTATGCTAAATTTCATGTCTCTTTTGAATGAATTTGCTTGCATTTGGAGTTCATCATGATTTGTATTGAGAATTGATTTGTTGAATTCATTGTGCTGTATGCTTGCTATGTGAGACTAACTTGTGAGATTTTGGACCAAACACTTGAATGGTAATATCTATGCCATGATTCTCTTCTTTCTTGTGTGATTTCCTTATGTTTTTATGCACTGCAGAACTTGACTTGATTCTGACTGAAATTGTTGTTCATGTGCATACATTGAAGTGATAAGGCATTCTTTTTCAATAAACTACTAGCCTAAAAAGCTAACCTTGCATGTTTTAACCTTTGTTTTAGCCCCTTTGAGCCTAATATCTCTATTATTTTGTAGCTCATTACAAGCCTAAGTGAAAAACAATGATGATACCTTACCTTAGGGAATGTAAGAGCTTTGGAATTGTCTTGGGAATGAGTATTCAATAAGTGTGAGGGTGAATTATTTGAATGCATGGTCTAAGTTGCTCAAAAGAGGTACCTTCCTTGTGGATAAATTGTAAGCAAGCTGAAAAAAAGTCGAAAGAAAAAAAATGTAAATGCTGAAAAGAAAAGAAAAATGCAAAAAAAGAAAGAGGAGTTACATAGTGAAGGAAGGTACTCATTGCAAAAAGAAAAAGAAGTGAAAGTTGTAAAAAGAAAATTGCGAAAAGGAAGAATGTGTTAATTCTTGGGGTTGTGAGTAAGTTTAATTTGAATTATTCCCCATTGCTCTTATTTTTCCTAAGGTATTAACTCTGAATATCTTCCATAAATCCCTCCTTGACCTTAGCCTCATTACAACCTTGGAAAGTCATTTGATCTTTGTGTGCATTTGTTCAATTTAATTGGTGTGTTAGAATCATGTCAAGTCTATGATAGATGCATGTTTTCATGAGATGATGAGAGTTGCTTAAGCATATGATTAAACACAAGCCCGAACACTTGAGAGTAGAATCATGTCAAGCCTATGATAGATGCATGTTTTCTACTTCTCGAAGATAAGTGTGAGCTGAGTTTTTAGGTTTTAGGAAGTACTTGTTTTCATAAGTGATTTTCTGATTCTTCTTTGAAATTAAGTTTTGCCCAGGAGTGCAAAAGGTTAAGTGTGGGGGAATTTGATAAGCGCATAATTGATGCACTCTATGTGTGAATTTATAAGCTTCATTATATACATTTTTGTGCTTAATTGTTATGACTTAGCCATGTTCTGACCATTAGTGCATAATTGAATTATTCATATAAAAGTGTTTAATTCTTTCTTTTTAGCTTTTGTGATCATTCTCACTAGAACAGGTTGAATCTGAAGCTACAAATATCCAAATAGGGCAAATAATATGTCGTTGGAAAGATCACTCAAAGCCCTACAACTTTCATGTTCAGCACAATTCGATAATCAGCCTCTAAAGTTGTCAGAATTGCCTTGCAAAGTTTCTGTCGCTAATCCCACGAGTCTGGAACAGTCTCTAAAGTTGGAAAGATCACTCAAAGCCCTACAACTTTCATGTTCAGCACAATTCGAGAATCAGCCTCTAAAGTTGTCATAATTGCCTTGCAAAGTTTCTGTCGCTAATCCTGCGAGTCTGGAACAGTCTGCACAAAAATGATCATATATTGAGCTACAGAACTCCGAATTAGGATCCGATTGAAGGACCATGAAGCTGACTTAAAGAGCTACAACTCTCATGTTTATCTCAATTGAAGATTTAGACTTATTGTGGGACCCGCGAATGCCTGAGTGTTCAACAACTTACTCCTTTATGTGTGCCCGATTTTGTGAAGATTTAGAAAAGATTTAGATAACAAGGATTGTTACTTGATGAACAAGTTTATCTATGAGTATAAATAAGTGAGGTTTAGGCGTTTTTTAGGAACCTCCTCCTCCTTTCTCTCTCTTTTCTATTATGAGTTGCTAAACTCCATAGTTAGTCTTAGGATTTTTAATATTCCTGTGTTTGCAAACTTGAGGTTCTATTCTTAATGCAAATTTGTTCTTATTAATTCTCTTCATCTCTATTTCTGATCTAGGGTTTGCTTAATTTCTTAGTTTTAAGAATAAGAGTTGATGCATGTTTGCTTAGTTCATGTTAGTTCGTAACTGTTTCTTAATCGCTTAGTTTAGGAAATTGTGAATTAATTTCCTCTTAGTTAATTAGTTCTCACGAATTAGGGAATTGATAAAGAAGAATTAATCTTTTGTAACCAATGAAGGTTTGTTGAACTTGAATGTTATAATCCGATGACTAACACTTTCTTTTATCTGATTTAATCTCTTTTAATATATGTTTGCTTACTTTACAATCAAATCAGCCAAACCGCCTTTCTAATTGCTTTATTTTACTATATTATCAATTAATACTTCACCGAGTCCTCGTGAGATCGATCCTGGTGTTCAACACCTTGTACTGCATTCAAAGCAGAATACTTTAACACGCACCCGCGACAGTGTGTTTGTCGCCAATTAAAAACAGTAAAAATAAATTATTTTTCTCAATCTCCAACAAGTGAAGGTTAATATCCTATTAAAAGCATTAATAATGCATTAAAAAATACGTAAGATTTCTTTTTTTACATTCCCTTTTATTCATAATTAGGCATGAAGGCGTTATTGCTTTGATTTCTTTCTTTGCATCCGACCTGCACTTCTTAGGCCTGAAGGAACAAAAGAGGAAAGAGGTATAAATATAGTTTTTGCTTTAATGGACATAATTGTACGAAAAAATGAAAACCTAGATGAGCACCATTCAGCCTTGAGGGATCCAACATAGAGCACCTCAGTGTCAGAAGAGAAACCATCTTTTAGCTACAACAAAATTGAATCCTTGTCCAAATTGAAACACCATTTACCAGTTTCTATATCTCTTTTAGCCTGCAATGGCAACATGTTTGCTACAATGATTTTCCGCTCCCGATAATCAGAAGAGCTAACATCTGAATCCTCATCACATCTGCCACTAGCATCCAGGTCAGAAATAACTCCAGGAACCGTCATAGTCCTTGGAATAGTCCTTGGGGTCCAAGGAGAATCCAAAAAACCTCCACCTAAGCCTAATAGATTAGCATATTTACAAACATATTTCTACAAACATAGATTAGCACTTTTTACAAACATAGATCAGAGTCCAATGGCAAGCATGGTGGTCATAATTTAAATACCATAATTCATCCAAGACCAAGAGACAATCTTATATAAGAGTGCCAAAATGCAGCTAAGCATATGTTAGCACTTTTTATTAAGCAAAAATGTAGTTTTGACTTTTGATCATGTAGACATACATTCAGATCACAGATATAGGAAAAGAAACTATTTTATTTGCATAATAAAAGCTATATTTACACTACTACATGGAATCAATCGACTCGAACACTAGTTGGATTGACAATAATCTAAACGATATAATCATCACGTGTTAGATGAAACACTAAACAATAGTTCATTTTTATTCCCTTCAGTAATGAGACAGCCTCACACTCACACATTGCAGATCATGTTAGTTCAATAAATATTATGACTATTCAAACTACACAAATATCACTCTATCATTTATGTGGAATAACCTCCACCGAAAAATGGCTGTCTTATGAAAAGCTGGAGATGAAACATAATAATGAAATTCCTGTGAATCCCAAAACTCATAAATGCTAAATTATGGTGAAGGATCAGAAGAGTTGTGCTCGCATTTTAGGTACGTATTATTACAAATTTTTCCAAGGATTCGGTGACAATTACTAACCATTCAATGTGTTGAGATTTGACTTATTATATTTTGGGCTAAAATCTTTATTTTATTAGGATTTGATTTAATGTGGATTGTAAAAGGTTTTAAGGGATTGTTATAGGATTTATTAGGATTTTATTGTAAAATAGAGATCAATAGTATCCACTATAAATAGGATAACAATGTAACCCTAAAAGTTGTACTTTGTACCATATGCTTCATGTCACAAGTAATACAAAGGAGCTATAGCTAGATGTTGTGTGCTTTATCTGTGATATCTCGCTCTACTACTCAGTGCAATCGAGGTAATTGAATCCCCTACAAGTGGTATTAGAGCCGATGGTTCGTGGGACCATGGTGACAGTTGGACAACTTCCGCAGAGGGGCCGATGGTTAGTAACCATGGTAACGGCCGGGTAACTTATGCGAAGGGGCCGATGGTTAGTAACCATAGTGACGACTGATATCTTCCGCTGCGAAGGGAGGTCAACAAGGATTGCAGAAGTCGTTGTGAGAGGAGAAACCGACGGCTCTGAAAGACACGGAACAAGGTGGAGATCTGTCTACTTTCAAGAGGCGATGGTCACGCCAGAGAAGGAGAAGTGGATGGATGCCAAGGTGGAGGAGTGAAGCAACAAGGTGTTGAGCAAGGTGGAGTTCAATCCCAGGAATCAGAATTAGGAAACTAAAGCAGCAGATCTTCATAGGGGAGTTTGGAATTCCCCAAGGTGGAGATTGTTGAGATGTGGCTCATTATATTTTGGGCTAAAATCTTTAGTTTATTAGGATTTGATTTAATGTGAATTGTAAAAAGTTTTAAGAGATTGTTATAGGATTTATTAGGATTTTATTGTAAAATAGAGATCAATAGAATCCACTATAAATAGGATAACAATGTAACCCTAAAAGTTGTACTTGTTACCACATGCTTCATGCCACAAGTAATACAAAGAGCTATAGCTACTCTATAGCCGCAGAGGTAGGCAATTTGGTGGAATTGCGTGACCAAAGATGTTGTGTGCTTTATCTGTGATTTCTCGCTCTACTACTCAGTGCAATCGAGGTGATTGAATCCCCTACAGATAGATTCATGGGATTCCTAACAGATAATTTATTAATCATTCTTCAAACAAACATATTGTTCCCTTTTTCTGCAAAATTAAAAGGATGTTAAGCAATTGCTCCTTCTTCATTTCAAGTATGTGCTAGGTATCCAAATCAATAACAGAATTAAGAAGACGTATGACTGGATTATTCATGTAAGAT
This sequence comes from Lotus japonicus, assembly GCF_012489685.1. Classification (NCBI taxonomy): domain Eukaryota; kingdom Viridiplantae; phylum Streptophyta; class Magnoliopsida; order Fabales; family Fabaceae; genus Lotus; species Lotus japonicus. Next base: position 23,429,357 of record NC_080043.1, read on the forward strand.
CCTGATATAAACCAGAATGGCAGAATCAGTAAGAGATTTTACAGCGAGAAATGATAATAGGAAAATTAAAGATTGCCTATTCTCTCAATACGCAGCTTGTCCCTTCCTCACCTCCCTCTCATGTTTATAGTCATTACTCATTCTACTTCTCATGCATAACAAACCCACGGGTCCCACAGATCCCTCCCATTGCCACCTCAACAGGAAGTTAATTATTCCTCCCCCTCGTCGCTCTTGAAGGAACGATTCGGTGCACTGCATCTTTCTTCTGTCTTACAAACACTAATCTAAATTAGCATCGTGTTTTGGAGTAGTCACCACAAATGTCCCTCACAAACACCAACGATGAGATAAAGATGGTCTTGAGCAGAGGTGCATAATCACCAGCCCTTTGGTAGTGCGTGCTTGGGGTGAGGAGGCACAGTTGCACTATAATTCAAAGAATTCAGAGAGAAAGAGTATAGAAGAAGGTAGAAGAAAACCTTCTATCAGAATATGAAATATACACTATGATCAGTTTACAAAGGAAGAACACTATATATAGTGTTGATCATTGACTGACTACCCTAACTAATTCTTTTTTCCCTAATAAACTATCCAGCTGTAATGTCAGCTCATCTAATTACACTAAGGCTATGTTTGGCATGTTTAGCTGATAAGCTAGCTGAAAGCTGAAAAGCTAGCTGAAAGCTTATAAGCTAGCTGATAGCTGAAAGCTGATAAGCTAGCTGAAAGCTGATAGCTGAAAGCTGAAAAGCTACGTGATTGAAACAAATGTGTTTGGTAGAACTAGCTGTTAAACAAGCTGAAATTGTAAAATGACATAAAAGGACATACTTGTATAATTATTTTTATATTTAACATTACTTTATTTTCACATTAATACCAATATGATATTAATATTAAAATTATTATCACTTTAAATATTTTTATTAGCTACAGTTATATATCATCTTAAAAATATAATATTTATTTTTATTTATTTTTATTAATATAATATTTATAATACTTGTAGTGCGCAGCGGTATGGCGGGAATGGTGGCGGAAACTGCATACGTAAGTGTGAGGGGAAAATAAGTTTAGTGTTTTTATAAATATATAAGGGTAATGGTAGAATTTTAATAAAATAATAAGGATAAAAATGAGAATAAATTTAATAAGCTATAAGCTTTAAGCTATAAGCTACCTGAGATAGCTTATAGCTTAAAGCTTTAAGCTACTAAAATAAGCTCCTTTACCAAACACTTTTGAAGAGCTTTTAAGCTAGTCAAATAAGCTTTAAGCTAGTCAAATAAGCTATAAGCTAGCTGAAATGGCATGCCAAACATAGCCTAAGTCACACTAACTAATCAAGGTATTATTACATTCAGAACCTTGAACTTTTCCTACTTAGTATTTCTAACCCCTATTCATTTACACCCTCCCACAAGCTGAAGGTTGAAAGATGTTGATCATGGCCAGTTTTGCATCAAATCCTTGAAACACGCAAGGCTGAAGAGTTTTAGTAAATATGTTTGCCACCTGGAGAGTTGTTGGTATAGGCAAGAGCTGGAGAACTTCATCTTGCAACTTGTCTCTAACAACATGACAATCTATTTCCAAGTGTTTAATTCTCTCATGGAAGATAGGGTTTGCAGCAATGTACAAAGCACTTTGATTATCACAAAACAGAACTGGAGTTTTAGTACAAGTAACTTTCAGATCTTGAAGCAGTTAAAGTAACCATTGCAATTCACAAGTAGCATAAGCTAATGCTCGATACTCTGCTTCACTGGAAGATCGAGAGACTGTGGTTTGTTTCTTAGCTTTCCATGAAACCAAGGAACCTCCTAAGTAAAAGCAATGGAGAGACAGGTTGAAAAGTAATACTTGGCCTAGAGATGCACTAAGAATACTCAACAGCCTGGAGAGGCGATAATACTCAATGCCTGGAGAGGCTGTTTCTAAACAATATTTCTGCCTGAGGAGGCATACTGAAGAATATATGTAAGGAGGAGTCCTTGACACTCACCCTTAGTGAAATCTCGTTGATAACGAGGAATGGACATAACCCTATCGTTATGGGGCTGAACCAAGATAAAAGTTTGTGTGTGATTGTCTCTTTCATTTACTTATGCTTATTCGTTGCGCCAAACGACTAAGTACGTCGTCTATCATCAACTATCGTTTGGATCTTGAAGTTTTTGAAGGGAACAATTCAAGCCCCCCCTTTCTTGCGCCATTCTTGGATCAACATATTCATCTTATTTGGGCAACACAAGACAATCCATTTCTGAGGTAGAAGAAGAGTTGGTCAAAATCTATCACTCACTATCTAAATAACCAAACTGAAGAAAGGAGTGGAGCAAGCGCTGAATTGATAAAACTTCTATAAGAAGAATGGCCAACGCAAGAAGCATTGTCTAAAGCTCAAACGAACGATGGAAGCAGAACTTCAGAGAACAACATTGTTTATCATGATATGAAGTCTGCAGCTTCAGGAAGAAAGTAGAACAAGCTTCATGGGAAAATCATCTAAAGCAAGTCTCATCGTCTGAAGAATTGAAAAACGATGAAGAAAGATCGTCTGAAGCAGATTGAAGACAACAGAAGCACAAGATCATCTGAAGTAGAATCAAGCTCTCACTCAACACAAGCTACAAAGTCAAATCAAGCAAACTTCTCGTTGAAGAAAACGCCGAGAAAGCTTTGTGCAGAAGTTTCAAGTTGAAATCCAAATATCTGACACAATGACATGATGAACAGAAAAGCATTGTGGTGTCACTATAAGATTTCCATATCTCTACCAACGAATAGAAACTCGGACCTATGCTACCTGCTACATGACAGATTACATCTTCACGGCATAAGGTCTCAATCAAACAGTACAACGCTCTGACGCAAGTACATTTTGTACTATTTGATCCAACAATATATCCTGGCTCACCCAGTTTGATCGACTTCAAAGCCAAGGACTGGTGTAGCCCCATCGTTCGTGGGTGAACCAGGATATATTGTTCTGTGCTTATTGTCTATCATTTTACGTTTATATCCACTGCATCAAACAATTGCTAAAAATGTTTTATAAACTTATAATGTGTGAAAACACATGTTTTATTGTAACACAATTCAAACGCCCTCTTTCTTGTGTTACTTTTTCCGATATCAATTAGTTCTAAAAAGTACATTGCCATCAAACATCAATCCACCAAGGAATTAGGAAATAGTGCAAGTCTCTATCCTTAATAGAGGAGGGCTTGTTCACCTTTCGAATATGAACAATCAAATTTTTCAACAGGCTAACATCCACTATCCCCAAAGAAAACGTGACGGGCAAAATTTTTCAAAGGTCATCTCCAACTAGATGCAAATATTCCTTGGAAAAGAAAGTTTGAAAGCCATCCAGACCAGGAATTGTGAATGATACCACTAACCTAAAGAGCCTTACACAACTCTTCTTTATCACGGGATGATCCAAAATATTATTCTCCTTCTCTAAAAGGTTCGGACAAGCCACGTGATGAAGCTAACATCCTTCCAAACCAAGATGAACTTTGGTGTAACCCTTAACCCTTTCCAGAACTACTGTAATTTTGGTTTGTTGTCGTTGCTTTATTTGTTTGGCCCACTGTTCTCTCCTTTTACCTCTCTCTCTCACTCTCTCACGCACACACACACACTCAGAAGACGAAGTAGATCACAATCTATTGATTAGAAAAAATAAGATAAAAACTTTGCAATTGGTTTTCTGATTTCTCATTTGAGGTTGTATGATATGGCAATTAGATTTTTTCTGGGTTTTATTGTTCTTCACCCTTCAATATGATTTTTATTCTTCCTCACTCGTAAGATGTGGATATGATTTCTTTTGGGTCTACTTTGTTTTAGTTTCTTGCTAAGAAGGGTGTAGGTCAACATTCTGAGTTTCTCTTAAGTGACGAGTTTCTGGGTTGGGGTTCTTAGTTTGAGTGAGAAACAGATGACTAACACTCATGAAGGTGAACTACATTTACCAAGATGAAGAACACTCATGGCTTTATATTATTAAGATTTTTTTTGTAATTTTATTTTTCACTAATCAGTTTAATTTAATTAACAATTACGCACGCATAAAAAAAATTTATTTAAAAATTACATGTGGTGTCCACGTCATCTATGGTCTACCATCAGGCAACATTGCCAGAGCTTCATCTTCAAGTGAGGACTAATTCCAACACTTCCTTACACACAATAATTAAACATTTTTTCGATGGCAAACGAAAATTAAACCAACTTACAAGTAGATAACAATTTGACAATTAACCCTTAAATAATAAAATTTGAAAAAATTTGTAAACTCGATCATAACTAAAACTTTATTCATATAATTTTATTAATCAGTTCTATCAACTACTTTGAATTATCATTTATAACAACAACATGGTGGTGGTAGCGATGGTACAGGACCTGGTCCAGCAAAAGCACAACCACCGTGAATAAATCCCTTAGAAATACAAGTTTGGTTGCATTCATTGAAGTCTCTGCAAACGTCTATGCAAGTTTTTTGTTCTGCTTTTGTTACAGGACCTACAACAAAAACAAATTTCATAATAATCTGCACATCATTTCTTAATTTTGTACATGAAATTTAAAGTTAGTTATAATATGGTGAATTTCCATAGTAACTACTAACTATCAAGATACTATGAAAAAATAATAATATAGTATTGCGAATTCTTAAAAATTGTTACAAATATCACTTACATAAAACTCATGGATTGACTTTGAAGTAAGATTATAAATTTCATTCTCCAATTTACTTGTTGATTATATACTTAAAATAGAACTTACGATAGGAAAAACACTTTATTCTTCTTACCTGAAGATAAAACTAAAACAATGAATAAAATCCCGATGAGAAAATGTTGACGAGCTTGAAAAGACATTTTGTGAAAATTTCACGTTTGAACTCTATTTTGTTTTGTGAAATTAGTAGCGTATATTATTTCATTTTATACTATTCATTTCACAAAAAGTTAGAAAATAATTATGAATAAGGGAACATATAAATGCACTAATAAATTATATAATTAATAATTTTAATTAGTAATATTTTCTATTTTCCCTACCTTTATTTTGGTCAAACCTTCATTTATACTATTCATTTCACAAAAAGTTTTTTTTTTGAGAGCAAATGAAAGATTATTCATTTCACAAAAAGTTAGAAAATAATTATGAATAAGGGAACATATAAATGCACTAATAAATGATATAATTAATAATTTGAATTAGTAATATTTTCTATTTTCCCTATTTTTATTTTGGTCAAACCTTCATTGACCAACAACTCATATCAAATTGAATTGGTAAGAATTTTGAATACATTAGTATTAATTAGATAGCCAACAATAAATAATATTGTATTTAAATTTATTTAAATTTTGACATTAATAATTTATAAAATTAATAATTTCAATGAAAATTATAACTAAATAGGGATGTTAATGCATAATTGAAGTCAATATAATTTATATATAATTAATTTAAAATTCATTAATTTAATTAAATATATTTAGCATTAGAAAAATAATAAATAATATAAATAAATAGAAGTCAATAACTTTAACAAAAAAAGTCAATAACTAATTAATATTGTTATTAATGCATACTTCAAGTCAATTGTACTTATCATTAGTTGAATTTGGCAGAGGCTGAGGATACTGACGGCGTGTTGATGATAAGTGTCGTTTTTACGTATATTTAAATATCATTTATGCACTTATTTGACATGTATACTTGCATTATTTATCATTTTATCCCCTCAAAAGAGATAAATTAGTAAATACTTAATTTTAACTTAGAAATAGTATAAATATTATATCTTTCATGAGCTTAACTTGGACTTTTGGTGCAGGGAAGAAATTCATGAAGCTAAGCGCTGAGCGCCCAAGGCGGCTAGGAAACCCAATTTTGAAGAAAATTGGGTGCTGAGCGGCCTCTAAGGATCGATGAGCGCCGTTGGCCGCCTCAATTACTTGTAGATGGCCATAAATCAGATTTTTTTTAGTATCTTTCACCATTTTTCTCTCAAAACTCATAGCAAGAGAGCTGGGCACGACTCTAGAAGGATCCCTGGGCTAGGATTGGATGGATTCGAGCTTCAAATGGGGATGGCAGCCATGAGAGGACGATGACAACCTTGTAAGACCAAGATTTGGTCATGTAGTACAACTCTATGTTTTGATGATTACATGTTAATTATTGTGTATGAACAATTATGGTACTCTAACATTGTTTTCTAAGTGTTTAAATGACAGGCTCTGACTCTGGTCAAATACTCACAATTATCAGAAGCATTTAGCCCAAAGAGTAACCAACGCAATGCTTTCGCACTCACTATGTTCTGATTGAACAATAGTAAATGCTTCAGAAGTTCTGAAGATGATAAGCTCTGATGTGGATTCAGATAACTTAAAGTTCTGAAGACCAGAAGCTCTGAAGGTCCAGAGGCTCTGAAGGTCTAGAGGCTCTGAAGGTCCAGAAGCTCTGAAGGTCCAGAAGCTAAGAAGTAAAGATTCTGAAGTCCAAGAGTAAGCTGGCTCTGAAGACCAAGTACTTCCAACTCTGATGTCCAGAAGCAGAAGATACTGGACTGGGCGAGACCCCAGGGTCCCTCGCCCAGGGGACTCAGCCTTAGGCGCGGAACATGGCTAGACCTTGGACCGCTCTCCCCAAGGCCCAACCGGCCCATTTAGACAGATTAAAGGCACGAAGGCCCAACCCCAAATCTATAAATAGGGGACGGTCACCAATTGTAAGGGACTCTTGGCTCATTTGGCAATAACAATATTGAAATTCAGTTATATTTTCTCTCTCTCTCTATGCAGTTAAGAGCTCATCTCTCTAAAATCTCCGATCACATTCCACACACTCTTGGCACTATGCCTTGATTCTATGTTCTTGGCGAGAACATTGGCGCCATCTGTGGGGAACGGTAGATTTCAATTCCCGGACTACGTGGAACGTGATTCAGTTGCGTGAAACTCGTCTTCTTTGCAGTTTTTCTTGGAAGATTGTGATACAGATCCTGCGCGATCCACGATTCGATTGGGAGAAGTTCGATTTTCTGCGAGAATTTGCGTGAGTTTGTGTGGTTGAATTCTCAGCCAGTCAACAATGCCCGATGGAGCCTTCTCGACAACAACAAGGCAAGGAGCTGGAACAAAGCTACATCTCTTCCCCGCGCACTGCGAGGTTGAATCGGCACCGCCGCGCAGAGGCACGCCGTGCTTTAAGCAAAGACTTGCGATTACAAAATGAGTATCTTCAGGAACAGTTGAGTTGCTATCACCTTCGGCAGTGGAATCAAGAAGAAAATGAAGCTGAGGCCGCTGCTGAGGTCAAGCCTTTCTTGACAACAGTGCGGGAGGTGACAGTGTCAGACGGTATGACACACCTCGCATTGGAGGCGTACGATAGGGAAACCGATCTGAAGGATCATTTGCTTCATTTCAATGCAAGGATGGCAATAAACACGGTATCTGACGCGGTAAAGTGTAGAATATTCCCATCCACGCTCCGAGGAGAAGCTATGGATTGGTTTGCGGCTTTGCCTCAGGGATCCCTAGCCAAGTTCCGCGACTTCTCATCAAAATTCCTCGATCACTTTTCTGCGAGAGTGATCGAGTACCTGTTTGACATGCGGCAGCGGGAGCGTGAAACCTTGGACCAATATACAAAACGATACAGTGCCGCGTCCGCAAGGTTTGAAGAACTGGAGCCACGCATGTGCGTGTGTGCTTTCAAAGGTGGTTTGTCCTGGGGAAAGTTTAAGCGCGAGCTAAGCAGGGAACTGGCAAGTTCAATGATAGAAGTCTGTGCCAGAGCGCAAGACTACATCCTCGAAGAAGGAATTGAAGCGCACAAAAGGAAGCAAGAGAGGGCGGCGAGCGTAGAGCTGGCGAGAAAACGGATACAGGAGGAGGAAGCAAATCGTGAGCGAAGGTCTAAAAAAGCTGATCGACCTGTTAAGAAAGGCAAGGGAGAACAACTCAGTCGGCGATCTCGCCGAACAGTTGAGGCGAACCTGTAACACCCAGATTTCGGTGGTGCCACTTTAGTGACTTTAAATCAATAGTGCGGAAAATGCGTAAATATTTTTTTTTGGTTTTCTTTTCAAATAGAAGACTTAACATAATGAAGACTCAACCCAAAGATAATAAACATAAAGTAATTGGAGATAGTGCCCGCAGGCGAATAAGTATATCCCATGGTCAGAGCCATGAGTTTTGTGAATACAGTTTTCAAGAAGATAAGTCAGCCCCAACGGGAAATGACAATCAGAGCTGTGAAAACAATCCCCCCATATAATACACTCCTAACATCGACCCTCATCCGATCATGCATGAAGTCCGGGTCCACGTCGAAGGCTCAGTAGCAGTCATTGTGCTCAGGATCCTCCCCGAACGACGAACCATCTTGAATCAGCGGTTGGACGTCTGGCAGCAGGCCGACCGCCCAAACACAACCATACACACAAAGCCAAGGCGCTAGGGTCAACTCACGAAATATAATAGATAATACAAGCAACATGTGATGAATAAAGGGGTATATATATATAGGTTGTATATAGACATATAAGTTCTGTATCGTCTACCCTAAGGTATATACATAACATGTTATCAGATTTCTAATAACAATTCAATATTCAATATCTCAACAGTTCAATAAGTTATATCTCGAAAACTCGATAAGCAATATATCAACGAATATAGTTAAATGCATGGTATGCCAATGCAATGTCATGCTCAAAATATGATCCGGATAAAATGTCACCCTCACGATGACTCGAAGCATCTCGCTCCGCTAAAGCATCTCGCTTTTATGAAGCATCTCGCTCCTGTGAAGCAGCACACTCCTGTGAAGCATCTCGCTCCTATGAAGCTGCACGCTCCTGTGAAGTAGCACACTCCTGTGAAGCATCTCGCTCCTATGAAGCTGCACACTCCTGTGAAGCATCTCGCTCCAATGAAGTCCGATCTGAGATCGTCCTTCGGAAAGCAGCACACTTTCCAAGAAATGTATGCATGAATGCAATATGGTTAGCCAAACAACGAATCGTCCTCACCAAGGCACACATATCTAGCTAGAGTACATCGTCTCTACAATACCCTAAGGTAAACAAAAAAGTGCTAGTCACACTTGGTAACTTTCCTAGTCACTTTGGCTCACCGTCTCGATGGCCAACCAAACTGCTCCACGAGCAAAAGAATGCATCTCGCACTCAGTGACCTTTCAACTTACCATGGCTCACCATCTCGATGGCCAAACAAACTGCTCCACGAGCAAAAGAGTATCAACATACTCAGAACTGACTAGTTCCCCGGCTTATCCCTTGGATTGGCCAACCAATAAAACTTGCTCATCGAGCAAAGTGCCAACGCACAATGGTTTCCCCAGAAACCTGGATCCGACGACACTTCTCATTTTCAAAACTTAATGTTCAAGCCCTAAACTTTCGTCTGAGTCTTTTATCATTATATTAAGGGTTTTGAGGTTGTTTAATACATTATGGAGGTTCATTATGAAATTGTTTAAGTTTTGTCTCTAATCCTATTAGTTTCAAAGATCCCATAATTCCAATGATTCCCTGGAGAAGGTCTCAAAACAAAAGGTCCATCATCACCCAAGTAATGGCCCGAGAAGTTCCCAGGTAAGCTGGCCGGGCACAATGCCTCATTAAAAGCCCTTCTTGCCTTAGACAGAACAACCCAAGTTCTTACGTGAATTCAAATGGGGTTTTTCCAATATCATTTTCAAACTCAATTTTCCTTTGAGAAGGTCTCGATCCATAAAACAATAATAGGGTACGAACCTCGGTCCGTCCCATCAAACTTTATCCAAAAACTCGTCAGGAGTCTGGCATAACTACCCGTTATCCACTATCTTGACGTTCCTCACTCATTCGCACAATTGCACGGTATATTCAATATAGTCAGCAATTCAAGTGCGTAATAGAAAGACACAATATAATCAATATAATCCAAATATCATGTGAACAAATAATCACATAGCCTATAGTTAACCATTTAACAATTAAGCATGCGAGTCAATTATCAACATATCAATGCGATAAATCCTAATCTCTCATGTCGGCCGAAGCCTAGAAAACGGAGACACACGTCTCAATCAGTTCACTCGGCCGAAGCCTTCAGAAAACATTTTCAATCCAGACAATTCATATGCATAAACAATAAATCAAGTCGAATTTATCGACGCCTACAAAGCATTAGCTAGCAAGTAAGTTGCCCTAACCTCGAACTCGTCCAGTGTGTTCAAGCAAGGCTCCTTCACAATCCTCTTTTCCTGCTCCAAGTATTCCTCCAAACGAATCTTTGAGTAAACGAAGCGAAGGTCAATCAAAACAAGTCAATTCGGTCAATACAATACTAACTAGCGTTTAGACAAAGCTTAAGAAGCTTCAGAGTACAATTTTTTTAAGCATGGATAGACGACAGAACCTCGTTCGCTAAAACGAGCATAACTCGAGCTACAGAACTCGGAATGACACGAAACCAGCGCCAAAATTTCGACAATCGAAAGAGCTACGCAATGGCTCAGCTCATAGAGACCCAAAAATTATTTTTGGACACGTTACCCTAAGCAATAGGTTTCGGCCACTATGTAAAATAGGGTTTCCGAACTTTTTCTTCGATCTAAATCGATTCCTAGGTATTCTTAGGCGATATCTAGGCCAAGGAAACTCTCAGAAAAATTATCGAATCGAAAACTGCCGCAGGGGTATTTTGGTCATTATTTTTAGCTCAGAATTTCAAAACTGAAATCTCAAAATGCAAATTGGATGGGGACGTCACCAACGACGTTTATGACAACTAATCCTACTAGCACTAAGCTAAGGCGATAGTTTTCAGCTCAAAGGTTGAGACTTTGCTTAAAAATGGGTATTTTAAGCAGAAATTGATTCCGGCGGAAATCCGGCGACATAACGGAAAAACTAATCCGACAGAAGTGCTCTTGGGCACGTAAGGAAGATGTTTAGAATCATAAATGAAGTATTCAGGATAGTTTTGTAAAAACCTCAAAACTATGAGCACAGAAAGACATAGAGAAAAGCTATGGAAAAAGCGATCAGAGGTAAGGATTAGCGACTATACCTCGACACCTTGAAGTAGCAACTGTCGGATCAACGATCAAGCAAGAAATCAAGAAAATCTTCTTCTCCTCCTCTCCTCTTGGCCGCGGGTTGTGTGTGTGTGTTTGTGAGGTTTTGTCTCAAGCTTCAACATATATATATAGGGAATGAAATGGAAGATATTTATCAAAGATCGGATATGCATGAATAGATATTTATCAAGATTGGATAAGTATGAATAGATATTTATCAAGATTGGATAAGTATGAACAGATATTTTGAGAAGATATTTTGTAAACCGGTACAGATTTGTTCAGATATCGGAGGATTTTGCTCATAGAGTTAAGATAAAAATATGAGAGTGATTTCCGATTCTTCCTACTGATTCCAATGTATTCTAGACACGATATTCTCCCCGCTGAATCTTCTAATTCTTCAAAGAAATATTGGTATGATTTTTGGTTTTCGAGGCTTGCTATATAGAGGATGGAAAAACGCGGGAAAATGAAAGTTTCACGATTCTGATTTTTCCGGCTTCATTCTCCGTGAATTCTAAGATACGTTTTGGCGAAAGAATTCCAAAACTAAAAAGAGGTTCCCTTGTATTTTAGGCGACTAATGCAAAGTCGGTGTAAAACTAGTTTACCCGATAAGTTGCTTTTTGCATCGGATGTCGGAATAGAAAACTTCCTTCTGAAGAAAGATTGAAATCATCGAGAGAAATGGGTGTACGCGTGTAGAATCTTCATTTGAAGCTCTGAATAGAAAAAGTCTTCATTGACGGTTGATTCTAGGGTTTTAAAATACCAGGATTTTGGTTTCGGCAAACTTCCGATGATTGGAATCGGACGTTCGTAGATTCTAGAGTTTCGCCTCGAAACGATTGTGATATATGGAAAAAGAGAAGTTCTAACATTTCTCTGAAGTTTTTTTTTTGGAATAAATTCCTACAGTGTTCCAAGGGTGGAACTTAGTCTTTTCCTAAGGTTCTTGTCCTAGGCTTAAGTGAATCGATCGTGCTATACCTTTTATCGATTCGGATACAATCCTTAGACTTTTCCTGAACTTTCTCCTTCATAAATTTATTTCATTCGATAAACTCTTGTTCAGGTTTTTCCTTCACGATACGTCAAGCCTAATCGTAAATGGAAATCTCTTCCACTTATTCTAAGCTTAAAAACTTGGGTCTTACAGAACCGGCGAATGAGGCTGAAGGGACGTACATGTAAGGAGCTAACAAAGTCGCTCTTGGAAGCGGGAGTCGAGGACGTAAGCAAGGAAGGTAAGTGCAGCACGAAGCTAGGACGCGAAGTGAGGAATATGCTCAAATGGTGTGAATACCACAACTTGGAAGGCCACGACACCATCGACTGTTTTACACTCAAGGGTCAAATCAAGCGGCTAATCAAGGCGAGACAACCGTGGGTGGCGAAGAGAAAGGAAGCTGAGGAAGTCGAAAGCGGCGAGGACGAAGGAACTGTGGAAACGGCTAACGTGATCATTGTTGGGGGCCACAGGGGCGACAGCGGTAAATCGATAAGGGGGCAAAAACGAACAGGGGAAACACCGCCGATGGAAGTCTGCTCGGCTTGGTTCGAGGACAACCACTCAGACATAATAGTGTCGTCCGCAAATTTTGAAGGAGTCGAGACCCATACAGACGATCCCTTAGTGGTAATGGTAAGAATCAGGGGTTTCAACATGAGGAGCGTGCTGTTAGACCAAGGTAGCTCAACCGATATAATCTACGGGAATGCATTCGAGCAGCTGGGACTGGGGGACGAAGACCTAAGGCCATACACAGGGAATTTGGTGGGATTCTCAGGATAGCAAGTTTAAGTGAGCGGTTATGTGGAATTGGACACGGTTTTTGGAGTAGGCATGGATTCCAAACTTCTGAAGATAAGGTACTTGGTCTTGCAGGTTGCGGCAACTTATAATGTCATTATAGGGCGGAACACTTTGAATCGCCTTCGTGCAGTTATATACTCAGCTCACCTCGTGATGAAATACCCGCTACCCTGCGGACGGGTGGGAAGGATAACAATAGATCAGGGAGGAGTGAAGAAATGCCACGACCGTAGCCTTAACTTGTATGGCCGAGAGAAGGATAATGGTGGACATAGGAGTCACGAGAATCGAGGGACTGAGGGCGAGCAGGGACATCCAGCGGCGCAGTACCAAGACGTCGAAGGCGAGTTAGAAAGGCAGGTCGGCGAAATGTTGGACAGGGGAAAGAAGGTAAAGGGGCGAGATAAGGGAAAGAGTAGAGGAATATTGGCGATCGAGCCCAGGCTCACCATGGAGCAAGAGCGACGCTTGAGAACGCTGGTAAAAGACAACATCGATTTGTTTGGCGGAGAACAAGGAGGAACCTCTCCTAGGGGGCCACCTACATTGGACCAGCTCTTTGGGAAAGCTAATATAAATAACAAACGGTGTGAAAGTCGCCGAGATACAAGAGGATACGAACAGTCAGTGGACGGTAGGAAGAGGCCAAGGTACGCCGAGAGTGAAGATGAGCAACAATGGTTCCCTTCCTCCTACGGCGAGAAAGTTGGGTTGGGCGACGAGAATGAGGTGCTAGGTGTAATACTCTAATCAAGGAAGCATCCAGAAAGTTAGGACTAAAAATAAAGATGCACTCTTTTTCTCCGATACGGGAGTTTTTTAACGAGGCATCCCTCGGTGTAAAAATTTAAACAAATCAAATACAAAAGGATATTCTTATCAATACTCCTAGCTATCGAACTGAGACGGCAGCCCGGTGGGAAAAATTCCCTAAAGGTGGCAATCCCAACACGACCTTGATGTCTGGGGATCGCTCCGGAAAGTCCGGCGCTGACCGTAGCCCATGCAGGTGACGTGTGCGGATGAGCTTCCCGTCGCCACTGGTTGGCGGCGTGCGTGAATAAAGCTCCTTATCCAAAGAACATCCCCGAAATTTGGGCGAGTCAAGTCTTCCTGAAACGCGGGAAGCACTTTTAACTAGGCTAAAAGTCTGGGTAAACCCATATGGCCATTGGGCCCCCAGCGTTGTAAGTCCCCACCTAATAATGCTGGAGGGGTCGCACCTGCTCTTACGGGAAATATTGGTGCGAACGAAAGCCTTGGTAAAATACCGAGCGAAAGTCCTAGTTATGTGTAGCACACTCTCGAAAAATTACTCACACGGAACCGGGAGGCTAGTGTTGAAAACACGTGCTAGATGACGACGAACAAAAGGCGGAGATAAGTTGCGGGCCGCTCGCCTCGCCCGCATAATTACCTTTTGTTCATTTAAATATTCATTCCTTCCTTCATTTATTTGTTTATGTCGTTATGATTTCCTAACTCAATTATTTGTTTGCTCGCATGATCTTATTAGTTCATGACAAAACAATTCGGGACACAAACTTTTATTCAAATACTCGAATTAGTACATTTAGAAGGGAGGGTCTCTCTTCATTCTCCTACATTCTTTGCGCTGCTTTGTTCTCTCGAGCTCCAACCGGTGTTGCCTGTACCCCAAGTTACAGGGTTTCCGGCTTAACTCCTCCTTCTCAGGACCTTCTTCTACCGCCTCCAGAGCTGTTATCACTGTTTCCTTCTCCTCCAGCAGATCCAGCTCCCGCTGGCAGAGCTCTTGAATTTCTTCCACGAAGGAGAGAAAATCTCGGAGGATGGCGTCCATTTCAGGGCTCAGATCCATTCCCAACAGTTTGTTGGTCAAGTCGTAGACATTGGGATCTTTTGGATGCCTGACGTTGATGAAAAGATCTTCATCAAAAGCTTTTTTCCTGAGCTCTTCCAAACAAGCGAGGTAACATGTCATTTCCTGTGGCGTTTGATGTTTGAAAGAAAGATGGAGTTTGATGTTTCAGGAAGATGAGGAGATATGAGCTTTACTCGGCGGTTAGACTCCATTTATGGCTTCATTTTTTAACTCCGGAGAGTTAATAATGAAGCACTTTTACGAGGAGTTTGCCTTGAAAGGAGGTGCAATTTTTGTTGAAAGGCTTAAATGCCCAAGGACGGTGGTCAGCGATAGACTGTTGGGATTTGAGGAACGTGTTTGATTTAAGGAACGTGTTCAAAGCAGTTAAAAAAAAGGGAAGAGAGAAGAGCGCGAAAGATTCTCATTCAAAAAGTAAGAGGATGGGGCATTAATACAACAAAAGTTATTAACATTTTCATGGTCGTTCTACATCTTCGTTTGATAGGAAATGCTTGGCAGAGAAGCCTGAAGGGTCGGGGTCCCCAATTAGCCCTGCAGGAGTAACCTTTTTGAACGCCCCATCTGGCTTAGATCAATCCGAGGATGGAGATGCTCGATTTGAGCCTTGGCGAGGAAAAAACCTCGGCCGCGTTCGAAAAGGGCAGCGGTAACAGCTTCGGACCTGATTTTCGCCTCTAAAGCTTCTGCGTTGAAAGGGGCCAGGGGCTTCGCCAGGGACAAGGCCTCGTCTTTCTTTGCCAGTTCCTCGTCCTTCTTCCCCAGCTCATCACCTTTCCTCGCCAATTCATTGTCTTTCCTTGCCAGTTCAGAGCGGAGATTCTCAAGGTAATAGATCTGCCCTCGCATTTGATTCCAACCGCACCTCTTGCTGCAGTTCGGAAAGTTTCCTCTCCAATTCAGAAATCTTCCTATCACAGAACTCCAAGCTGACTTCAGCACGGGAGGACTGCTCGTTTAGCTCTTTGGAAAAGGAAGTCTCCTTGGCGAACAGCTGAGCAGTGAGTGCCTCATGTTCCTTCGCAAGTTGGGCGATGAGGGTGCGGAGGCGAGATACCTCAGATCGCAACGCGTCAGCGTCTCGGGCGGAGTGACTATTGAAGTGAAAAGCATGGAGAACCGTCGCCAACGCGCCTTCGAACACTCTGCCTAATCCGTTCTCTTGAACCCTCTCATTCATCTTAGCCACCTGGGCAGGCCTAAGGGATATGGAGTATGGCAGCCCTTTACTCTCAGAGCTCGAAGAGGGAACATTCGGCGGCGACGGAGGAGTTTCGTCGGCCAATGCCGCGCCTTGACCAAGGGACGGCGGGACAACTGTTGGCTGGGAGCAGGCCCTATCCACGGATTTACTTTGAGAATTTGGAGGAGGAACCGGCATCACCCCCGAAGATTCGCCAGGGCGGGTTAAGCTGTTGGAAGGCTGTAGCTTTTTGAGGGAAGGGCGATGAGATTCCTCACCAAGGGGTCGCTTCTCGCTCGCCTGGATTTTCGGCATGGTTGCCTTGTCACCGTTTAGATTTACTCAGGGAGGAAAGGAAAAAAATTTCTGATTCTTGAACAAACCTAAGATCTCCCCACTGACTTTGTGCATTTCTCCTGGGATAAAAAGAGTGAGGGTGAGGTAGTTAAAAAAAAAAACGTAAAGTAGAAGAAAGGGAGAAAAGTTCACCAATCACGTGGGCACAATCTAAAACCGGAAGTTTGGCTAAGAAGCTGATAACTGCTTTATTAACAGAAGTCAAGGAGTCCTCGGGCGGGTCTATCACCAGGTGTACTTCTCGGGTCCAGTAAAGCGGGAATCGGGCAACCTCATCTCTATGAGTAAAAACCTCAGGATATTCATGGGAAACCACAACTTTGAAGAACTTCCGAGCCATGTCGACAGTAATGTTGGGCCAAAAGGGGTTGAAACGCTGCCGGCCGGTCCTGGCTTCCAGAGCAACCCAACTATGCGGGGAAGAGGGCTGGACAGGCACGTGGTAGAAGTAGAAGAATTGGGAAGGTTCATGATCTTGCTGAATTGCGTCACAAAGAATTTCGAAGCAACGCAAGAAGGCCCAGCTGTTGGGATGAAGTTGGCTAGGGGCGACGTTGATGCTCTGGAGATCTGAACAAATGAAGAGGGAAAAAGGGAAATTTGATTCTCAAGCTTGTTAACATATACTCGTAGGTGTAAAAAGCGATCCGAGGGGTGAAGCCAAGGGCGTTCAGTGGGCGAACAAGCGCTAAAGCGCATGAGATTGTCAAGGGGTTTTTCGTGGCAGAATCCACTAGATTTCGAGGAAATCTCTCAAATGGACGATTCCTGCTCTATGCTGGATCGCTGATTGGGCATTGTCCCGCTGGGAAGAGCTACCTGGATAGGGGCCTTCAGGGATTCCTAGGTTTTTATCCGGAAATAAGCAATGTCTTTTTCTTCAAGAGGAACGCCCCCCGGAGGAGGAACATACTGAAGGGGAGTAGCGACGGTAACGTCACGATTGGAGTTCTTGGTCTGACGTTTCGGCATCTTTACAGGAAAATGGTGAAGTGTGAAGGTCACAGTGGCAATTGGAAGGGAGCAAAAGAAGAAGACTAAAAATTTGAGCTTTTTGAGAGGGTTAAGATTTATGAAGGAATGGTTCTAGAAGCGGGAGGTAACGTGTCAAGGGTAGGGGCATGAAGAGGGGGATCGTGCCCCATGACGTCAGGAAAAGACGTAAGAGTGGTTGCGAGATTTTGGGGAGTGGGAAGGATGCATTAAGAGAAAAGCTGTAACTGTGGACGTTGATTGGCTCGAATTGGATGCATTAAGAGAAAAGCTGTAACTGTGGACGTTGATTGGCTCGAATTCAAACTGACAGGTTCTAAAACGATCTGAAAAGACGTTTCGAAAGTGGCAGTTGAGATTCAGTGGATTTGCTGACTTAAAAACTACTTCAGGGCGCAACGCATGGCGAACGCACGACACCTGTCAAAGTATCATGATTTAGGGCACGTGCGCAGTGCTGGCAAGGCGAGCAGGTCAAGTGCCATCGCCCTTGGACTGCTTGTGGACTCAGTTTGCCTAGGAAAGGGGTGGTGCAGCGAAAAGTTTGGAATACGAAGATTTTTTGACTTTATTCTCCCGGCCATGTTGGCAATTGTTTTTTCATTTGGTTAAACACTTTAGGTTTTATCATTGTTTAGTCTTTCATAGTCCTCGCCTTGGTTTCTTCTGTTTAAAGACACACTTAGCTCTCATGCTTCGAGCTCGGTGTCTTGTGGACTTGTGGACTGAGCGAGACCCCAGGGTCCCTCGCCCATGGGACTCAGCCTTAGGCGCGGAACATGCCTGGACCTTGGGCCGCTCTCCCCAAGGCCCAACCGGCCCATTTAGACAGATTAAAGGCACGAAGGCCCAACCCCAAATCTATAAATAGGGGACGGTCACCAATTGTAAGGGACTCTTGGCTCATTTGGCAATAACAATATTGAAATTCAGTTATATTTTCTCTAAGCAGTTAAGAGCTCATCTCTCTAAAATCTCTGATCACATTCCACACACTCTTTGAAGGTGCGAAAAACACTAGAAAGGGGGGGTTTGAATAGAGTTTTTGAATCACGGGTATACTTTTAAGCTATTTCAAAACTCAAAGATAAAACTAAGTGCTGAATGATAGGAAGTAAAGCACGCAAGTTTTTTATCCTGGTTCACTTGAGATAAAAGCTCAAGCTAATCCAGTCCACCTGTGAAGGTGATTTCTTCCTTCTTCTGATGAAGGCAATCTACTAAAATCAATGAGTGTTACAATTGCACTTTGCAACCTGCTAAGTGACTAACAATACACTGATTTTCTCACTAGTATCCTCTTAAGAAGCTGATCTACCGATCCTCTTAAGACTAGCTAAATACTGAATCAGCCTTGATTCAGTCCTCTCAAGATCCGACCAACCTTGGTCTCTTGATGAACTTTACAAAGTGTGTAAAAGGTTTCGGGTTTACAATAAGTGCTTCTAACAAGCGAATAGTAAACTCAGATGTTTAGGAACAATGAAGAAATAATGCTAAGAGAATGGTTCGTATATGTTGAATGTTTTCAGCAAAGTTTCTTGGCTTCTTTCTTCTTTCTTCAGCCTTTATATACTCCAAGACTTGTGATGTAGCCGTTGCTAAGGTTTTATCCGTTGGAGTGGCAATTCTATAATATCAGACTGCTAGGTTGTACAAGTTAGGTGGCAGACAAACTGAGACTTGTACGACGTTGTACTATGATAACGACCTGTCCTTTCACCAGTTCACTTGTGATGAGGGAGCTTTAGATGAACGTTGATGAAGCTTCTGATCATCGTCAGATTGAAGCTTGGATTCTTCTGACCATGCAACTTCTGCTACTGAACGAGTTCCTCAGAACTTCTGATCCTCAGAGCTAGAATAGCTTGGGTCTTCAGAACCAACTTCTTGTAAGTCTTCAGAACTTGAGTCTTCTGCTTCTGGACCGTTCCACTGGAACATTTGGTCTTCAGAACTTATGACTTGAGTTCTTCAGAACTTCTTGAGAGCTTCCATCTTCAGAGCTTCTGAAGTATTTGCCACTGTTCAGAACGAACATGATAGATTAAATAGCTCTCTTTTTAGTAACCCTTGGTTCTTCTTCTTCTGAACGAATAGGCTTGGGTCAGATTCAGAACCTGTTTGTCACAACTTAAAAAGACAAACGTTAGGGTACCACAATTGTTCATCATCACAAACCTTAATTGTAATCATCAAAACATAGAGATGCAACCACTGATCAAACCTTGATCTTACAATCTCCCCCTTTTTGATGATGACAAAACAAGTATTTTGATGAACAATTTTTACACAATAAACTGAATACACAAGAGAGAAAGGATCAGAGATTAAACTTATCCTTGTGTAACGGTTTGCAATGCTCTTTCTGAATCTGGGTTAACACCTGATTCTGAGCAAGGGTCTCCCCCTGACTCCCCCTGAATCTATGACTTGATGAATTTGTGAAGAATCTAGATTCGGAGTCTGGTTATGTGATCAGAATTTACGCTTGAAGAGATGTATACTCATCAGAAGTGATGGTTTCAGAACTTAGCGTATCTCACATAATAACATAGAGTCTTGTCCAGATATAATTGGAATAAAGCGTCAGAAGCAAGATTAGTTCAGAATATGAACAAAATGTATTCCTTATTTGAGACACTTGACAATATCTATGTGCTATAAGTAATTATACTTATTCTCCTCCACTGGTTTTAAATATAATATAGGAAGAAATTTTATCAAAACCATTTTATGTACTCCCCCTTTTTGTCATAATCAAAAAGAGTGAAAAACAAAACCAACAATAACAATAACAGAGAAGAGATGCAAATAAGATAGGTTATTATTATTGAATGGAGAGAAAGTACAAAGGATCGAGAGGAAAGAAGAAGACTAAGCCTAGACAAATAGGAAAGCTCGAGAATTCTTCATAGAGAGAAGTTGAAGGTGGAGAGGACGAATGTCCTTATCAATTGAGGCTAACTGAGTAGCTAGATCGTCCTTCAAGGCAACATTCTCCTGGACAGCCTCTTGATCCGCTTCATGATGATCTTCCTCATATTCAAGAAGAATGCAAATGCCCTGGAGCTGATCTTCAACGTCCTTTCGGCGAGTGGTCAGACGGAGGAGGTCAGTCAGAACTTCTTGAAGGTTCTGAAGACAGTGAATCTGATGAGAAGTGAGCCAACAGGTCAGAAGATGCTCAATCTTCTCAAGAGCTTGAGAGATCTGAGAGGAAGAGAGATTAACACTCCATGAAAAGACTTGGTCAAATACCAAAGTCTTGAGTTCAGAAATTAAATCGACAGAAGTCATTCTTGAACTAGGGAGAATGGAACGGAATGATAAGGAAGTGAATTGCGTTGTGATGGAGAAGAAGGATTGCGGAGATTATAAGGAGAAAAGATAACAGAAAATCATGCAGAAAACTTATCAACTCATAAAGGCATGTGAGTTACTAAATGGACGGTGCATTGAAACAGATAAGAATAATTAAGCATAGTCAGCATAAAATAAATGCAGTCATAACAATTAAATGTATGCATGATAGAGAAAAGGAATTCAAGGTTTGGAAGAGGAGGGAAGGTTGTCCATGAGGTACTTCATGATTGCTTCCATTTTGCCGGAGGACTCTTGAATTTGCTTGCTTTGCTCATTCTGAATACGTCCTTGTTCCTCAACCATCTGAAATAACCTCTGCTGATCATTCTGAATTCTGTCAATTCGGGCAGCAAGAACTTCAACTTCTGGAGCTGGATCAGATGTAGGGACTTCTGGAGCTTGAACATGAGGAGCAACTTCAGCCCCTGATGACATTGCAACATCAACTTGAATTGGCCCTTGTTTTTGAACTTCATCAGCATCTACATCTTCCAGAATGACTATGCCGTCAGAGCTTTCTTCTGCAGCCGCTTCTGAAGGCATCTCAACATCCTCTGAGGTACATTCAGAGACAACACATGGTCTTTCAGACATAGCTCTTCTCAAGGGTTCACAAACCTTGTGCAGCACTCTCTGCCTCTGCTCATAGGCCCTCTCAGATGCATCATGAACTCTTAGTCGTTTCTCCCTGCTAAGTTGCTTCTGAAGTGCATGACCTTTGCCTTCTGACCATCTCTCAAGGGCAGACCATAGACCATCAACCAGAGAGGCATCAAACTGATTATCAGTTACTTGATACAGCCATTTCAGTCTTTTGGTGGCCTCTTCAGAAAACTCCTGAATGAGTTGAGTAAGATTCTGAGGAAGGAAGGAGGTGGCCAGGGTCAGAACAGGCTGAGGAGTTCTGGCAGCATTGGAGCTTGAAGCATTTGATTCTTCCATGTGCTCAGAAGGAGGGAAATCAATCTCATGGTCCTTCTCAAAGCCTGAGTGATCTGATTCAGCCATATGCTCAGCTTCAGAGATAGTATCTGGCCTTTGCCTTGAGGTGACAGTCTTCTCAGGTGAAGTAAAGCTTAGATCCTGTGAGTTGACTGCTGAGTAATTGGACAAGGATACATAAGAGGTCTCAGCAGCATCTGGAATCTGATCTTCAAAATTGGAAGCAATTTGTTGAAGGGGCTTCACATTGAAAGGCGGCTCAAGGATCTAGACATCATCATCTTCCTTTTCTTTCTCAGCAGGGATCTCACCAGTCTGGGTTATGAGAAAGGTGTGTGGAATGAATGCAGGCTTGGGAGTGAATTGCTGAACTAAGGTTTTCAGAGTTGCCTCACTGTGAATAATGCCTTGAATGAAGGAATTGAAAGGAGGTACTGGTTCAGTTGGGATGGATGTGGAAGAGGTGTAAATTGGAGCTGAAGGGATGGCTGTGGTAGCTGTTTGGATGGGAGATTTGGCAGCTTGAGGTGCAGCTTGTGTTTGAGGTTGTGTTTCAGGGTGAGGTTCAGGTTGAAGAGGTTTGGTTTGGTTTGTGGTAGGTAGAGAGGTAGATATAGGCAGAGGTTGCTTAGGTATAACTACTAAAGCAGAATCAGAATTAATGCTTTCAGTAATTACCTTACTGGGGCTTCTGATGGGTGAGGTTCTGGTGAGACTTGCAGTCCTTGCTGGATCAGAAGTGCGTTTAGATCTTCTTTCCCTCTGTACTTCTGAAATTGGTTCAGATGCTTGTTCTGCTGCTGGTTCCTTCTACTGAAGTGGTCCCCTCAGAGGAAGCTTCATTCTCTTCACTAGGGGAATAACATCTGAATCAGTGGAGTCTTCAGCATCTGAAGCTTCCCTTATACCCTGAATCACATTCTGGATGATCTCATGATCATCCTGCTCATCTTCTTCTTCCTCAAGAATAATTTTGCGTCTCTTAGCCAGAGGCATGTCTTCATCTTCAGTCTCCTCACTTGAGGGGTCTTCCCATGTGTCTTTTGAGCTTTCAGAATCATACATTTGTTGTTGTTGAGTTGAGGTTCTCTTCAGAGGCCTTTCAGGAGATGGTTCCCTGATGATCACAGTCTTGGAAGCAGCCTTCTTCTTTGCAGGTTCCTCTGTCAGAATCCCTTTGCCCTTAGGATCTGAGGGCTTGCTGCTTATTGCTCTCCTGGATTTCCTGGTAGTCAGCTTAGGAGGACTTTCAGGAAGAGTGTTAACAAATTCTGTAAGGGTGATAGGATCTCCTTGTCTTCTGAGCATCCTTACATATTCTAGAATGCATGCTGGATTGTCCTTCTTGGACCAAATGGGAAAGTCATCAATGGGGTAATTCCTCCGACGAACTTCATCAGAAGTGTCTTCTTTGGGAGCAACTTTAATCTTCTCAATGATCTGCATTTTCTTCAACTTTGTGCTATTGAGAGTATCACCAACTGTCGTGGCCAGATCTTCGTGAAGTCCAAGATCTGATAGAGTCTTGACAAGCTTGTTTTGGACGAAGATGTCTGACAGCAGCCTTCCATACGGAATGTAAGAGATGAATCTCTTGTTCTCAAAACCAGTTGTGGTCCTTGATTTCTCAACACACTCCTTCAGATAATTGAAAAGTAGGAATGGCAGACATATAAGCTCACCAGTTGAAATGTAGTACATGATTACCTTCTGAGTTGCATTCAGGTAATCAGTTCCTCCAGTTCTAGGGTGAATGCAGTGCATGAAGATCTTTTGCCAAATCTTCATCTCAGACTTCAAGTCCTTAAAGCTGTACTTGGTTTTCTCGTAAGACCAGTTGTCATAAAGCGCCTTGTTGACCACGGTCCTCATTCCAGCAACATTTGCTTCAACATTCTTAATCCTTTTTCCCTGCTGAAACTCCATACCCAGCAGTTTTGCTATAGATTCTTCAGAGATCACAATTTTCTTGTCCAGTACATGAGAGACGACGTAATAGTCGTTGCAGACTGCATTCTTCCAGAACTCGACAACCAATTTGTGATAGATTGGACCGCAGAGCCTGTTGAAGTACCCAGACCATCCTTGCAAATTGACTTGGTTCCTAATATCAAACCCATGTTGAGCAAGATTATCAAAATCAACTCTTGCTTCGCAGCACACACTTAGTTCTTCCACTTTCTTTGCACAGGTGACTACATTTGGTGCATTCAGAATCTTCTGTGCTTCCTCGAATCTTTGCTTCTCTTGATCTTTGGCAGTTTGTGTGGTAGAAGCAGAAACATTCGCCTTAGGTTTCCTCGATTTGCCCATGATTCTCAGAGAATGAGGTTTAGGGTTCAGAGAGAAAGGGGAAATGTTGGAGGGAGGAGTATGAATGAATGCAATGCACACGAAGAGTTTCAAAACCGTAAGTGTAAGTGAGTGAAAGATCGTGTGTGGCAGTGCATATAGTGGGTTTAATGGTAACCGTTGACGGTTTTAAGAAAATAAAGGCAAAATCAACGGTTATAAAATAGATAGTCTGAAAATAGCATAGTAGAGGAGAGTAGGCATCATCATTATAGCAGATATACCACGCGACTCAAGGAACTATGTCACAAATGAAGTGACACGTGTATTGTTGCCAGCCACAGAAGTTTAACCAGTGGGTTAAGTGCTTCTGATCGAGTAACTTCTGAAAGAGGTAACATCTGATGACTTCAGAGGTACCATGGTCAGAAGTTCTGAAGAAAACCTTACTCTGGACAAAAGTCCATGTTCAGGTTTTCAAGAATAAATAAAAACCTATCTTCTGCTAAGGGCTTAGTAAAAATATCTGCCCACTGATGGTCAGTATCAACATACTCTAATGATAGAGTGCCCTTCTGAACATGATCACGAATATAATGATACTTTACCTCTATATGCTTTGCTCTTGAGTGTAGAATGGGATTCTTGCTGAGTGAGATAGCAGCTGTGTTGTCACAATAAATAGGAACCTTCTTCAGAGACAAACCATAATCTTCTAGATGATTCTTCATCCATATGGTTTGTGTACAGCATGTGGCAGCTGAGACATATTCTGCTTCAGCAGTTGATAGAGCAATTGTGTTCTGTCTTTTGCTTGACCATGTGACAAGATTAGATCCAAGGAAGTGGCAGCTTCCAGAAGTGCTTTTCCTTTCCACTCTATCTCCAGCAAAGTCAGCATCACAAAAGCCTGAAAGTGTATACTCTGATGTTTTTCTATACATCAAGCCAAGGTTAGTGGTTCCTTTCAGATATGAGTCTCTCTAGGATCTGATTGGAATCTAGCACAGAGATGCACACTAAACAATATATCAGGTCTAGAGGCAGTTAAGTAAAGAAGAGAGCCTATCATTCCACGATAGAGCTTCTGACAAACCTTAGAGGAAACTTCCTCTTTCTCAAGAATGCATGTTGGATGCATTGGAGTCTTTGAGATGTTGCAGTCACTCATATTGAACTTCTTCAGAAGTTCCAAGGTGTATTTCTTCTGATGGATATAGGTGACTCCTGGTCGTTGATCTATTTGAATTCCCAGGAAGTATTTAAGTTCTCCCATCATGCTCATTTCAAATTCAGCCTGCATTAACTTAGAAAATTCCTTGCACAAGGAGGGATTAGCAGAACCAAAAATGATATCATCAACATAAATCTGAACTATAAGAATGTCATTCTTATAGGTTCTGCAGAAAAGAGTATTGTCACCTTTACCCCTTACAAACTCATTCTGTAGAAGAAAGGAGCTGAGCCTTTCATACCAGGCTCTGGGAGCTTGTTTCAATCCATAGAGTGACTTATTGAGCTTGTAGACATGCTCTGGATGTTTGTTGTCTTCAAAACCTGGAGGTTGCTTGACATACACTTCTTCTGAAATGTACCCATTGAGGAAGGCACTCTTGACGTCAATCTGATGGAGAATGATGTTGTGATTTACTGAGAAGGAAATCAATAGCCTTATAGCTTCAAGCCTTGCTACTGGAGCAAAGGTCTCAGTGTAATCAATTCCCTCTTGTTGACTGTAGCCTTGAGCCACCAGTCTTGCCTTGTTTCTTGTTACTTCTCCTCTTTCATTTAGCTTGTTTCTGAACACCCACTTGGTTCCTATGACATGGAAACCTTTGGGTTTAGGCATTAAGGTCCATACATCATTCTTGGTGAACTGATCGAGCTCTTCTTTCATTGCTTGAATCCAGCCTTTGTCTTCAAGAGCTTCATCAACTGATTTCGGCTCAATGAGAGACACAAATCCCTTCAGACTCAGAAGAGTCTTTTCCGAAGGTTTGAGCATTGACCTGGTTCTGACAGGAGCATCTTTGTTGCCAATAATCAGTTCTTCTGGGTGAGAGACAGCTATTCTTTTCTTCTTCTGAAGCTGATCAGAGGTTGTTGGAACAGCTTCAGATGCTTCTGCCTCTGGAGCAACATCCTCTGGGCTTTTTGTTGGTTGATTTGCTTCCGAACAATCAATGCTTAAATCTGCAAATCTTTCAAACAGCTTTGACTTTTCTGAGCCAAGCTTATCATCAAATCTAATCTGGATGGATTCCTCAACAGTTTGATGAATAATATTATAAATTCTAAAACCTTTAGATCTTTCAGAATAACCAAGAAAATAACATTTTAAAGCTTTAGAATCGAATTTACCCAATTGCTCCTTGGTGTTGAGCATGTAGCAACAGCTTCCAAAAGGATGGAAGTAAGAGATGTCAGGTTGTCTTCCTTTGCATAGCTCATAAGGAGTTTTCTCCAGAATTGGTCTAATGGAGATTCTGTTCTGGATGTAGCATGCAGTGTTGATTGCTTCTGCCCAGAAGTGCTTGGCCATACTCGATTCTTGCATCATGGTGTGAGCCATCTCCTGAAGTGTTCTATTCTTTCTTTCAACTACTCCATTTTGTTGAGGAGTGCGAGGACAAGAGAAATTATGAGAGATTACTTGAGTGTTGAATAATTCTTCAAAAGCTTTGTTCTCAAATTCCCCACCATGGTCACTTCTGACAGTAATCACAGAAGATTGAAACTCCTTCTGAACTTGGGTAATGAAGTTGGTAAACACAGTATGTGTTTCATCTTTGTGCCTTAGGAACTTTACCCCTGTCCACCTGCTATAGTCATCTATGTAAGATCAAGTTTTGATCTAGTAGTACAACTCTATGTTTTGATGATTACAAGTTAACCTTTTATATGAACAATTGTGGTACTCTAACGTGTTTTTCTGAGTGTGCTATTTACAGGCTCTGACCTCAACTCAATCTCACACAAATCAGAAGCACTGTGTATAAAGAGCAACCCAAGCAACGCTTTCGCATTCACCATGTTCAGTATGAACAGTGGAAAAGCTTCAGAAGTTCTGAAGTTATACAAACTCTGATGTGGACTCAGTCACTAGAAGCTCTGAAGATCCAGAAAGTCTGATAACCAAGAAACACTGAAGGCTCAGATATTCTGATGGTGTAGAAGACTCTGAAGATCCAGAAGCTGATTAGTGAAATTCTGTTGTCCAGAAGCAAGATACTCTGAAGACCATGTTCTTCCCTCTGAGTTCAGAATCAGAAGAAACAATGGTCAGAGGATCTGGGCTTTCCCTCTGACTCTGATCAACCGGCTTCACATGTTCCAATATGAAGCATCCCCTGATCAGAAGTCTCCTAGGTTTAAAGGTCAAGTCGCTATCCAAGTACAAAAGCAACTGTACCTTCCTGACGACCTACCTAACAGTCTCAGACACAGCAGAAGCTGGATTTTCCAGAACTGCCCTCCAACGGTAGCATTTCCCATGCAACGCTCAACCCTAATCCTTGGAGTATATAAAGAGGCTGAAGACTGAAAGAAACGGCTAGAAGCATTCACATACGCGCAAGACAAACTTAAATTCTTCTAAGCTTTCTTTCATCTGAAATTCATTGAGTTTACTATTAGCTTTTTAGAAGCAAATCTCTTGTAAACAATTCTTTGATAAACAGTTTGTTTAGTTCCTTTAGGAGATCAAGGCTGATCGGATCCTAGAGAAGACTAAGAGAGTGAATCTTAGTGTGAGCTAAGTCAGTGTAATTGTTAGTCACTTGTAGGTTTCAAGTGCAGTTGTAACTCTTACCTGATTAGTGGATTGCCTTCATTCTAAGAAGGAAGAAATCACCTTAACGGGTGGACTGGAGTAGCTTGAGTGATTTATCAAGTGAACCAGGATAAAATCCTTGTGTGCTTTTCTATCTCTTATCTTTAGCACTTAAGTTCTCGAAAGATTTGCCAAAATCTTTAAGGTGGAAGTTTTATACTGAAAACGTTATTCAAACCCCCCCTTTCTACCGTTTTTTATACCTTCAATTGGTATCAGAGCGCAAGTTCTGATTACCACACCTAACAGTGTTCAGTGATCCGGGCCGGTGTGAAAAACAATGGCTGCCACCACCAGTGAAACTCAAAGAGATGGTTACAATGCAAAGCCTCCTATGTTCGATGGTCAAAGGTTCGAATATTGGAAAGATAGACTGGAAAGTTTCTTTCTGGGTTTCGATGCAGATCTCTGGGATATTATTGTGGATGGCTACGAGCGTACAGTTGATGCAGATGGCAAGAAGATCCCAAGGTCAGAGATGACTGCAGATCAAAAGAAGCTGTACTCACAACATCACAAAGCAAGAGCAATTCTTCTAAGTGCTATTTCCTATGAAGAGTACCAGAAGATTACAGATCGTGAGTTTGCGAAAGGCATTTTCGAATCTCTGAAGATGTCTCATGAAGGAAACAAGAAAGTCAAAGAATCAAAGGCATTGTCTTTGATCCAAAAGTATGAATCCTTCATCATGGAGCCAAATGAATCCATTGAAGAAATGTTCTCCAGATTTCTGTTGCTTGTAGCTGGCATACGACCTCTCAACAAGAGCTACACAACAAAAGATCATGTCATAAGGGTCATCAGGTGTCTTCCTGAAAGTTGGATGCCTTTAGTGACGTCAATAGAGCTCACGAGAGACGTTGAGAATATGAGTTTAGAAGAACTCATCAGCATTTTGAAATGCCATGAGCTGAAGCGCTCAGAGATGCAAGATCTGAGGAAAAAGTCCATAGCCTTGAAATCTAAATCTGAAAAGGCTAAGGTTGAGAAGTCAAAAGCTCTTCAAGCTGAAGAAGAGGAATCTGAAGAAGCATCAGAAGATTCTGATGAAGATGAGCTGACTCTGATCTCCAAGAGACTCAATCGCATCTGGAAGCACAGGCAGAGCAAATACAAAGGCTCTGGAAAGGCAAAAGGAAAGTCTGAATCCTCAGGTCAGAAGAAGTCCTCACTTAAGGAAGTCACATGCTTTGAGTGCAAAGAATCAGGGCACTACAAAAGTGACTGTCCAAGATTGAAGAAGGACAAGAAGCCAAAGAAGCACTTCAAGACAAAGAAGAGTCTGATGGTGACATTTGATGAATCAGAGTCAGAGGATGTTGACTCTGATGGTGAAGTCCAAGGACTCATGGCTATTGTCAAAGACAAGGAAGCAGAGTCAAAGAGAGTTGATGACTCTGACTCAGAATCAGAAGGAAATCCTAACTCAGACGATGAAAATGAGGTATTCGCTTCTTTCTCTACCTCTGAACTGAAACATGCTTGTCTGATATATGGATAAGTATAACTCCTTATTGTCTAAGCATAAGAAGCTGAAAAAGAACTTATCTGCTGTTTCCAAGACTCCTTCTGAACATTAGAAAATTATTTCTGATTTGAAAAATGATAATCATGCCTTGATCAATTCTAACTCTGTGCTTAAGAACCAGATTGCTAAGTTGGAAGAAATTGTTGCCTGTGATGCCTCTGATTGTAGAAATGAATCTAAGTATGAAAAGTCTTTTCAAAGATTCCTAGCTAAAAGCGTGGATAGAAGCTTAATGGCTCAATGATCTATGGCGTAAGCAGAAATGGAATGCATGGCATTGGCTATTCTAAACCAATTAGAAATGAGCCCTCTGTGTCTAAAGCTAAATCCTTGTATGAATGCCTTGTTCCCTCTGGTACCATATTGCCTGATCCTGTTCCTGCTAAAGTTGCTAAAAACCCTCTTAAAAAGGGATCTTTCTCTATGACTAAATATCATGCAAATATTCCTTTAAAATATCATGTTGAGACACCCAAGGTGATCAGAACCTCTGGGGTAACTAACAAGAGAGGACCCAGAAAGTGGGTACCTAGGACAAGATTATCTATGTTGCAGATATCCTTGATAGCTCCACTGAAACACCAATCATGGTATCTGGACAGTGGATGCTCGCGTCACATGACGGGAGAAAGGCGTATGTTCCGAGAGCTGAAACTTAAGCCTGGAGGCGAAGTTGGCTTTGGAGGAAATGAAAAGGGTAAAATTGTTGGTACTGGTACTATTTGTGTAGATAGTAGTCCATGCATTGATAATGTGTTATTGGTAGACGGCTTAACACATAACTTATTGTCTATAAGTCAATTAGCTGACAAGGGTTATGATGTTATATTCAATCAAAAGTCCTGCCGGGCTGTAAGTCAAATCGATGGCTCTGTTCTGTTTAACAGCAAGAGGAAGAACAACATTTATAAGATCAGATTATCTGAGTTGGAGGCTCAGAATGTGAAGTGCCTTCTGTCTGTTAATGAAGAGCAGTGGGTATGGCATAGACGGTTAGGGCATGCCAGTATGAGAAAGATTTCTCACTGAGCAAGCTAAACCTTGTCAGGGGCTTACCCAATCTGAAGTTCGCTTCAGACGCTCTTTGTGAAGCATGTCAGAAAGGCAAATTCACAAAAGTCCCTTTCAAGGCAAAGAATGTTGTCTCAACCTCAAGGCCGTTAGAACTTCTGCATATCGACCTTTTTGGACCAGTGAAAACTGAGTCTATAGGTGGCAAGAGATATGGATGGTTATCGTTGATGACTATAGCCGCTGGACATGGGTAAATTTCTAACCCGCAAGGATGAGTCTCATGCTGTGTTCTCTACCTTCATTGCTCAAGTGCAAAACGAGAAGGCTTGTAGGATTGTGCGTGTCAGAAGTGACCATGGTGGAGAGTTTGAGAATGACAAATTTGAGAGTCTGTTTGATTCCTATGGAATTGCACATGATTTCTCTTGTCCCAGAACTCCTCAACAAAATGGTGTTGTTGAGAGGAAGAACAGAACTCTTCAGGAGATGGCTAGAACCATGCTCCAAGAAACTGGCATGGCTAAGCACTTTTGGGCAGAGGCAGTAAATACAGCATGTTACATTCAGAACAGAATCTCTGTGAGACCAATTCTGAATAAGACTCCTTATGAATTGTGGAAGAACATAAAACCCAACATTTCTTATTTTCATCCTTTTGGCTGTGTTTGTTATGTTCTCAATACTAAGGATAGATTGCATAAATTTGATGCTAAGTCTTCTAAGTGTCTATTACTCGGTTACTCTGAGAGATCTAAAGGTTTTAGATTTTATAATACTGATGCTAAGACTATTGAAGAATCTATTCATGTTAGATTTGACGATAAGCTTGACTCTGACCAGTCAAAGCTAGTTGAAAAGTTTGCAGATTTAAGCATTAATGTTTCTGACAAAGGCAAAGCTCCAGAGGAAGTTGAGCCAGAGGAAGATGAACCAGAGGAAGAAGCTGGTCCCTCTAACTCACAAACTCTGAAGAAGAGCAGAATCACTGCAGCTCACCCTAAGGAATTGATTTTGGGCAACAAAGACGAACCAGTCAGAACCAGATCTGCCTTCAGACCCTCTGAAGAGACCTTGCTCAGTCTGAAAGGATTGGTGTCCTTAATTGAACCCAAGTCCATAGATGAAGCTCTTCAGGACAAGGATTGGATTCTGGCCATGGAAGAAGAATTGAATCAATTCTCCAAGAACGATGTTTGGAGCTTAGTGAAGAAGCCTGAGAGTGTCCATGTTATTGGAACGAAATGGGTATTCAGAAACAAGCTGAATGAGAAAGGAGATGTAGTCAGAAACAAGGCAAGGCTAGTTGCTCAAGGCTACAGCCAGCAGGAAGGAATAGACTACACTGAAACATTTGCTCCAGTAGCAAGACTGGAGGCAATCAGACTGTTGATCTCTTTTTCAGTAAATCACAACATAGTTCTACATCAGATGGACGTGAAGAGTGCCTTCCTAAATGGTTATATCTCAGAGGAAGTCTATGTTCATCAACCCCCAGGTTTTGAAGATGAGAAGAAACCAGACCATGTGTTCAAATTGAAGAAATCACTCTAGGTCTGAAGCAAGCTCCCAGAGCATGGTATGAGAGACTCAGCTCATTCCTTCTGGAGAATGAGTTTGTAAGGGGTAAAGTAGATACAACTCTTTTTTGCAAGACTTATAAAGATGATATCTTAATTGTGCAAATTTATGTTGATGATATTATATTTGGTTCTGCTAATCAATCTCTATGCAAAGAATTTTCTGAGATGATGCAGGCTGAATTTGAGATGAGTATGATGGGAGAATTAAAGTACTTTCTGGGAATACAAGTTGATCAAACACCAGAAGGAACATATATCCATCAGAGCAAGTACACTAAAGAACTTCTGAAGAAGTTCAATATGCTGGAATCTACAGTGGCCAAGACTCCAATGCATCCTACATGCATTCTGGAGAAAGAAGATAAAAGTGGTAAAGTATGTCAGAAGCTCTATCGTGGCATGATAGGTTCACTTCTATACTTAACTGCATCTAGGCCAGACATACTATTTAGTGTTCATTTATGTGCTCGTTTCCAATCAGATCCAAGGGAAACCCACTTAACTGCTGTTAAGAGGATCCTAAGGTATCTGAAAGGCACCACTAACCTTGGCTTGATGTATAAGAAAACATCAGAGTATAAGCTTTCAGGTTACTGTGATGCTGATTATGCTGGAGATAGAACAGAGAGAAAAAGTACTTCTGGAAATTGTCAATTTCTGGGAAGCAATCTAGTCTCATGGCAAGCAAGAGGCAATCAACCATTGCACTATCAACTGCAGAGGCAGAATATATCTCAGCAGCAATATGCAGCACTCAGATGCTCTGGATGAAACATCAGCTGGAGGATTATCAGATCCTTGAGAGCAATATCCCAATCTATTGTGATAACACTGCTGCAATCTCATTGAGTAAGAATCCTATCTTGCATTCAAGGGCAAAGCACATTGAGGTAAAGTATCACTTTATTAGAGATTATGTACAGAAGGGCGTACTTCTTCTGAAGTTTGTTGATACTGACCATCAATGGGCAGATATCTTTACAAAGCCCTTAGCAGAGATAGATTTAATTTTATTCTGAAAAATCTGAACATGGACTTTTGTCCAGAGTGAAGATGGATCAGAACCTCTGACTATGATACTTCTTGATCAGAAGATGTCTAGTCCAGAAGGTAACTCAATCAGAGTGTGTGTACCCACTGGTACTGACTCTGAAGCTGAGACAGCAACACGTGTGTCAGTATTTCTGATGCATAGTTCCTTGTGCCCGTGTGACAGTCTGTTATGATTGCGTGTAGATGTGCTTCTCTCCTGTGTGTGATTTGTGTATTTACTGTTACTATCTATCTTTAATTTTCAACCGTTGATCTTAAAGTGCTTTTTAATCAACAACGGTTATTTTTCAAAACCCACTATACACACACGATCTCTTTCACTTCCGGTTTTTACTCTCTCTCTCTCTGCTTTTCAAAACCGCTTGTCCTCGATTTCTCTCTCGATCTCTCTTCATCCTTCAACCCTCATCTTCTACCTCAAACCTTAAACCGCTTCAAAAATGGTGAGTCAAACCAGAAGAACTACTGCAGATGCAACCCAGTTCCCTCACATGGTAGTTGGTCTAGCAACGGGTCAAAGGGGCCCTGAGAATCCGACACAAGATCAAGGTCAAGCTCAAGAGCAGATTATTCCAATTGCAGAACGGGACTGTGCCGTTCACTGCGTATATGCTCCTGAGGAACTTCAAGTCCTGGCAGAATGGAGATTCGACCTCGACAACCTGGCTACAAATGGGTATGATCTTCGTCCTGAAGTCCAAGTTCAAGGTTGGGGAAATTACTTCAACAGACTTCGAGGACCGGTGTATGATAAACTGATCAAGGAATTCTGGAAGCACGCCGACTGCGATGATACTCAGGTGGTATCTACATTCTTGGAAGAAAGATCATCATCACAGAGAAGTCTTTCGTGAATTTGCTGGGTGCAGACACTGCTTTTGGGTATCGTTTCCAACTCACGAATCGAAGCTGAAACCCAGCACCAAGGATACATTCAACAAGGCCCTGTACACCAATTACAAACCGGGCAAGACGAATTACAAGGTGATGGACCTTCATCCCAAGCTCAGGATCTGGCACAAAATTTTGCTCCACTGCATAAACCAGAGACCAAAGGGCAGTTCCCAGACTACATCAACTTCAACCAGAAGGTGATGTTGTTCTTCATCCAAGACCAGAAGAAGATCTGTCTTCCCTACTTCCTGTTCTCCTACTTGAAGGAATGTATCCGGAAGTCTCGTACCACTGCCTCCATCAAGTCAGCGATCAAGTATATTCCCTTCGGGAGACTTTTGTCTGATCTCTTCATTGAGAGTGGCCTCATTCAAGATCTGATAAATGCTGGATGCACAGAGGATCTGACCACCATTGTCAGTGATGTCTTCACGGCAAACTCTCTAAAGAAGATGGGCCTAATCAAGAAGAAGATTGCTCCTGCCCATGAAGACACATCTTCTGAGATCAGAAGTAGAAGGATGCCTCTGAATGACTACCCTCTGTGGACACAGGCAGACAATCCTGACGCCATTAGGTGCTATGTTGAAGACCTAAGGGCTCAAGGATTCGAAATTGATCTCGATGACTTCTTCAGCAGACTGCCGCCAGCTCCAGAGTTTCCTTCTCCTCCCAAGAAGAAAGTTCAGAGGAAGATGATCCTAGAAGAATCTTCTGAGGAATCAAATGTCCCTCTGATAAAAAAGAAGAAGGCTGGTCAATCCAAGAGAAGCAAGATGAAACCAGCAAGCCTGATGATGGTGATGATGGTGATAATGAGGATGGTCCTCCTAAGAAGAAGAAGAAGCAGGTCAGAATCGTGGTGAAGCCTACTCGGGTGGAACCAGCGCTGAAGTGATCAGAAGGACTGAACCTCTGCCAGATGACAAGATCATCAGCACATTCAAGTAAGTCTGCAATTGCTTCTGATGATGATTTGAATTTATTTGATGCACTCCCCATATCTTCCATGCTCAAACACTCTTCAAATCCCCTCACTCCTATTCCTGAATCCCAACCAGCTGCACAAACCACCTCTCCACCACATTCCCCAAGGTCTTCGTTCTTTCAACCTTCCCCTACTGAAGCACCTCTCTGGAATTTGCTCCAGAAACCAACCCTCTAGGTCAGAAGAACCAACCTCTCCCATTACCATCCCGTACAACCCATTAACTTCTGAACCCATCATTCATGAACAACCAGAGCCTACCCAAACAGAACTTGGACCCAGAACCTCTGATCACTCTGTCCCAAGAGCATCAGAACGACTGGCTCTCAGACCCACGGATACAGATTCTTCCACAGCCTTTACACCTGCATCCTTCCCAACCAATGTTGCTGACTCTTCTCCCTCCAATAACTCTGAATCCATTAGAAAAATTCATGGAGGTCAGAAAAGAAAAGGGTGTCTACCTTAGAAGAGTATTATCTCACTTGTCCAAGCCCTAGGAGATATCCTGGCCCTAGACCTGAACGTCTAGTTGACCCAGATGAACCTATCTTGGCCAATCCTTTACAAGAGGCAGACCCTTTGGCTCAACAAGCTCACCCTGCCCCTGACCAACAAGAGCCTATTCAACCAGAACCTGAACCAGACCAATCTGTGTCTAACCAATCCTTGGTTAGATCACCTCATCCTCTAGTTGAAACTTCAGAACCTTACCTTGGAACCTCTGAACCCAATGCTCAAATTCTTAACATTGGTTCTCCACAAGGTGCCTCTGAAGCTCACAGCAGCAATCACCCAGCCTCTCCTGAAACCAACCTCTCCATAATTCCTTACACTCACCTCCGACCCACATCTCTCTCTGAGTGCATCAATATTTTCTATCATGAAGCCTCTTTGAGGCTACGCAATGTGCACGGTCAGACTGACCTAAGTGAGAATGCTGAATGTGTGGCTGATGAGTGGAACACTCTGGGCACTTGGTATGATGCAAGCTCCTGCATGCAGAGGGAAGTCAGAGGATTGAGGCTGCAAAGCAAGGGTTTGCTCGGAAGGGTGGCTCTTCATGAACAAGAACAGAGACATAAGCTTCTTGAAGCTATTGAAGAAGCCAAGAGAAAGAAAGCTCAAGCAGAAGAAGCTGCACGTCAAGCAGCAGCTCAAGCTGAACAAGCCAGATTAGAGGCAGAACGACTTGAAGCTGAGGCTGAAGCTCTTAGATGCCAAGCACTTGCACCAGTAGTGTTTACTCCTGCTGCTTCTGCTTCCATTCCAGATCCTCAAGCTGCTCAGAATGTTCCTTCCGGTTCTACTCAGTCCAGCTCATCCAGACTCGACATCATGGAACAGCGTCTTGACACTCATGAATCCATGCTAATTGAAATGAAGCACATGATGATGGAACTTCTGCGTCGAACTGATAAACCCTAGTTTTAGGATCTCTTCGTTTTCTTTTCTTTAACGTTGTTTTATTTTTGTTAACTTCTGTTTCTTTTATTTATTTATTCTACTTTGTTCGTTTGTGATTATCTATGCATTATTATATATATTTGTGTCACATATGTTTGCAAAAATCTTTTTATTCATACTCTCTTTATGTTTACATCATACATTCTTTCCCTAAAGTCTAGAATGGAGGATCCCTCCTCATTCTTCTGCACTCCTGGCGCTGCTCTGACCTATCCTTCTCCAGACGCTCCAGTGCATGCTGGATGTTGTTGAGCCTGTCTTTAGCTCATCCCTCTCCAGAATCTCTTCTGCAGTCTTGAGCTTCTCTTCCAAACTCTCTTTTTCTTCCCAGCAGCTTGAGTTCAAGCCGGCTGAGTTCTTGCACCTCCTCCACGAAGGCAAGAAATTCCCTCAGGTCTCTCTTCAACTCTGGACGCAGGTCCTCCTCCAGCAGTGTCCGTGTCAGCTCCGAGATGGTCGTTGTACCCTCTGGATGCCTGATGTTCAGGAACAAGTCCTCCTCGAAGGCCTTCTTCCTCAGCTCTTCTAGTGCTACGATGTATGATGCCATTTTTTCCTTACTGAAAATTGTTCGAGGTGTGAAGCTTACCTCTCTCTCCAACGCTTTATATAGGCTTCACTTTCTCTCTGAAAGTTAATGCTCCTACAGTTTCTCGAGGTTAAGTTCTTGGTAACTGACCCTTCTCTTTACTCCCTTGACCGGTGTAAACGTTCTTCTCTTGCATTAACTCTTCTATTTATTTCGCCTAACTCTGATTCTTGGCATCGTTTTCTTTTCTTTAAAAACTTAGACCTTCTCTAAGGGGGAGTACCTTGTACTTCAAGCTAAGTTTTTCACACCCCAAGCTTTTTGCTTATGACAAAAAGGGGGAGTAAACCCAGTTTTTGATGTGTAAGATGTGTTAGTGTGATTTATTTTTCTTTTGGAGAATTTAAGAGTTCCACCTTCATGACCATAGATGTGTCACTGGGCAAATACAAGGAATACATTTCACTTCTTCTGAAGTGATTCTAAGTTGACTCTGATACCCAAGACTCTGATACCTTGTCCGTGACTCTGATACTTATGCGCTCTGATTACTCGATTTCATCTATGTCATAAGTTTTTCACTCTGAACTCTTATTTCATTTAGCTCAGAATCTAGACTTTACTAACGTTTTCATCAAGTATTAGATTCAAGGGAGCTAAGCTCAGAATCAAGCAGTACTTGAATTCAGAATGAGCAAGATAAACTATTCACATCAGGATAAGTCTTATTCTATATCTCTAAACTCTGAGTGAATTCAGTTTAATGTTTAAGATTGTTCATCAAAAATCTTAGTTTTGTCATCATCAAAAAGGGGGAGATTGTAAGATCAAGTTATCTAGTAGTACAACTCTATGTTTTGATGATTACAAGTTAACCTTTTATATGAACAATTTGTGGTACTCTAACGTGTTTTCTGAGTGTGCTATTTACAGGCTCTGACCTCAACTCAATCTCACACAAATCAGAAAGCACTGTGTATAAAGAGCAACCCAAGCAACGCTTTCGCATTCACCATGTTCAGTATGAACAGTGGAAAAGCTTCAGAAGTTCTGAAGTTATACAAACTCTGATGTGGACTCAGTCACTAGAAGCTCTGAAGATCCAGAAAGTCTGATAACCAAGAAACACTGAAGGCTCAGATATTCTGATGGTGTAGAAGACTCTGAAGATCCAGAAGCTGATTAGTGAAATTCTGTTGTCCAGAAGCAAGATACTCTGAAGACCATGTTCTTCCCTCTGAGTTCAGAATCAGAAGAAACAATGGTCAGAGGATCTGGGCTTTCCCTCTGACTCTGATCAACCGGCTTCACAAGTTCCAATATGAAGCATCCCCTGATCAGAAGTCTCCTAGGTTTAAAGGTCAAGTCGCTATCCAAGTACAAAAGCAACTGTACTTCCTGACGACCCTACCTAACAGTCTCAGACACACAGAAGCTGGATTTTCCAGAACTGCCCTCCAAACGGTAGCATTTCCATGCAACGCTCAACCCTAATCCTTGAGTATATAAAGAGGCTGAAGACTGAAAGAACGGCTAGAAGCATTCACATACGCGCAAGACAAACTTAAATTCTTCTAAGCTTCTTTCATCTGAAATTCATTGAGTTTACTATTAGCTTTTTAGAAGCAATCTCTTGTAAACAATTCTTTGATAAACAGTTTGTTTAGTTCCTTTAGGAGATCAAGGTTGATCGGATCCTAGAGAAGACTAAGAGAGTGAATCTTAGTGTGAGCTAAGTCAGTGTAATTGTTAGTCACTTGTAGGTTTCAAGTGCAGTTGTAACTCTTACCTGATTAGTGGATTGCCTTCATTCTAAGAAGGAAGAAATCACCTTAACGGGTGGACTGGAGTAGCTTGAGTGATTTATCAAGTGAACCAGGATAAATCCTTGTGTGCTTTTCTATCTCTTATCTTTAGCACTTA